>NC_068431.1:17293993-17622327 GCF_023373465.1 Oncorhynchus keta
CTTGTTGTATTCTCACAGATAATCTGAGCGGGAATACGTTGGTGGTGTCCCTCATCAAAAGCTAAAATGATCACCAGACGAAGAGGTCGTTCAGACATCACCGATGTGGAGATGCACTCTTCAACTTGTCCTTTTGATGTTGAAGTCACTGACTTTGTTGAAATGATAAATGTTAAAACGAGTCCCTCTGAAGAAATTAGGTCAGAGAATGGGGATAGTACAGTTGGATTAGAGATGGATGATTTATTTGGAATCGACGAGTTAAACTGGACATTTGAGAAGGATGTCTCCCCTCTTTTCGACATTGGATTGACCGAAATAGGTGTGGGTGACACAACAGATCAAGATTTTTGGATTGGCACGTCCAGGACCCCATCGCCCGAAGGAGTGTCTGCTGTTCAGAAAAGGAAGGGGAGAGATGACCCGTCTGGGCACATGATCAACAAAAACGCTGTTGCTGCGCGAATTAATCGTCTGAAAAAGAAGGAATACATGAACGGGCTGGAAAATAAAGTTGGGTCTCTGTCGTCAGAAAACCGCATACTCAAACAGGAAAACGTCCAATTGAATAAGAGGGTAGAAGAGTTGGAAGATGAGACGAGGTACCTGAGAGCTGTGTTGGCCAACGAGAGCATGTTAGCCCAGCTGTTGTCAAGGCTGAGCGGTGTGAACGGCATGAAATTATCTTCCTCGCTTTTCCAGGGGTCCAACAAGAATGACGACCACGATTATGCCTTACCGCGGAAACGTGTGAAGGTGGAGGAAAAGGAGACTTCTGGTGGCGTCTGTCTGCACGTGGACAAGAACAACGTCTCAGTGGAGTTCTGCACTAAGTGTGCAGAGAGTGCAAGCGCATCACTCAAAATGTAGGGTCAAGTACTTTTATCTGTTTTCAGATGTTGAGACTGAACCTGATTAACTTCAGTGTAATGAACGTCAGGGGAATCTATGAACACTGTTAAAACTATTTTGAGATCATTACTTAATTAAGAAATGTTGAATGATTGAGCATGTGTAAAAAATCTTACCAATGATTTAAGTACACGTTACTCGTTAAACCTTGTTGCCAGTTTTCTTCTAGGTGATGATTGTTCTACCATGCTGGATGAATGGGTTACAGAACGTCCCTGTCTGCTTGGCGCCATGGTAAGGATCTCAGATGAAGAAAAGCTGATGATTTGATAAATTCTAAATGTTTTTCAAGTTTTATTCCTCTTACAATACACCAAAGGCTTTTACACTAACATTAAGTTTACACTGGAACATATTTTTCCATCTTAGTTTGAATTACTTTTGTTTTAAGTTCTATGCAGTAAGCGTTTAACCTGTAAATATTAAATCAAACTGATTTCCCTCCCAAATATACAGAAATGGGGGCTGTTGAATTTGTCAAGTTTATTGGAATTGTAAAAAAATAAATAATTGTAAATAGATTACAGTGACGTTTCACAAAGAGTTTTCATAGTATATGATTATTAGTTCATATTGGGTCTCAAACCAGAATGGGTAAAAAACAAGAACATATAATGGCGTAGCATGGTTTGGTTAGAACTTGTCTTTTTGTGAAACGTCACTATTCTGCTGAAGGATGTTTTCATTTAGCGCCCGTATTTTTCTTTATTGCTAAAGTGGATTCTGCTGTTCGGGAAGCTGAAGAGGCGGGACCCGCTGCTGCCAACTTGGCCTGGTATTTTTTTAAAGGTAGTATAACAAAGGGTGTAAGTGACTACATTCAACCAGTATCCCATAACACCTTCTTTGTAAAAAGTAGTGAATTTAGAATATATTGTGGATGACACGTGTTCCACTACCTATTACATTGACAATATTAGAGGTCCTATAACGGTTTGTTCACAAGTTTAACCTGACTTGTTGACACATTGGTATGTAACCCAGTTGTTTAAAAAAAAAAACTAGTCAAATTATCTTGTTATCGATGTGATCCTGATAGAAATGGACATCACCAATTTTGTATAAAGTGACAATCTTAAAGAATGTTATGTAAAGTACAAAGATGTTGTGGCAACTTTTTTTTTCTAAATGAGAGAACAATGTTTCAGGAACATGGATATGATTGAAAATAAATCTTATTTTGATTATACACGTTTCAGTTATATTTCACCTTGAATGTGACCCAATGTATTTGGCATTAACACATCTCTTTTTCTCTTTTCAAACAGCAAGCTCTTTCTGCAGACAAAGGTCTATCAATTCCTCAACAAAATGGAAAAATGTGATGGTTTGTGAGAGCTGATTTCAGTGGAGAGTTCAAAGCCTACTAGTCTGATGTACTTGTTTTTACATAATACTGCTGCATTTAGTTTTAAAGTGATATTTCACTCAAATCAGCTTCAGGTGTTTTCAGACTTCAAAATTGGTGTAATGAATAAGTTCATGTCCCACCCCACCACCTGTATAGGTCCAGCTGTATGCCTCAATCCCAAATGACCCCCCCCCCCCAAAAATACAGGTGCTGATTAAAATGATACAAATTCAAATAATTTCAGATGGCACCTGTCTTTTCCTTGGTGTTGAGGCATTTAGTGGGATTTACACACCTGGTAGCTTGGGCCATTGATTCGTTTAGACAGACCACTTCTGAGGTCTGAAAATATCTTAACAAATGGTGTAAGGGACTGTCACTAAAGTTTATCAAGCTGGGCGGCATTTCAGTGGTATTTAATGTGGAGAACCAACAACACTTTCATTTGGATCTGAAAAGTAAATGGTTAGCTACTTCAAAAATTAACTTTGTTAAGAGGTACCGTCCTTAATTTGTTTTTCAGACCCAAACACTTTTTGTTTGCTATAAAGCCAAAGGATGGGTTGGAGAAATGTAACCACCTTCAAATTCATAGAAGAAGCTATTGATGAAAGGAGTGACAATACATTAGATCTAAATGATAGTTTTCGTTTATATTTAAGCTATACATAGTTTGAAACAACCTTATTTTGGGTTATCATGGCGTAAGCTCGGGGGACATTAAGTTGTATTCTTCCAAGAATCCGTGGGTATAGGTAGGTGGCTAAAATTCACAGGTCATAAGTGGCATGCAAGGCTACTTATTTGGGCATGCACTGCAAACTAAACTGTTATGAAAAATCTGGAATATTTTGACATATGTGCATATATGTTGGACATAGGAAACATGTAAAAGGGTTTGAGAGCCTGTTAACAGACAGAACATTTTTAGACTGATGCATTTTGCTGATTACTTGGTGTACATGATTTAAGGACCCCAATCAAAACATACAGTTGAAACCATAACCCCCAATTTGTTTTGTAATCCATTGTTTAAAGAATATCTTTGTTTATATACACTATAGCTTCAATGTGGTTAAAACTATCACGTGGAGAGTCAGTACATGCATTCTATGAATTGAGTGCTTATATTTCTCCAGCCCTGTGATCATGCAGATTTGTAGCAAACCAAGTAGTGGTGCTGTTGAATTAATTGTTGTGCCATTAGAATAAGTTAGGTATTTAAGACCTTTACAGTTAAATTGTTTTTTTTGCACTGAAAGTAGACCAGGAGCCAGTTGGCTGCAATTTGGATTTCTTAAAAACAACACTTTGAACTCCAGCGAACTTTAGCCACTGCTAACCAAAAATCAATGGGGGTGATGGTTACTGTCCAATTTTGAACAATTCACTGGCAAATAAATTAAAACCAATTCAATGACTTGGTTTGAAATCACGAAAGGTGATTTGGCCAAAAGTGAACACTTCACGGGTGCCTTCATCATGACCATGGATTTTTGTTAGCAGTGGCTTTAAAAAAAAAAAATCCCAATTGGATTTAGACTCCTGGCCCATAGACCACTGTCAGGTTAAGGAATCATTTACATGCGTGTTAATTTAGCAGACTAATCCAGTGTGATTTACGTCAGATTTTTAACCAAGACTGGTAGTTATGAACTAGTCATCTATGACCTGTACTATAATTGAAGGCTCTTTTACACTAAATATTTTAATGTATTCTACACTGGTAAAATGGTTTCCTCAACCAATATTTTAGATCGTCTGGTTGGCCTGCGGGGAAATGGCAATAGGCAATATAAATAGATTTTCATATAACTATACAAATGTTATTTTGGGGTACATTCCCTATAACTGGCTTGATATAACTCGATTGGATTCCATTTTTACTGTACAATCCAAATTGAACCATCTTTGCATTGTTTATCTGTTGCACTACCTTAGTATTTGGCACTCTCAGACCTTTGTTTTCATGTCAGGTCATTCAACGTTTTCCTTATGCACATAGGGTATGCTGTACGCTTTTTTTTTGAGGGCCTTTGTGTTAAAGGTTTTGTTTAGGATTTGACGCCTTTATCAACTTCCCCATCAGATGAACTCGTGGATACCATTGTCTGCATGCAGTTTGAAGGAAGTTGATCAGTAACGGTAGCGCAATTGCTAACTAGCGTTACCCATAGACTTCAAGTCAATGCACTATTTGCTAGCATGCGCTAATGCTAGTTTGTATTGGCTTCCTTCATATTGCACACAGACGTAAAAATTATATCAATGAGCTCATCTCACTAGGGAAGTAGCAAAAGGGCCTCATTGTCAAAATCCTGAAGTATCTATTTAAAATAATTTAGACCCTCAGTTTATGGGCATTTAACACACAGCTTTGAGGTAGGCCTGGATTTAAACAGAACCATTGTATCGCGATCCTGATTCTGAGGTAATTTCTTACCACTAAAATTGCCAATGGATCATGCATTAAGTAAAAATATGCCAGGTAAAAACATTTTCAAAATCCAGAACAGTTATACAAACTGATAATCACCTAATGCACATTTTAATTAACATTTAGCATTACGGTATAACATGTATATTGAACTAGGCATGTTATTTAATGGCTGTTAGCTGGGAGAGAGAATGCCCCATTCTCCCGAGGTTAAACTACAGTTGTCCATATGGTTATGAAAGTACAGTGAGAACACTTGAGTAATTTGGTAATTCCATAAAGCACACTTGATGTGGGCCACGTTCATTAGGCAAACATATTTCAATGTTAGAATTTCCATGAATAGAGCAGATGTGAATCCATGTCAGGCCTGTTCGTTCTACATATATCTACGGGTGTTCCACTACATCAGGTATTCCCAAATGGATAAGTGCAATGCTGTCGGGAGTACGCCACGAAAAATGTGATTCCCTTTTTTTTTGTTCACATTTTCAAACATGTATATTCCAACACTGCTATACATCTGAGTGAGTATTTTTAATCCCCCCCCCCCTCGTCTGAGTAGCCTAGTTTCACTGCCCAAAATCAAATTGAACCATCTAGTGAAATAACAACGCAATGTCAAATACGGGTAGCCTAGTCAAATGATTCACATCCAATCACATGAACCGTTCCTGTCTCACGGGAAGCCTAGGAAAGAAACGTGACAATTTGAAAAATAAGTCGCGGGAGTTTGAGCTAGAATTAAGATGAATTTCGAGTGGTAAGACAACCACAATAAGGGTCTAGAAGCGTATTATATGGTGAGCTACAGAGTGGCCAGGACAGGCAAGCCCATACTTTTGTGGAGGACTTAATTATTCCTGCTGCTGTGGATATGGCTGGGACGATGCTGGGGGTAAAGGCCCCAAAAACTATACAGACAATGTCTTCATCAGACTGCACTTTCACAACGCACCAGTGTCATGGCAGGAGATGTTTTGAAACAATTACTGCTTCGCATTCAAGCCAGTGAATTATATGCGTTACAGCTGGATGAGTCAACTGCTCCTGGTATGTGTCCGCTACATTTGAGGGGTCAATTAAATTAAGGAAGACTTCCTCTTCTGCATATCACTGGAGACCAAGACAACATGAGAGGATATTTTTGATGTACTGAGCAGCTTTGTGAAATCAAATGGACTGGTGGTCAAGATGTGTTGGTATCTGATGGCGCATAAGCCATGACAGGGAGACAGTGGAGTGGTTGCTCCCAACGCCACTTGGGTACACTGCAGCATCCACCGAGGCTCTTGCTGCCAACGGAATTGCCTGATGGCTTGAAAGATATTTGGCACAACAGTGAAAATGGTTAACTTTGTTAAAGCAAGGACCCTGAACTCGTGTATTTTCTGCATTATGCAATGAGCAGTGACCATGTAACGCTTTTACAACATGCAGAAGTGCGCTGGTTATCAAGGGACAAAGTATTGACGTGTTTTTAAAAAAAATAATTGAGAGACCAGCTTAAAAGTTTTCTTTACTGACAATTTTCACTTGTTTGACCGCTTGCATGACGACTGGCCCATCTGGGTGATGTTTTTTCTCACCTGAATGATCTGAATCTAGGATTTCAGGGATTCTGCAACTATATTCAATGTGTGGGACAAAACAGGCTATGATTAAGAAGTTGGAGCTCTTTGTCTGCATTCCATTTTTTTTTTTTCATTTCAAGCTTATGGACAATGTCAAGTGTGATATAGCGAATCACCTGAGTTTGGTGCACAATTATGCAGGTACTTTCCTGAAACGGATGACAAACAACTGGATTCGTTATCCCTTTCATGCCCTGCCTCCAGTCCACTTACCAATATCTGAACAAGAGAGCCTCGTTGAAATTGCAGCATGCGGTTCTGTGAAAATTGAATTTAATCAGAAGCCACTGCCAGATTTCTGGATAGGACTGCGCTGAGTGTAGCCTGCCTTTGCAAATCGCGCTGTTAAGACTGATGCCATTTGCAACCACATACCTATGTGAGAGTGAATTCTCGGCCCTCACTTTTATGAAAACTAAAGACAGGCACAGATTGTGGAAAATGATTTAAGACTCTCCAATAGAACCTAACATTGCAGAGTTATGTGAATCCTTTCAAGTACACCCTTCTCATTAACTTGTGGTGAGCTAATCACAATTTAATGAACAAATTAGGTTTATATGTAAGGTGGTTAAGAGCAAAATTACTGATTTGTTATTTGTGCCCTGGTCCTGTAAGAGCTCTTTGACACGTCCCATGAGCCGGGGTGTGACAAAGTCACATTTATTAAACATAAGAATGAGTGTATCATGTAGTGTGTGTGGCAGTCTTACAACGATGGCAAAAAAAACATTTGAGAGTGCGCTGACCCTGGTGCTAGAGGTGGTACGCTGGAGATTGAATGGTTGAAGGGGTACAGGACTATAAAAAGTTTAGGAACCACCGCACTACATAGTGCCACAATGAATGCGGCCACCAACTAAAATGGAAACGATGGAGCAAATATAGTATTTGTCAACTTGGGGAGAATTGTAAGAACAGGCCTACTGGTAAAAAGCATGTGAGGGGGTACTCTGGGCAGAGCAAAGTGTAATTCTGGATTTAAATTATATTTGTAGTGATCAAAGAATGTTGACAAAAGGGGATGATTCATTTTGAATGTGTAACTTGACAGCATGATGATGGGAGTTGGTTTGTTGAGATAATACAGTTATGCATCTCATTAATATACTAGCCACTTCAAAATCAAGGTGGATTCACAGGCTGTTCAGACAGGCAGACCATTCTGATGTTATTTAATTGGTCAAAAGTCCAATTAGTGAAAAACTTGGAATTGTGCTGCCTGTAAACGGCCTTGGACAAGGTCCGCTGGAAATGATATACCCCTTCCCCCTCAAAAATTGTACAACTGGGATTTCACAATTCATGGACTTTAATAAAAATACAACCTTGCACATTTTAGGTTTGTTTAAAACTGTTTTAATCCTCAAGTTCCTTGTCACCTGAGGTGGACAACTGAAGCAACTTCAATTAGCTGTCAAAATGTCTGGAGCCTCGGTAGGTGCCAAAGAGAACCTGTAGCACAATCACAACACCCATGATCCTCAGGATGGGTTGGGTAATGTTCGTCCAAAAACACGTTTCTGTTATGTTTGTTCCTTGTATAATGACAAACCGGGGTGTAGGTTTAAGTACTTTTTAATGAACGTATACTTCAGCTAGAAAACTCCTTGTTTAGCCATGCAAGGCATTCTTCAACCACCTGCCCCGCCCACATAGCCTACTGGGTAATGTAGTCTAAATGTTATTAACACATCTTTCCTTTAAAATAACTTATTTTCTATGTAACTACACATGTCACATCACATTTGTTTACTCAACCTGCATAACATGCAATTTTCAATAACACTTTTCTTCCCCACATTTTTTATTTTTTACATTGCTCTCATCACTTAAGAGGCAATAAACATTGTGATGTATTTTTCCCCCCAACTAAATATAGTCTGTCCAACAATACTCTATTGTGGCTATATTTCTTTTCACATAAAAAAAATGTTTAGTCCAGGTGCCCCTTTTTTATTTAGCAATTCTCAATAAGCCTTTCAGGGGGTCTGACAGTCCTTTTTGGTCGTTCTGAAGTGCCATTTCTAAAGGCATTTGACGCTTCAGTATCCTGATGATCCTCAGTCCCTTGAGTGAATGGTTGAAGCCTTAGATCCACTGTTTTGTCTCCGTTGTGATCCATGCTCCGTTTGGATCTCATAGGATTGCAGTGCAACTTCTCTCTGCACACATCCTTGCTGCATCCAGGTTCCTGTATTGATGTCTCGGAGTCGTACATGATCTCCAGGTTTCAGTTCAGGTAAGTGTCTTGCACTTTTGTTGTGTCACTGTTTTTGTTTGTCTTTCTGTTTTTCCTTTGTGAGCACCTCTGGGTGTTAGCAAGTCCTCATGGATGGGTAGGTTGGTTCTGATGCGACGTCCCATCAAAATTTGTGCAGGTGGAAGTCCATTCTGCTGCGGTAGATCATCAGATCTTTTAGGAAATCCTCCTTTCCACCGTGTGCCTTTTTCATCAGAACTTTTTTGACTGAACTCTGCTAAGCCGTTGGACCTTGGGGCTGGAGGTGTTGTGTCGGAATCCCCAGTTGTTAGCGAACGATCGGAACTTGAGAACCATTGTCCGAGTACAGTTCAGACGCAACCCCATGTCTTGCAAAGGCTGATTTCAGGTAGGTGATTACAGCTTTGCTGGAGGTAGTTGGCAGTGTTGCTACTTCAGGGTAGTTTGAGTAGTAGTCGGTAACAACAATGTGACTTTTACCATTGTAGTAAAAAAGGTAAACTCCAACTTTGTAGTAGGGTCTGTTGGGTAGTGGATGAGGCATTAGCGGCTCTGCTTGCTGCTTTGGCCTGTAGGTCAAACACAGTTCACATGAAGCAGTGGTCTGGCTGATTTCCTAGTTCATGCTTGGCCATTACATTACTTCTCATGCTCGTCGTTTGCATTTTTCCTCGCCCAAGTGGCCCTCGTGTATTTTGTGTAGCATTTCTTTGCATAGTGTCATGGGAATGACAATCTTGTTGCCTTTGAACACTGTCATCCACAACGGTGAGCTCTGCTCTGCACATCCAGTAATCCTCTATTCTCCTTGGACAGTTGTTTTTCTGTGCGGGCCATCCTATCAGTGTTGTTTCTTTCAACTCTGTCATTGTTTGGTCAGGTGTGGTCTCTTTTTTGACTTGCTCCATTCTCTCAGAAGACACAGGAAGTGATGCTACGATCATGGCGACGTAGGCCTGAATCTGTTTTTCTGTGTGACGACTGCTCGAGAAAGAGTGTCGGCGGCGATCATGAACTTTCCCAGGGTATAGATAGTCTTCATATCGTACTTTTTCAGTCTGATCATCATTCTCTGGATTCTCATTGGATAATCATTCAGTGGCTTAGACATGATTGACACCAATGGCTGTGGTCGGTTTCTACTTCGAAGTCTCGTCCGTAGACGTATTGGTAAAACCTTTCACAAGCATATGTGCTTGCCAGTAGTTCTTTCTCTATTTGTGCATACCTTGTCTCTGCGCCTGTCAAGGCTCTGGATGCATAAGCGACGGGTTGCCATGTGCCGTCATGCTGTTGCAGAACTGCTCCCAGGCCAAACTGTGACACGTCTGCAGAAATCCTTGTGCTTTTCTCTGGATCATAGAACCTGAGCACTGGTTCTTCTGTGATTGTCTTCTTTAGGTTTTTGAAGCAGTTTTCCTGTTCATGGGACCATTCCCATTCATTTTTCTGTTCCAGAAGACATCTGAGTGGAGCGGACTGTGCTGACAGTTGAGGTATGAACTTTGCAAGGTAGGTGATCATGCCCATGAAGCGTCTCACGTCGTCCTTGTTCTTCGGGCGCTCCATGTTGTTGATGGCTAAGGTTTTCCTCAGGTCTGGTTTGACCCCATCCTCTGAAAGTACGTCTCCCATGAAGGTGTTTTCAAACCAAACTCGCATTTGTCCTTGTTTAGTTTTAGGTTGACCTTCCGTGTCAGGTCCAGCACTTGTCTCACTCTCGTGTCGTGTTCTTCTTTTGTGGGTCCCCAGACGATGATGTCATCCATCATGGTCTCCACTCCAGGAATGTGCTCGAAGATCATGTGGATTGTCTTGCGGTAGACCTCTGGCGCTGAGAGAATCCAATATGGTAGTCGAAGAAATCTGTACCTGCCCTCAGCTGTGTTGAATGTGTATAGCCTTGAGCTTGCACCGTCTAGCTTCTTTTGTCAGAATCCTGATGAGGCATCAAGCTTACTGAACCACTTTGCTCCAGCAAACTGTTACATTGTCTCTTCTCTGGTTGGCAACTTGAAATGCTCTCTCTGATTGCTTTGTTGAGATCTCTCCGGTCTAGACATATCCTAAGATCGCCATTATTTTTCACCACAATAACCAGTGAGCTTACCCAGTCTGTAGCTTCATCCATTTTTGTGATGACGTCCATGCGTTCGAGTTCCTCCTTGAGCTTTTTCCTCAGTGCAAATGGAACTTTTCTGCATACATGCACAACTTGAGTAATTTTGTCATCAGTACATATTTTGTGTTCTCCTGGTAAACATCCAAGATCCTCAAACATGTCCTCATACTCAGCCAGTAGCGATTATTGGTCATTTTCAGTCTGTGATGTCACTACATACACTCTTTTCAACAAACTGAGCTTTTCACATGGATTGATTTCTAGAATAGGCTATACACTCTTGCACGATCAGCAGCTGTGCTCTGCACTGTTTTCCTTTGTGCTGCAAAGTTACTATGCAGCTTCCTTTGACTGGTACGTTCTCCCCAGTATCAAGCTTGAATGGTATTATAGTTTCATTCAGTCAATGGCACAATCCATTCAGCTTTTACTGCATTGCATATTTCCACAGAATTATTCAATCTCCTTCTTGACTGTGTGAACCTTTTTCTTTTTCCTCTTTCTTTGTGGTCCTTCTGTGGCTCAGTTGGTAGAGCATGGCGCTTGTAACGCCAGGGTAGTGGGTTCGATTCCCGGGACCACCCATACGTAGAATGTATGCACACATGACTGTAAGTCGCTTTGGATAAAAGCGTCAGCTAAATGGCATATTATTTATTTATTATATTATTTGTAGCCTCAGCGTTGCAGCATTTTGAGAAATTATTATTTTTCCCACAGTTGTTACATGATTTGCCATATGCAGGGCAATTGTTTTGGCTTGTGGATAAATCCACATGTAGTGTTTTGATCTCTCTTTTGCTTGTTTTCGTTTTGTAAAGCGTTGTGTGTGTGGTGCTCCTCTTTTTATTGCATGCACTGACATCTCATCCCTGCGCAGCTCTTTAGCTTGTGCTCTGGTGGTTTCAGCTGCGCATTCACTGCTTTATCCAAAGTTAAATCTTGCTCATACAGCAATCTCTCCTTGAGTCCATTATCAAGTATGCCACAGACTATCCTGTCTTTCAAATGTTCAAATTCACATGTTTTGCTCAGTGTTCAGCTCAGCCAAATACAGGTCAAAACTGACTCCGTTTCTGATCATAAGAGAACAACTTGTAACTGTCAAACGTGATATTCTGGTTTGGTACAAAGTACTCCTCAAATTTAGCCATTAGCACAGTCAATGTCAAGTTTGCCTCCTCTTGCTGAAGCTATTGTAAATGTCCAATACATCCTCTCCAATAACGTGCAGAAAAATGGAAGCTAGATTGCCTGTTAACTGCATAGGAGTAGGAGGACTAAGCCTATCCATGACGGAGAACAGGAACCGTGTCAATTTATTTTACTTCATTCAGTATGTTGCTCATCAACAGATTCCAATGCAGCCTTGCTCTCACTGATGTAACTCTGCTGCGGCTAGTTGTCCTCGCTCTTGCAAGCTCGCATCTTCGACTACTCACGTCACTGGACTTGTGGTAGAATGTTAAGTTTTCGTCCGGAAATTTGCAGAGTTACTCATTTTCTCTGTCTCGTCATAACGACTACCAATCTGACTCCATGTTCTGTTTGTTCCTTGTATAATGACAAACCGGGCCGTACTTTTAATGAACATATACTTCAGCTAGAAAACTCCTTGCCTTGCATGGCTAAACAATCTTCAGCCACCTGCCCCGCCCGCACAGCCTCCTGGGTAACGTAGTCTAACTGTTAACACAGTTTCCCTTTTCTGGCACTGGTGCAGTGTTGTACCTGTTAGATAATAATTATAATAATTGTACCTGATAATAATTATGCAAATTCAGTCAGCCACGGTATTAAAAGTCCAGCCTACTTCCCGGATCATGTTCCACACTGGATGGACTTCAAGAATATTTTGTCAAATTCATAAAAATTCTGTGATTTAATATAGGTACAATTATTATGTTCGTAGATTACCCAATGCCTTCTATGAAGGTTTTCGATTATTAAAACGAAAACCTAAATGAAAGACATCGGGTATATGTCAATAAATTCACAAATGTGTACACTTTAAAATGACCATGTTATGAATTTTATGTTGGAGGAAATTCAAAAAGTGTTGTACATGATCCCGGAAGTAGGCGGGACTTTCATACCGTATTGATGAAACCTTTGTTGGCTAGATACTCGGCAAATAACCCATAGTTACAGATAGATCTAGGATGTTTCCCCTCCCCAATCCAAACATTGTGGGTAGCCTGCAAGTGGCATATTGAGTAATTTTAATTTTACTGCCAAACGCATTGCATGCTGCTGGCAAACAATCCATATCACTCCCTCCTGGACCGGTTTGTACCGAAAACATTCTCCATTCGGGCTGCATAGGCTTTGATTTCTTCAACTTCATTAAATGGGGGGATATGTATACTTTCCTTATGAAAGTGGCTAAATGCTGATCCCGACTGTTGTGTATAGCGTTCAACCAATCCGGTTGAAACTATCAGACCAGGGGTTGCGTTTCTTTTGTTTGCTGCATTAGTAGCATTGCATTAGCGGAAATGAATACTTCTCAGGGCAGGCATAGATATATTTGAGTCGCGTTGATGAAACCTTTTAGCTAACCCTTTTCCTAACAACCTAATTATCCTAACCTGCTATATGAAGAGTCACTTCTGCTAGTCAAAACCGGCTGACCCGCCCTGAGAACCGTCACGGTGTGTTCAGTTTGCTATTGGCAGAATGGTTTGTACTGAACGACACGTTTCCCCAAAACGTTCTTGTACATTTTTGAACAGACTAATGTACATTTGCTCCCGTTTGGTGGGTATAACAATGAGTGACAGTATTCCCACAACACAACGCAGCCCATTTTTTAAACTTCTCATTCAGTACAGCAGCGTTCAACTGAACATTCCAGAATTTAAAAATATTGGTTTCCACTAATGCGATACAGCGCTGCGTTAGGTTATGAGTGAAAAACAGACTGCAGCAACCTGATTGGCTGAACGCAGTACACAACATCCGGGATTAGTATTTTGCCACTTGCACGGTGGTGGAAAATGGTTTTGCGTAAGTGCCCATATTTTCCTAATTGTTTTCGACCATTAAATTAAGTTAATGGTACATCCATTTTTGTGCCCATTGATTTTTAAAGAAAAACTTCCTCATGAGCTTAGTTTAACTGTCGTACACCATCAGAACTCAAAATGTAAGCTTGTTTTACTCCGTTTGTAAACAAACACTATATAGCCTCAAACATGGTTAAAACCATAATTTTGATATCATGGATGGTCAATCCTTGCATCTCTAGCTCTGTCTTAGAATTTGAATGATTTAACTTTCCTCGTGCCCCTTCCCTCAGCCTTTTACTGAACCAGGGGTGGGGAGGCCGCTTAATTGTTTCTACTGCTGATTGCCGCTGTAAGGAGGATCGAAGCCAGGAGGAAATCAAAGCCTAGGCAGCCTGAATGAAGTAAGGTACCAACCGGTCCACAAGATACAAATGTATTGCCGGCTGCATACAATGCATTTGGACAGTAAAATGCAAACTATCGCCATCTGCCGGCCTTGCCTAAGTCAAGAGCAACATCACCCTATTCCTGGAAAGACAGTTGTACATACCTGGTTGCAAGGCCTGCATTCACAGGCAAAGCCAACAGTATAGGATATATGCCAGCACCAACTGCACCTCTTATCAGGACACAGGTTGTGCAATTAAGGTCACATAAATGAGTTTAAGATGTTTCAAATTCAATTCAGAAACCATAAAAATATTATATTGTAGAAAATAATTGCAACAAACACACACCCACCAGACAATAAATTGTTTTGATACAGCTACATCATACATGGCCACTGTTGTCAAGAACGGTAGGACAGCCATTGGGAGATTTGAAGTAAAACGCCCTTGAGTGACATTCAGTGCTCCTGTATAAGCTGTTGGCAATCAGTCCTACTAATGCCCCATTACCTCCCAGATACATGGGGCCATAGGTGAAGATTTTCCTTATGATGGGGGCAACATGCAAAAGGCTATCAAGGCAATTAACCCATGTCTAGGCATAGGCGTACAAAAACATACCTGTCAAGTTCAGGCAGCCGTTCAAATCTTCCCACTATCATTTAAACGATCACAGCTCTGGGGACTGTGCAGCCGGTGTCTTTTTCTACATTGCTGAATTCTGACACATTAAGCAAGATGACCTGCAATGTAATGTCAGTGTCCAACAATGCAGGGCTGAGTAGACGTGTATGCGATACGTTCGATAAGAGTGAATCAAATAGCTCATTTAAGATAGCTAACATTCAATTGAATAAAATCCCATTTAAACAGCCTAGGTAAGTGAGAATACGCTAATAAGCACGAACACTGCAATAACACCAGTCAAATGTATTGCTGTACTCTCCGTTACCGATGTCTCAGCTCTAATGTATGTGCTGTAAACGTATAACTGTTCCAATATTTTCTTCTTTAGTATCATTATTTTGAGGAAGGGCGCAGCCATTTTAAACCATGTGCACCAGAGTTACCTCTGAAGCTTTCACACCAAATTATATTGGTCAGTACTCCCCACTCTCTGCGGGGTTGAAATAAGTGGATGATAGTGGTTTTCAGTGATACCGTCACGATATTTCACCGGATGTATAAATGTGAAGCATCCGCTTGGCGTTTCCACTCACTACCTAATATGATAGTGAGAGGAAGCTCACTGGTTGGCAGTGGGAGAAGATGGAATGAGACAGATTTTGAAAATGTTCTCATCGATTAAACATTTAAACTCAATACAGTTGCCAAAAGTAGAATATGTTATGAACAGAGTGGACTAAGTTAAGTAGACTTTACTCTTTGCAAAGGTTTTTTTAAATCACGTTTAGAGGGAGTGCAAAGGCAAATTTAGTTATTATACATATGCACTTCACAGAGTAGACGTTCCCTAACAGAAATATGCATATGCATGCTATAATGCACCAATAGGGTCTCGCTAGCTCGTGCTTGGCTCTGCCCACTATGACTAATTTGTTCCCATTGGAAATGACAGACTGTGATCTATCTTGGTTAAGTTATACAAAACTTTGATACTGTATTTTCAACCTGACTTCCGTTTCCCATGAAAAACGGAAGTAGGAACTGTTCAGGTGTCTTTTTACGCCTACTTGGTTAGGTTATGCAGAGTTCAAAACAACTCGGAAATCTCAGACTTCTGACTTCAGTGCGTTCAAAACAACTGGGAATTCTGAGAAAAAAAAACGAACATCAAACTCTGAACTCTTTCCTCAGCTCCGACCTGAAGATCGCTTATGTCATGATTTGACCTTGTAGTTTTCAGAGTTCCCAGTTTTTTTGAACACGGCATTAGGATAAAAGAAACACTTTAAACTCGGTCCGCTACATACTGAGTTGCGTTTAGTTCCCTTAAATATTTGCTACGTTACAGAACAATTTGTACTGAACGACTAGTTTCCTCAAAAGTTATTGAATAAGCTTTGAGGTACGTTTGCTCCTGTTCAGTGGGTGTGGCTTGAAGCAATAGCGATAATTAGTAAAGTAGTATTTTTGTAGGCAGTAACTGCACCATGGTTTGTTGCACAAAGCCTGCGATAAAAAACAATTGCGTTTATGTAGTGTTTTTGGATAAACACCCAAAATAAGGTATGTGTTAAACACAGGCTTAGATCTTAAACATTTTGTTCTGAGTTAATCTTCATCAGCAATAAACGTAACCTTTTGGAATTTTTTAAGAATATATGTTGTAAAAAAAAGCACAAAGGCTTTATAATTCATAAAGACCATGTTAACTGAGTGCTATTGTCTCATAAAACAAAATGTATAAACTCTTCTAAGCCTGTTAACCTCAGACCTTATTTTCTGCGTTTATTCCAAAACCTTATTCTTTCCCCATTCATTTTTCCTATAGGGATGGCTGAACGAACCAGTGGTTACTCATTTCCGGGTTTTAGGACTACATGCTGGCAAGCTCTATGAGTGACGTATTTAAAAGAGTGGCCATGCTGACAGCGTTTCCCAACTGATGATACTACACTTTTTCTGAAAGACGCTAACCAAATTCCCATATCGATCAGTTTGATACAATCCTTTTCCAAAGCGTCTGGTCTATGTATCTTAACATAATAAATGTAAACTCATTGTTGTCAAAGATTGTGTGACACCTTCATATTATGGTATTCCAGTAAAAGAAGAACTTGCATATTTAAGCATAACCATTACAAAGGATCAGAAGTCTAGAGGCTTACTAAATTTTAACCCTCTTATTAAAAAAAACAGAAGAAGCTAAATCAATGGCTACAGAGGGACTTATCTTTAAACGGTAGAGTCATAATAACCAAGGCTGAAGGTATCTCTAGACTAACATATGGTGCTCTATCTTTATATCTTGACAGTAAAATAAGCAAGGAGATAGACCAGATGCTTTTCAACTTTCTTTGGAGAAACCTTACCCATTACATTAGGAAAACTTTTAATGAACACTTATGAGAATGGTGGGCTGAATTTTCTGGACTTTACTACTTTAAATAATACTTTTAAGATCAATCGGATAAAACAATTCCTAAGAAGACCCACTTCTATCTGGAATTTTATTCCTCATCATGTCTTCTCTACTTTTGGTGACCTTAACTTCATGTTGTTTTGCAATTATAATATGGACAAAGTTCCAGTGAAACTTTCTGCTTTTCATCGGCAGGTGTTCTTGTCATGGTCCTTAATTTATAAACACAATTTTTCTCCAAACAGATATTATATATGGAATAATCGGGATATATTGTATAGAAATACTTGTTTTTAGAATATTGGTTCCGAAATAATATCCTATTGGTGAGCCAACTGGTAAATGCAGAGGGTCTTTTACTCAGTTATAAAGAATTCTTATCACTGTACAAGGTCCCTGTAACACCTAAAGATTTTGCAATTGGTTTAGATGCCATTCCCTCAGGTATTGCTATGTTATTCAGGAACGTGTCAAGACCTGACCCTCAGAGCCTACCTTCTATTGACCCTGTTGACTCATTAGTAGGAAAGATTTTTTTTCTCTTTTGGTCCACTCAACAGAGCAATACGAACCTTGTTTCAGCAGGATGTTTTATTATGTCATGCCTTATTGGAATGGATTTATTGATAATATCTGTTGTAAAAAAGTTTGGATGTTGCCACAATTAAGGAAGTTTCCTTTAAAATTATTCATAAACATTATCCTGCCAAACACTATATGAAGAAGTTTAAGGAAAACATCAACTCAAATTGCTCCTTTTGTAATGACCACCCAGAAACAGTGTTGCATCTTTTTTTGGCATTGTATGCATGTACGAACACTGTGGAAAGACATCAGTAGGTTTATAATTGAACACATTTATGAAGATTTTACACAATTGTGGAGAGATGTATTGTTTGGATTCTTTACATACAATAGAAATAAGCTGAAACATTTTTATGTAATTCATTTCATTATTCTTTTGGCCAAATTTCATATACACAAATGTACATTTACAAACAGAAAACCACATTTTCGTACCCTACAAAAATAAATGTAACTGTATTTTAAGACGGTTAAATGCTCTACTAACAAAAAAGCTGTTAGAATTGTAAGTATATGTATGTCCCTTAATATTAATAAGGTCCTTGTGTAATTGTAATGTGATATTGTACATGAGGGAACACAAGCATACATAGATTACAAACAATGGATAATTGAGCTCAATTATCCATAGTTTGTAATCTATGTATGCTTGTGTTCCCTCGTGTACTTTATGTAATGATTTGTTAATAACAAATAAAACAGCGTTCCCCAACCCACAACTTCCCCGTTTTTCAGGAGCGCCGTTTCCGTTCAATCAGAACGTACTGAACGCAGTCCAGGTTAATTTGCAAAAGCGGAAGTCCCATCACAGGCTCTCTTTCCATTTGGTCAGTACTATTAGGAACCCTTGGGTCGTCCACACTCTTTTGTTTTTTGTATTTATGTTTTAGTTTTTTAAAAAGTTTTTTTAAACAAATCAATACAGAAAGTATATGGGCGAACACAACTATATATAAATAATACACGAAGGACAATTGGGCTAGGGGGTAGAAATATCACATTACACAAGGACACTTATAATTCTTACCGCTTTTTTATTCGTAGCGTATTTAATCGTCTTACATTTTTTTTGTAACTATATTGTAAGGGACGTCCATACTCCAAACCCTTACCTAATAATAACTGTACCATAACTATTTAAAATTTCAACTACATTAGGGTATCGACGTCCCAAGGATCCCAAGTACCACGGAGTATGGGCCCTTTCAGTCTCACCTGAAAACCGGCACATCTGGTTATTGGGGACTCAGAGGCAAGTAAAGCCCGAGCATAGACAAAATACTCGACATGCCATTTGATGTAATGTTTTGTCAATCAAGGGGTAGTAACCAACCTCGCCACTGCTAAGGTAAAACCATAGAGATATATAGGACTAATCTATGCCGTTATAGTGTCTGACGGCATGGGCAGCGACATTGAGCCAATCTCCATTGTCAAGTAGTCATTTTTCTTCATCCCGATTGGCTGATCCCTCCTGATGACCCAGTTGGACGTGACTCTACCAGGGTCACCAGGAAGGATCAGCCAATGAAGTTGTAAGTCCCACCCAGTTGACTACATTAAAATGGTGGAAACCTTCAACGGCGCTGCCCATGCTAGTAAGGCATTTTAGCCACTAGAGGCCTCTATTATTCTCTATTGGTAAAACTGGTACTGATGCTGCTGCTTTCTACATCGTGGTTGTAGACTTGGGAATCAAAAACGTGGTGATGTGACAGCTGCCAAGGAACAGGGAAAAAAAGAGGACGAGGAAGTTCTAGATATTTCGCAAAGAATATATGAAATGTGTAAAGTAGACGGGGTTATTGCAAAGCCATGCGTTTTACGGCACGATCAGACAGGCAGGTATTTTCCAACAGACAGTCAGGAGAGCATCTGCTCACTGGAATTAGGTTATCGTTAGCCAAACGCTCTGTCAACTTCCATTTTCACTGCCCAGGTTTTCGTTTTAAGTAGCCTAGCTGGTTAAGCTACTATTATGCATGTGTTTGCGAGTATTGGGTTAATTTCAGTTTGTGAATAGTTGAATAGACTTATTTAAAAATAATGTCATGTAGTCTAAACGAAAGAGAGATGACGGAGAATCACACAGCTACATAACCTTAGCTAACCGAGTTATTGGATGGAGCATATCAATTTTAATCGTTGTGGTATGTCTTGGAATAAATGTTGGCCAGCCAATGTTATGTATTTTGATAGCTAGTTATCCTAAGGCTAGGCTACTTAGCCGCAGACCTGGTTCGTTTAGCCAACTGGGCCATCCCAAATGCATAGAAAAAAATATTAAGCTATGAGGAATTGCTGCCAGGTGTGTAGCCTAATTAAACTTGCTGTGCTGTTAAGTTACAAATAGGCTATACCCCTGCTCATGTCATCATATCCCATGACATGCTGCAACGTTTTTTGCACGAGCCAAAATAGACTTGCTTGGTTGCATATTTCACCTCGCCGGGTAACGTTACGGCGCCTTTAACATTTCTTTGGACTGCCATTGGATTTGTGTTTTAAATCCCCAGCTCATCACATGGGAGCGCCATTGACTCAATGCCAGCATCAAACTGCAAGGGAAGTGATAGGAACGCGGAACATCTCGCTGGGTGCTCACGAAAAGTTCCTGTCAGTTGAGGGAATTGACCTACCATTTATGCTAGGCTATAGTCAATGTCCATGACATGATATCAGAACGTGCGCGACTGCCGTTGCACCTGTCAGCAGCAACACACATCAATCGGAAATACTTGGTGGAAGATGAACTGAACAAGCATACACAGCCACATTGCAAACAGTTTTTGTTTGTGGCCTGTTTTGCCCTATGCTAGTCTATTGTTTTAGACTGTAGACCACGGATTCTGCTGGAGCAAAAACCTAAAACCTACTGCCTCTGTGTCTAAGGCTACACGTTATAGCACAACTGACTCGCTTTGATGCGTTTTTTTTTCACCACTGCCTGACATTTTTAATAATGCACTGAAGAGAACTGGGAATACGTTATGTTATTGGCGCAAGAGTAAATCACCGATACGAATCCAGCATTCAACTATGCCTGTAAGAAAAAAAGGTGAGCCGAAACGTATACTAATTGGCACAACAGTTGTCTCGCTGCCTCTATGTAGCCACAAGTGGATCTTTATTGAGATTCAGCACTTCTAGATTTCAGCATGTAGTCTTTATGTAAGTAGGACACACTTTTCATTTGCCTTTCTCGGTTTAATATGCTCCTGTAGGTAGGCTAGTGGCAAACCAAATAAAAATGACCCATAACTTGTAATATAAGCCTAATAAAAATGTTGTTGCATGCACCATGGCCCTCTGGCCTATGAAACAGAACAGTCATTGATAATAGTTTATTTTGGATAAGAGTTTTGGGTAAACCTTTAATAACTTGAATGAATAAGCATCAATAAGCTACACTAGGCCTACTTAAATAGTGTAAGTAATGTTACTAGGCCTATTAGTAAAATATTTCTGAAAGCATTTCACGTAAAATAGGTTATACAGCATTTATTCACATTTGTAGGGATTTATGCCATATTCAGTAAAGTAAGGCCTATCATAAGTGTAATTGAATAGTGTGCATCATATTCAGTAAAGGATTGGTTTGTCCTTATTTGCAGCCTATATTGGCTGATGATTGGCATGTGGTGATTGTAGTGTAAGTGCAGTCTGCTAAGCAACTCCATATAAATAGATGTCTAATGAGGCTTGTCCTTGTGGAAGACATTGGTCTGTAATTGTGCAACAAGAAAGAATTACTGTCCAAATTGTTCAACTGTGCAACTGTAGGCTACTGTACAATGAATGCCATGCAAGATTTTGCAACCTCCCAGAGTTTTCTGGAGTTGAGAGGTTAAAGTAAAAGTCTGACTAGACAGCAGTCAGCCAGATCAATTGAACAGGAAAATCCATATAAGTATTTAAAGACCATTTTACACTCTGTTCTTGAGAGTTTATTTGACACGAGACATAGTTTAGTGTTGACTTTCGTCTTGTCACATGCTTGTCACAGCACCCCTCCTCCCCCACCCCTGAGTAAAGAGCGGCTTTGTTCCCCTGCGGTCTGCTTTGGTGACAGAGTCTGAGCTCAACGATGACCCCTCTGCCTCTGTGTGACAGTGGTGTCTCGCCCTCTGACACTCGCGCCGAGTGTACACTCGATCGATGCTCCACATTTCTGTACCGTTGCAAAACTGCCTCTCATATTAGTAGTGGAAGTGTCTGCTAATTATAAACCATGCAAGTGGCCTCATCGTCTTTTGCACATGCAGTTGTTATTACGTATCTTTTCAGAATTGCTTTGCTGCTTGAGATTGTTCTTAGAATCCCTTTCACAGATGGGCATAACATGTGGCGGAAGCTCAAGCTACTATATATCTTATTCAAACAAAATGCCTTTGTGAATTGATCCGTACTTGTCTGGTGGTTTGTGATATTTCATCACTTGTACTATGTTTAAATTAACTTATGTGACCATCATTTGACTAGCATGCTAACTGGTCTCCATTCCGTACCCTCCTGCAGACACAGCTAGGGCCCTAGGGCTTTTGGAAGACTACTGTGCTAAACTGAGGAAGCCAGAGGAACAACAGCTCAAAACTGCCATTCTGAGAGTGATGGGGGTCTTCAAAAGCAGCCTGTTCCAAGCACTGCTTGGTAAGTAAGCAGGTTATTGGAATCCATCCATTCATTGAAGAATCCATTGTTGTTTTTATTGTCATAACAAAAAACAATATCCACTCAACTGTTTAGCCATGTTCACTGTTATATTCTATTTCATAAAGTATATGGAATTTGATACTGATTGTCTATGCTAGTGGCAAAAATGCAAGCATTTTTTTAACTTAAAAGTTAGACCCCGCTAAATGACGTTGCCACAGTGAAGCAGTGTGAAGTGAACCTGTGCAGATACTGTATGTGAGAGTGAAGTCTTGCATCTCGCTCATCTCAATGTCTGTGCTATGGTAGCCAGGGTACCAAAACATCGTTGAAGTTGAGCCTTGCGCTTCAACACTCTTAGTTGTTGCGGAAATTTACCCACTATGCTGTTTACTTTGTGCACCTACAGGTAGCTGCCAAAATAATGGAAGCAATTGAGTAAATGATGGATACAGAGGATATTAAAGCAGGTGCTTCCACACCGGTGTGGTTCCTGAGTTAATTTAGCAATTAACATCCCATCATGCTTAGGATCATGTATAAAAATGCTGGGCAGGACATTATTTTGGCCATTATTTAAGCTATCATGGTTGTGCCTCCATAGGATGACAATGCCCCGATCCACAAGGATGAATGGTGTCGCATCCCTCCAATAGAATTCCATACACTTTTAGAATCTATGCCAAGGTGCATTGAAGCTGTTCTGGCCATTGGGGCGGCAGGGTAGCCTAGTGGTTAGAGCGTTGGACTAGTAACCGAAAGGTTGCAAGTTCAAATCCCCGAGCTGACAAGGTCGTTCTGTTGTTCTGCCCCTGAACAGGCAGTTAACCCACTAGGCCGTCATTGAAAATAAGAATTTGTTCTTAACTGACTTGCCTAGTAAAATAAAGAAAAATTTGTGGCCTAACGCCCTATTAAGACATTTTATGTTGGTGTTTCCTTTATTTTGTCAGTACATCATATTACTTTAAAAGTAATAACTATTTTATAATAACCGTTTAAAGCAGCAATCAGCAGTAGAAACAATAACAAAGCATTTGGCCTGCCCCTGTTTCAGCAGAAATCTGAGCAATGGGGATGGAGAATGTAAACACTCAAATTCTTTGACCAACTTTTGAGGCTATATAGTGGTTGTCTACATTCACTTTGTTTACAAACATTGAAGTAAAACAAATGTATATTTTTGGTTCTGATGGTGTGTGACAGTTTAACTAAGTTCATGATGCATTTATAAGTTATTATTTCAAGAGTCAATGGGTACATATTGTTAATTTCTAAGTCCAAAAATGGATGTAGCAACTGCTTATTGCCCCTTTTTAAATGGGGTCTTTGCTGAATGATAGGTGACCTAAGTCAGTACTTTTTGGCATTCACAATACTTTTGTTATCCCTAGAGGTTTGTCTATTGTCACATTTGCTTAACCTGCAGTTTGCTATGCCTGAGCAGTGGGCACATTCTGCAGGTTTAGGGCTTTTATTTTTAACTCTGCTGATATTGCAGTAGGTGCTTGTGGTATTTTTCCATGTACTCTTCTTACTCTTCCTCTGTGATGTTTTTGTAATGATTCAAAATAAGCATATTGATGTGGGCTTTTTACATATTTGATCCAACTGAATTGAACTATTTCCTCACTGCATTATTGGAGATTGGTATAATGCATGATTCTTATTCATAATTTCAAAGTTCATGACATGGTCATTCCCCTAATAATGAAACCTGCAATCTGACCTCTCAGGTCAAGTTTGAAAATGTATTGCAGACAGAGTTGTTCAGGCTATGCATTATTGTTCTCAAAGCCGTATCCGCCATTAGCAAGGGCAAAGTCCATGTGAAATGAATGCTATAAGCTCTGTATTATTATTATTATTATTATTATTATTATTATTATTATTATTATCTGTGACACACTTATCAGACCTTCTTGTGCTTGACTCACTGGAATCTCTGTCCTCCAATTCTGATGAATGTTGTTTTGGCTTATCTGAGAATGGGCTTTCACAAGCCCCCACTGGTTATCAAAAAATAAACAATGATACAACAATGATACGGAGAGAGGAAATATCCAATTTATTAAAATGCATATTCACTTTTTCCCCCTCTAAACCTAAGAAGAAATGTTGTTTGAATATCTAACATGATATACCACTCAGTGCCTTTTTGCCAACTTCCCCTTTGAAGCTTGAGGATTGGCAGACAGCAGTGAATAATAAACAACCTTGTTTCATGTAGATTTGACAAAAATGACCATGTTTATTGATCCCCACAGTCATTGTACTAACATGAGCTGTAGCAGTAAACACATTTATGATAGTGTGTAAGACTTATTTTGACACCTGTTATTATGGCTTTCGGAGGAATAGAAGGGCTGAATTGGGTTGGTCAGTTTAGAGCGAGGCCACACTCCCCTGCTCGTGTTTATTTTATTTTCCCCTCATAATCGGCCTTACATTCTCTCTGCAAGCATGCTTTCCAATCCAAATTTTGTCACCAATATGTAACCTAAAGCGTATAGCCCTTGTGACATAGCTACCCGGCTCTCGCACAGCCCGACTGCGCGCATCTACAGAATTCCCAACGCGGCTCGGTGTACGCTTCCTCTATTCATTCAAATGTATTAACAGTTGTAGAAATAGTTTGAGCCGCGTTGAGGATTAGAAAAGTATGAAAGCCAACCGTCCAAAATTCATATCTATAACACTGATGTGCGTACGCATACACGTTTTGGACTCTTGATAGGCGCTTAAGCAAGTTCAATTCCCCGAGCTGACAAGGTACAAATCTGTCGTTCTGCCCCTGAACAGGCAGTTAACCCACTGTTCCTAGGCCGTCATTGAAAATAAGAATTTGTTCTTAACTGACTTGCCTAGTTAAATAAAGGTAAAATAAAATAAAAAATAAGAATGATCCACAGACAATGCGACTTCATTTGTAGACTCAAAAGTTTATCAGACTGCTACACAATTTATTAGTGGAAACAGTAAAAAAAAAAAGAGCACCTAAAATCAAACTGAACAATCGCTGTTATTCTGAACCAGAATTAGATGTGATTTAAAACATTTTTTAAGTACATTGTCTCACAGCAAGAAAAACACAGCAGCTCTTGACATTCATTGTTATCATTGGAAATTTTGAGTAGATCAGTGGAAATGGAACTAGATTGTTAAAAAAAAATATCCCTTTATGACAATGGCCCCTGTGGTTGTTGATCAGATCAAGTTTGAGGTTCTGTGGGACTGTTACCACCATTGCAAAATGCATCAGTTCAAGCTAATTTCTAGCCATTGGTAATTGGTATTCACTCTACATCCAACAATTAGACTTGACAATATACTTTATTTTTCATGTTACACCTTTATTTAACTAGGCAAGTCAGTTAGGAACACATTCTTATCTTACTTTGTTGACAGATTTATGAGGAAGTCCTTGCTTTGCTGTAGGGGTTGTCACCCTGCTCCTTTCCCAGCAAGCACATAAAGTTCTGAGAACCATATGTTTCTTAGAGCTTGGTGAGAGTGTGGCTGTCCTATGGTTATTTTTTTATACAACGTTCTGGGAATGGTACAGAATAGTTGCTTGGCTTTTGAACATTCTCAGCACATTTAAGGAACTTCAAAATAATGTTATTTTCTGGGTATTTCCTGACTTTAACAGAACGTTTTCTAAACATTCAAACGTGGTTACATTTAATAAATGTTTTGATAATGTTCTAGGAACATTCTCAAACTGGTTTGCCGTTAGGAATGTTCTCAAATAGTTTAGAGAACGTCCAGAAACAAGTCTCCTGTGGAAATGTCAATACTCTGCGTAACGTTTCCACCAGCTTTCCTCATAGTTCTGTTTAAATTCAACTTCTCATATTGTTCAGAGAACATTAAGAACTTTCCATAAAAACCACAAGAAAAATTAAGTAACATTAAGAGAATGTTATTTTAAAAACATATATTTAGTTCTCAGCATCAACAAAACAATCTCTAACCTCTCTTGTTAAGTGTGTTAGATTCACCCACTAATTGGCCACACCTGATCTTAATAAATGCTCGACAAAAATTAACAGCGTTGTACGAGTTAAAAAACTTGGCATGCTATCTACATCCTGGTGGTGCAGTGGACTAATTCCATGGGTAAAAAACAGAAAATCATAGATTTGGAGCACACTGACACAGTGTCACAATTAAGAAATGTGTTTGCATGATTAATGCCTAAGGGGGGAGGGGTGTATTTTTATCATTATTTTGTTGCAATGTTTTCAGAAATCATGTCCAATATTTCATCCTCATGTTGATGGTCACGTTACTGCTAACTACTGTGAGCTCGTCATGCAACGCAGTTCCAGAACAATCCAAAGGGTGGAGTCCTTGACCACAAATTAATGTTCTAGTTACGTGCACTATAGCAGGATTGGGATTTTAGGCTGCAATTTTTTGGATTATGTTAGAACTGCGTAAACTCACATTAGCAGTAGGCGGGGGGCACTTTTGCAGACATGTACAAATGCAGGCACCAAACGCGCTTGAAAATCATGATTTTATTATAATATGTGGTAATAAATCACAGATTCTAAGGTCAAGTGAGCTACATGACAACATTTCTAACTGTTTAATTACACAAAAACAATTCCAACCCCCCATGTACTGTACATACCAACATACAATCCTTTCTCCTTTCTCTATTACAGTGGCAAGAAAAAGTATGTGAACCCTTTGGAATTTTCTGCATTAATTGGTCATAAATTTTGATCTGATCTTCATTTAAGTCACAGCAATAGACAAACACAGTGTGCTTGAACTAATGACATTAATTATTGTATTTTGTCTATTTTGAAGAAAGCATTTAAACATTCACAGTGTATGTTGGGAAAAAGTATGTGAACCCCGAGACTAATCCCTTCTCCAAAGCTAATTGGAGTCAGCTAACCTGGAGTCCAATCAATGATATGAGATTGGAGATGTTGGTTAGAGCTGCCCTGCCCTATAAAAAACTCACAAAATTTGAGTTTGCTATTTCACAAGAAGCATTGCCTGATGTGAACCATGCCTTGAACAAAAGAGATCTCAGAAGACCTAAGATTAAGAATTGTTGACTTACATAAAGCTGGAAAGGGTTACAAAAGTATCTCTAAAAGCCTTGATGTTTACCAGTCCACGGCAAGACAAATAGTCTATAAATGGAGAAAGTTCAGCACTGTTACTCTCCCTAGGAGTGGCCATCCTGCAGAGATGACTGCAAGAGCATAGCGCAGAATGCTCAATGAGGCTAAGAAGAATCCAAGACGGTCAGCTAAAGACAATAAGAAATCTCTGGAAGATTAACATCTCTGTTGACGAGTCTACAATGCGTAAAACACTAAACAAGAATGGTGTTTGTGGGAGGAGACCATGGAAGAAGCCACTGCTGTTCAAAAAAAGCATTGCTGCACGTCTGAAGTTTGCAAAACAGCACCTGGATGTTCCAGAACACCTGGATGTTCCACAGCGCTACTGGTAAAATATTCTGTGGACAGATGAAACTACAGTTGAGTTGTTTGGAAGGAACACACAACACTATGTGAAGAGAAAAAAGGCACAGCACACCAACATCAAAACCTCATCCCAACTGTAAAGTATGGTGGAGGGAGCATCAAGGTTTTGACTGTTTTGCTCCCTCAGGGCCAGGACAGCTTGCTATCATCAACAGAAAAGTGAATTCCCAAGTTTATCAATACTTTTTACAGAAGAATGTCAGGCTCTGTCCCCCAATTGAAGCTCAGAAGAAGTTGGGTGATGCAACAGGACAACAACCCAAAACACAGAAGTAAATCAACAACAGAATGGCTTCAACAGATGAAAATACGCCTTCTGGAGTCCTGACCTCAATCCAATTGAGATGCTGTGGCATGACCTCGAGCGGTTCACACCAGACATCCCAAGAATATTGCTGAACTGAAACAGTTTTGTAAAGATGAATGGTCCAAAATTCCTCCTGACCGTTGTGCAGGTCTGATCCGCAACTACAGAAAACGTTTGGTTGAGGTTATTGCTGTCGAAGAAGGGTCAACCAGTTATTAAATCCAAGGGTTCACATTCTTTTTCCACCCTGCACTGTGTATGTTTACACGGTGTGTTCAGTAAAGACATGAAAACGTTTAATTGTTTGTGTGTTATTAGTTTAAGCAGAATGTGTTTGTCTATTGTTGTGACTTAGATGAAGATCAGATCAAATGTTATGACCAATTTATGCAGACATCCAGGTAATTCCAAAGGGTTCACATACTTTTTCTTGCCACTGTATATTACACAGCACTAGGATGTTAGTCCATCTATAAAGATTATAAGTGAAACTAAACAAAATGCAGCTCATCCAGGATGGCACATCAATGTGAGATGTGGCAAGAAGGTTTCCTGTGTCTGTCAGCGTAGTGTCCAGAGCATGGAGGCGCTACCAGGAGACAGGCCAGTACATCAGGAGACAAGGAGGAGGCCGTAGGAGGGCAACAACCCAGCAGCAGGACCGCTACCCTCCGCCTTTGTAAAGGAGGAGCACTGCCAGAGCCCTGCAAAATGACCTCCAGCAGGCCACAAGTGTGCATGTGTCTGCTCAAACAGTCAGAAACAGACTCCATGAGGGTGGTATGAGGGCCCGACGTCCACAGGTGGGGGTTGTGCTTACAGCCCAACACCGTGCAGGACGTTTGGCATTTGCCAGAGAAACCAAGATTGGCAAATTCGCCACTGGCGCCCTGTGCTCTTCCCAGATGAAAGCAGGTTCACACTGAGCACGTGACAGACGTGACAGAGTCTGGAGACGCCGTGGAGAACGTTCTGCTGCCTGCAACATCCTCCAGCATGACCGGTTTGGCGGTGGGTCAGTCATGGTGTGGGGTGGCATTTCTTTGGGGGGGCTGCACAGCCCTCCATGTGCTTGCCAGAGGTAGCCTGACTGCCATTAGGTACCGAGATGAGATCCTCAGACCCCTTGTGAGACCATATGCTGGTGCGGTTGGCCCTGGGTTCCTCCTAATGCAAGACAATGCTAGACCTCATGTGACTGGAGTGTGTCAGCAGTTCCTGCAAGAGGAAGGCATTGATGCTATGGACTGGCCCGCCCATTCCCCAGACCTGAATCCAATTGAGCACATCTGGGACATCATGTCTCGCTCCATCCACCAACGCCACGTTGCACCACAGACTGTCCAGGAGTTGGCGGATGCTTTATTCCAGGTCTGTGAGATCCCTCAGGAGACCATCCGCCACCTCATCAGGAGCATGCCCAGGCGTTGTAGGGAGGTCATACAGGCACGTGGAGGCCACACACACACTACTGAGCCTCATTTTGACTTGTTTTAAGGACATTACAAAGTTGGATCAGCCTGTAGTGTGGTTTTCCATTTTAATTTTGAGTGTGACTCCAAATCCAGACCTCCATGGGTTGATAAATTTGATTTCCATTGATCTTTTGTGTGATTTTGTTGTCAGCACATTCAACTATGTAAAGAAAAAAGTATTTATTAAGAATATTTCATTCAGATCTAGGATGTGTTATTTTAGTGTTCCCTTTATTTTTTGAGCAGTGAATATAGACGTCTTAATGCACTGAAAGATCTAATATAATAATAATAATATATGCCATTTAGCAGACGCTTTTATCCAAAGCGACTTACAGTCATGTGTGCATACATTCTACGTATGGGTGGTCCCGGGGATCGAACCCACTACCCTGGCGTTACAAGCGCCATGCTCTACCAACTGAGCTACAGAAGGACCACAGATCTCTCACAGCTGCTAACTTGGATGGTCAGCGCAGCCTGTATGATTGCCTTCCTTGATAGGAACATATCAGGCTCCAACAGTTTATACACACAGGACATGTCAGAAGTGGCATCTTTCTTTTTTTGAGAGTAAATTCTTTAGCAAGAACTACTTCCTCTGGCTTGAGAGGAATGTGACCTGTTTATCTTGTGTGGGCCTCTCTATGTTCTCTCTGTGTCCTGTCTGCTCCCCTCTCTCTATTTTCTCTCTCTGTCTTGTCTGCTACCCTCTTCCTTCCTGTCTGAAGTTCTGCTTTCCTGGATCTCCTATATTATTACAGAGATGGCATAGTATCAATGTCATAGCAATATGGAGTATTCTGAACAGACAAACACACACAGAAGCAATATGCGTACACACACATGCGCACAATATTAACCACAGGCAAATAATGTTTACCTAAATTGAGCTAAAGGTCAAATCTGGAATCATTTCTGTTTCTTAATGATTTTATTATTATTTTTATTTATTTCACCAGGTAGGCCAGTTGAGAACAAGTTCTCATTTACAACTGCGACCTCGCCAAGATAAAGCAAAGCAGCGTGACAAAAACAGAGTTACACATGGGATAAACAAATATACAGTCAATAACACAATAGAAAAATCTGTACAGTGTGCACAAATGTAGAAAGGCAATAAATAGGCCATAGTGGTGAAATAATTACAATTTAGCATTAACACTGGAGTGATAGATGTGCAGAAGATGATGTGCAATTAGAGATACTGGCGTCCAAAAGAGCAAAAAAACTAAAACAATATGGGGATGAGGTAGTTGGGTGGGCTATTTACAGATGGGCTGTGTACAGGTGCAGTGATCGGTAAGCTGCTCTGACAGCTGATGCTTATCGTTAGTGAGGGAGATATAAGTCTCCTGCTTCATTGACTTTTGCAATTCGTTCGTCATTGGCAGCAGAGAACTGGAAGGAAAGGCGGCAAAAGTAGGTGTTGGCTTTTGAGATGACCAGTGAAATATACCGGCTGGAGCGCGTGCTACGAGTGGGTGTTGCTATGGTGACCAGTGAGCTGAGATAAGGCCGGGCTTTACCTAGCAAAGACTTATAGATGACCTGAAGCCAGTTGTTTTGGCGACAAATATGTAGCGAGGGCCAGCCAACGAGAGCATACAGGTCGCAGTGGTGGGTAGTATATGGGACCTTAGTGACAAAATTGGTGGCACTGTGATATACTACATCCAATTTGCTGAGTAGAGTGGAGGCTATTTTGTAAATGACATCCGAATGACATTTGTAAATGACGCCGAAGTCAAGGATCGGGAGGATAGTCAGTTTTACGAGGGTATGTTTGGCAGCATGGGTGAAGGAGGCTTTGTTGCGAAATAGGAAGCCGATTCTAGATTTAATTTTGGATTGGAGATGCTTAACGCGAGTTTGGAAGGAGAGTTTACACTAACCAGACACCTAGGTATTTGTAGTTGTCCACATATTCTAAGTCAGAACCGTCCAGAGTAGTTATGCTAGTCGGGCGGGAGGGTGCGTGCAGCGATCAGTTGAAGAGCATGCATTTAGTTTTACTAGCATTTAAGAGCAGTTGGAGTCCACGGAAGGAGTGCTGTATGGCATTGAAACTCGTTTGGAGGTTAGTTAAGTGTCTAAAGAAGGGTCAGATGAATACAGAATGGTGTCGTCTGCGTAGAGGTGGATCAGAGAATCACCAGCAGCAAGAGCAACATCATTGATATATACAGAGAAAAGAGTCAGTCCAAGAATTGAACCCTGTGGCACCCCCATAACAGGCCCTCCGATTTGACACACTGAACTCTATCTGAGAAGTAGTTGGTGAACCAGGCGAGGCAGTCATTTGAGACGCAAAGGCTATTGAGTCTGCCGATAAGAACGCGGTGATTGACAGAGTCGAAAGCCTTGGACAGGTTGATGAAGACTGAGGCACAGTACTGTCTTATCGATGGCGGTTATGATATCGTTTAGGACCTTGAGCGTGGCTGAGGTGCACCCATGACCAGCTCGGAAAACCAGATTGCATGGCAGAGAAGGTATGGTGGGATTCGAAATGGTTGGTGATCTGTTTGTTAACTTGGCTTTCGAAGACTTTAGAAAGGCAGGACAGGATGGATATAGGTCAGTAACAGTTTGGGTCTAGAGTGTCTCTCCCTTTGAAGAGGGGGGATGTTCTGTTATAGCCTCCCCCCGGCACAGCCAGAAGAGGACTGTCCACCCCTCATAGCCCGGTTCCTCTTTAGGTTTCTTCCTAGGTTTTGGCCTTTCTAGGGAGTTTTTCCTAGCCACCGTGCTTCTACACCTGCATTGCTTGCTGTTTGGGGTTTTAGGCTGGGTTTCTGTACAGCACTTTGATATATCAGCTGATGTAAGAAGGGCTATATAAATAAATTTGATAACCGTGGCAGCTTTCCAATCTTTGGGGATCTCAGACGATACCAAAGAGAGGTTGAACAGGCTAGCAATAGGGGTTGCAACAATTGCGGATAATTTTAGAAAGAGAGGGTCCAGATTGTCTAGCCCAGCTGATTTGTAGGGGTCCAGATTGTTCAGCTCTTTCAGAACATCAACTATCTGACTTTGGGTGAAGGAGAAGCAGGGAGGGAAGGCAAGTTGCTGCGGAGGGTGCAGAGCTGTTGGTAGGGGTAGCCAGGTGGAAAGCATGGCCAACCGTAGAAAAATTATCGTAGATTTATCGGTGGTGACAGTGTTTCCTAGCCTCAGTGCAATGGGCAGCTGGGAGGAGGTGCTGTTATTCTCCATGGACTTTACAGTGAAAAAGCTAGCCTTTGCTTTCCTGACTGACTGTGTATATTGGTTCCTGACTTGTGAAAAGCTGCATTTCACAGGGGCTATTCGATGCTAATGCAGTATGCCACAGGATGTTTTTGCACTGGTCAAGGGAAGTCAAGTCAGGAGTGAACCAGGGGCTGTATCGTTTCTGTTACGAATCCCTTTTGGCCCGACAGTCTAGGGGGGGATGGTAGTGAGACCCGTAACATAACTCATGCAAATTATAATTGTGACAAAGTAAAAGAGAGAACGAAATAACCAGGACAACTGAAATCTACCGTCAAGCTCAGGGTTTATTGTAGAACACACGGTAATGGGGGGGGGCAGGAAAAGGGGCTGAGCTGGACCCAAGGAAAGAAACAATAAGTATTCAAAAACACCCCAAAGCTAGACTAGCCTACTTTAAAAACAGCTAACTAACTAACCAAAAATACAGTGGGTGGTCTGCCCAGTTCTAACTAGTGTATTTAACAAAGTCCACCTACGGGTCGTGTATGCCCATGGGCGACTTGTCTTGGTTCCCCCTTTTCCCACCAGAAAACAAACACCATAACCAATACAATACTCACAGGTGATGAAAGTGCTATGGAGGTGCTCAAACAAAAGAGAGGTTAATACACAAAGAGAGAGTGAAACAGAGACTTACAGAGATATTGAGCTCTAGAGCAAACAACTGATGGGGTTTTTAAACCAAGGGAAAGGAACTGTGATTGGGTAGGAAACAGGAGGAGGTGTGTCTTCTGATTGATGATTGATTGTTGACTGATTGGGGAGTGATGATGTTCACCTGTGAGGGGAGAAGGAGAGAAAAGAAACACTCACACACAGGATACTGGTATCCGTAACAGTTTCCTAGTTCTACATTTTATGAATGGGGCATGCTTATTTAAGATGGTGAGGAAAGCACTTTTAAAGAACAACCAGGCATCCTCTACTGACAGGATGAGGTCAATATTCGTCCAGGATACCTGGGCCAGGTCGATTAGAAAGGCCTGCTCGCTAAAGAATTTTAGGGAGCGTTTGACAGTGCTGAGGGGTGGTCGTTTGACCGCGGACCCATTACGGACGCTGGCAATGAGGCAGTGATCGCTGAGATCCTGGTTGAAGACAGTAGAGGTGTATTTGGATGGCAAATTGGTCAGGATGATATGAGGGTGCCCATGTTTTAAGGATTTAGGGTTGTACCTGGTAGGTTCCTTGATCATTTGTGTGAGATTGAGGGCGTCTATCTAAGATTGTAGGACGACCGGGGAGTTAAGCATTTCACAGTTTAAGTCACCTAACAGTACGAACTCTGAAGGGCAATCAATTCACATATGGTGTCCAGGGCACAGCCAGGGGCTGAGGGGAGTCTATAACAAGCGGCAACATTGAGACTCTTTTCTGCAAAGGTGGATTTTTAAAAGTAGAAGCTAGAACTGTTTGGGCACAGACCTGGATACTATGACAGAACTCTGCAGGCTAACTCCGCCCCCTTTGGCAGTTCTATCTTGACAGAAAATGTTGTAGTTGGGGATGGAAATTTCAGATTTTTTGGTGGCCTTCCTAAACCAGGATTCAGACACGGCTAGGCCATCAGGGTTGGCGGAGTGTGCTAAAGCAGTGAATAAAACAAACTTAAGGAGGAGGCTTCTGATAACATGCATGAAATCAAGGCTTTTACGGTTACAGAAGTCAGCAAATTAGATCGTCTGGGGAATGGGTGTAGTCCTGGGGGCTACAGGGCCTGGGTTAACCTTTACATCACCAGAGGAACAGAGTAGGATAAGGGCACGTCTAAAGGCTACAATAACTGGTCGAACAGAGAATAAAAGGAGCAGATTTCTGGGCGTGGTGGAATAGATTCAGGGCATAGTGTACAGACAAGGGTATGGTAGGATGTGAGTACAGTGGAGGTAAACCTCGGCATTGAGTGACGATGAGAGAGGTTGCATCTCTCTGCATCAGTTAAGGTTTCACCAGGTGAGGTTTCAGCATGCATGGGGGGTGGGACAAAAGAGCTATCTAAGGCATGTTGAGTGGGACTGAGGGCTCTACAGTGAAATAAAACGATAAGAACTAACCGAGACAGCAGTAGACAAGGCATATTGACATTGGAGAGGCATAGAACAATCACAGGTATTGGTCGGGAGAGCTAAGACAACAACGGGTAAATGGCGATGAATGGGCAGAGCAGAGAGCGTCAGTTAGGTACATACAGGACCTGAGTTCGAGGCTGGGGCTGACAGATAAACAAAAAGAGGTACAGTGTTAATGAACAGTCCAGCCGGCATCAGCTGTGTAGCCGAGTGATCATAGGGTCCAATGAGCAGCAATAGGTGAGTCAGGGAGCCGTTCGGTAGTCTCTACTACGCTAGGTGAGTGGGAGACACGGCATCCAGAAAGCTAGCGGGCCGGGGCTAACAGATGGGTCTTCATTGAATAAAGGGACCAGGTCAATTGGAAAAAAAGGTACTGTAGCCCAAGAATTAGCTGAAAAACTTTGTCGGCTGGCCAGGAGATGGGCCTAGCTCAAGGCTAGCTCAAGGCTAACAGGTGCTTGCTTTGAGACATAGCCACACGGTTGCAACTAGCTAGCTGCGATGATCTGGTGTAATGGTCCAGAGCTTACGGCAGGAATCTGGTGATGTGTTAGAGAAGACCAGTTCAATATGCTCTGGGTTGATATCGCACTGTGCAGACTGGCAGGTATTATCCGAGCTAAAGTTGAAGACCATTAGCAGTGGCTAACAATAGTTAGTAGCTAGTTAGCTGGCTTGCTGCTGATGGAGAATCCAGTTATAAGGTATAAAAATAGCAGATTCGTACCACATTGGGTGAGACTGGTTGCAGGAAAGTATATTTTGCTCGTAGATGGAAAGTGAGATTAAAATATATACGATATTTTCGAGAAAAAAAGTGAAAAACACTATATACACATGACAAGACAAACACACATCCGAATGCTACGCCATCTTGGATTTTTTTTATTTTTAGCAGTCCACTCAATCTTAAACCTGATTAACATTCAACTGTTTTACCCTTCGCTAATCGCAATACCTGTGTTCTCTCTCTGTCGCTGTAGCAACAAAATCGACATGCGTGCAACCATGGGGCAAAACAAATGAGGTTGGCTTAGATTGTTGACAACTTGAAAGCTATATTTCCTCTCCAATATTTATTGGAAACAAATATATTTGCACAATGGCCACTTGTTTTCTCAATACATTGTTACAGTTGTTGGTTAGCGAGCTAGTGAATTTTAGCCGTATTTGCATTGACATGAAATCAGTCAAAACACCTCAAAACAAGACATGGTATCAATAACATGATGGAACATGCTGAAATGAAACACGATTCCCCACATGGCAGTTTGTCATTCTTACTAGCAATCTGGCCATCCAGAATTACGACAGGCTGACTTCTACCCCATGGAAGCGCGCACATCGTTTTCGCAACGTTGTCAGTCAACCCATCTATGTTGCTAGATTCTAAATAATTGTATTGTAAAACACACACACACACACACACACACACACACACAATCTATTCAGTTACTCCTGCAAATACAACAACCGTTTCTGTGTTTTCTGAGTTTCATCTCTCACCCTCTTTCTCATGAAGAAATTCCATATGTCCATCTTCTATAAATCGGAAAAATCGTTAACTCAGCTATCCAGCTTTGTTTTTTCAAAAGATCGCTATGTAATTGAGCTGACGTTACCAAAAGTAGCTGATGTTATGTTAGCTAACTAGCTTTATTAGCATTGTTTTTGCATATTTGGATATCACTTGATTAGACAGTAATTGGTTATTTAGTCATATTTGTCGGGTGGTGAACAGAGTTCCAGCAGTTGGATTCAGTGTCTAGATAGCTAATCAATTAATGTCTACATCCTGCTCATAAAATGTACTAGGTAGCTAATGTTAACAACGCTGCTAGTTAGACTGGGTAGTCCCTAACGTTAGTTAGCTAACTTAACGTTATCCGTCAGTGCAGCTTTTGAGTCAATATGTTGAAATGTAAGTTATTCGACTCTGGTTTACTGTGAGGTCAATAACTCTGAATAACATCATCATGGGCTAACAAAATGTGCTATAGTAGTAGCAACCTAACAAAGTTTACCTCCGTTCTTCTCATCTTTGTGCTCTCTCCCTCAGAGAATGAGCAGTCGCCTGTGCATGCCAAAATATAATTTCTTTGGACGAATCAAAAAGGACTTTGGAAAACCACACTTTTAGGCAGCACTAGTATTCATTGCAGTGTGTGAAGCAGTGTAGCCTTGTTTGTTTTACATCATCCCAGTAGGACAAAAGACTTGGGGCTGATACAAACTCATTCGAGGCTTAAGCCCCGAAAGCCTGGTTCTGGTATCGTCAATGGTGACTGGCCATTACTGCTTATCACTTATTAACCATCATTTATTTACATTAATAAAATATTTCAGTTGTTGTGTATATTACATTTGTTTTATTTCATTACTTTATTTCATTCCAAGTCATCTCATCTCTATAGAACTGCTGCCTATGCTGTCTCACCAAATCACTATTTTGTTGTTCTTCCAAGTAAATAAGGCATACTTTTATGACTGCTGAATACCAACTGACAGTCACTAAGATCAGGGGTTCCCAAACTTCGTCATGGGGCCCTCCCTGGGTGCACATTTTAGTTTTTTGCCCTAGCACTACACAGATGATTCAAATAATAAAATCTTGATGATGAGTTGGTTATTTTAATCAGCTATGTAGTGTTGGGACAGAAACCACAACAGAGTTTGGGAAACTCTGACTTAGATTATGTATTTTCAGGTAGAGATACTTTGCAAATTAACAGCTGCTCTCTATGTCTCCTCACGATCACACATTCTTCTCTCTTCCGTAGTAGGTGTAAAAAACACAGGCTGGACAAGTAGATGTGCAATAGATTATGGCCATTGTAGTTAATTATATGCGCTAAACCATGTAGAATACTTCACAGTTCAGGCTGGATCAGCTTTATCTCTAGAGAAATGCAATTGTGTATTAAGCTCACCGAAAAAAAAACAGAACGAAACAATGTGGGTCAATTATTTGTTTAAAAAATGAAAAATAACAGAAATGTTGGTTAGCACTACTGTCTAGTAGTTTGAAATGTAATTAACAAGGCCTATTTGCCTAACGGCTTCCATATTATTACAACACTTAAAATTTTGGCCAACTATCAAGCGGAAGTATATTGTTATAATTTTGTGGCCTTTTGGGGTATGGTCACACGCCCACACCAGTAGTAGCCATTAAACAAACTTAAGGATAGGTAGACTGTGTAAATTATTGTTTAAAAAACACTGGCAGAGATATATGCTCTCATGAACAATCCTGTACAATAATGTTGATTTATATTGCAAGATGAATCAAAGTCAGATGAGAAGTTGTAATATTCTTAATGCCTTATGAAGCTTTCACATTGCCAAGTTTGGTTAGTAGCCTTTAAAATGTAAAAATAAATAAAAAATAGTGGATTATTTTGAATATTTTACTATGTGCTCTTCGAATACTACAGATTAATTTGATCACCTTGTTGCGTGAGAACTTTCCTGTGATGCAGGAAATGTAAAACTGAAGTGTGTAATTTCCACTTTTTCCTACAAAATTGTACATGAATTATAATCCAAATAATACTTCACATTTCCTATTGCTGCAGGATTATTTTCCAGCTGTATTGCCTAGCAACAGATGTTATATTGGAGCACAAGCATATCTTGCGCTGATTCACTTCCAAGCGTTGAGATTCTTGTGCAATGCTGATTCATGTGTAATTATTAGAATTCAATGAACTACTGTATATGTAGGTACACTAATTATGGTGATACTCATGCTGAAATACAGAAGAACAACACAGCCATTCATGTTGAGATGTATACTGTACAATCATATCAACACAACATGTAAAGTGTTGATCCCATGTTTCATGAGCTGAAATAACAGATTCCAGAAAGGTTCCATATGCACAAAAAGCTTATTTAAAAAAGTAATACAAAATTGTGCACACGTTTGTTTAAATCCCTGTTAGTGAGCATTTCTCCTTTGCCAATATAATCCATCCACCTGAAAGGCTGATTAAACAGCTTGATAATTACACAGGTGCACCTTGTGCTGGAGACAATTAAAGGCCAGTCTAAAATATGCAGTTTTATCACAAAACACTGCCACAGATGTCTTAAATTTTGAGGGAGTGTGCAATTTGAATGTGTAATGCTTTTTGGCTGGTCAGATGGATGACACACAGGACTTGCTTTTCAGTCTTATTTATTCCTGGAAGACAGACACAATGTATGAATATCTTCACACATGCACAAGGGTCACTGCAAACATGACAGGATCTGGATTTGTAAAAAAATAAATATATTTTTTACTTTTCATAAATAACTTTACACGATCATCATACGTACGTATGCAGCTAGCATCAGATATTTGATGAGGTCAAACACTATCTAGCTTGTGGCACAGAGGGAAAAAAAGCCATAAAGTTATTGTTAGCAAGCTAAACTGTACATCAGCCATCAGATTACATGCCAACATGGATAATAGTTATAATGCATTAGTGTTTTCAACGTATTTCTTGTAAAACGTATGAAATATTGTTTCAGGATACTTACCTCCAGCATAGGTATAGCTTTGTCTGCAGGAGAACAGCAACACATGCTATTGCACCTTTAACACCTTGAACCACTAGGAGGCTCCATCAACACTGGTAGACTACGTTTGTAACTTTTAAAATTTCTCTACCATAAGCCACCTCCTACATCGTTTTGGAGAATTTGGCAGAACATCCAACCAACCTAACAACCGCAGAACACGTGTAACCACGCCCAGGACCTGACCTCCACATTTGACTTGTCCACCTGCAGGATTGTCTGAGACCAGCCACCCGGACAGCTAATGAAACTGAGGAGTATGTCTGTCTATATTAAAGCCCTTTTGGGGGAAAAACTCATTCTGATTGGCTGGGCCTGAGCCCGGCTCTCCATTGGGTCGGCCTGGCTCCCAAGTGAGTGGGCCTATGCCCTCCCAGGCCCACCCATGGCTGCACAACTTTCCAATCATGTGAAATCCATAGATTAGGGACTAATTCATTAATTTCAATTAACTGATTTCCTGATATGAACCGTAACTCAGTAAAATCGCTGAAATTGTTACATCTTGCGTTTTATATTTCTCTTAAGTATAGGTTGGGCAGAAGGTGTGAGAGGGACTGTTGATTGATTAAACCCTCACTTGACCTAATATTTTGTAGCATAGACTTGCAATTTCCATGGATGGTTGCCTGAATTCCCTGAATCATTCTTTGGCTTAATTGATTCTTGTATGTTTCTGCGTGTACGTCCATACAAATGACTTAACTCACCTGATTAATGATTGGTACTACATCTTTTACCACAATAGCAAAACAGAGCTATTATTTTCTGTAAATTGTGGAACGAATGCCTCCTGAAGTAGATGTAATCATGAAGCATTAGGTGCTGTCTAATCTGGTCAGGGCTGAAACACATCACATTTGAGTATAACTGTGGATGGTTTAACCCATTCACCATCACCTATTTCTGAGAGTGAGGCCAGAGGACTCATCCACAGAGATGGAGGACAAGGAAGATTCACTAGTCCACTTCCTTGTTGCTATGTAGCCCAAGGGTAGTCTACACAATGCCATTCTTGGAGGGCCGTGGTCCTGCTGATTTTAATTTGTCCCTGAAGCTCAATGACTTATAATAGGTCTAAATGCCATATAGCTGTCTGTCACTGATGCTTTGGTGGTCCTGGGAATCAAACCCACTACATTGGTGTTTCAAGTGCCATGCCCTACCAACTGAGCTACAAAGGACCACCTTCCCAGTGTTCACATTCTGGTGGTATTCCACATCAAATCAGTTGTTGTTTAAAAAGCATCACAAGTGTGAATAAGGTCCATTGTTATGGATGTGAAACACTGTCCTTACTAATCATGTTCCTAATACAGTAGTTCCGTCATTTTACCTAGCATGCTTGTTCCATTAGATGTGCCCTTTATATCTGTCTACCACAAGGTCTGTCTGTCTTTTCAAGACCATCTTCCTTGCACATGTATTATCTAAGTAAGTCTTATCACATCTGTTCATCTGAATCTGTGGGATAAATAGACTATCCCCAGTGGTCTAATCGCAAGAGCAGACCACCGTCTGCCAATTCACTCCATAGAGGTTTTTAATGGGTTCTATTTGTCACTGTCAGATGATTAAGGCTATACGCCAGCCTCCCTTAATAGGGAAGCCATTTCACTGCTCTCCTGGTTCTCATGGAGATCCTTTTTCTGGGAGGCTTTCTCCATCAAAGCTTTAATTGAATCTCTTCTCTCACAGGACAGCTATCCGAACAGAGGAAGCTGACTGGTTGGGAAAAAATGACAAATCTCCTTCAGAATGACAGGGACACTGGGGTCTTGATGGGAAGAACGAGGCTACCGTGTGTATACATTTTGTATTTTTGTTTTGTTTGTAGTTATTACGGATCCCGATTCGTTTCTGCCGAGCCAGCAACTACTGTTTCTGGGGTGTAAACAAGATTAAGGCGATTACATCAGAAAATAAAACAGTATATTGCGAAACACATTATTACACACTACCACACCATATCTACAATACACCACAGTACTACACACTACTCTACCACAACATATCTACAATACACCACAGTACTACACACTACTCTACCACAACATATCTACAATACACCACAGTACTACACACTACTCTACCACAACATATCTACAATACACCACAGTACTACACACTACTCTACCACAACATATCTACAATACACCACAGTACTACACACTACTCTACCACAACATATCTACAATACACCACAGTACTACACACTACTCTACCACACCATATCTAAAATACAAAATATATAATACAGCAATATAATAATACTACAATGTACCAGTGGCGGTCGGTGCCATTTAAAATGAGGGAGGACAATTATATTTTTTAGGAGCATGGCCTTATTTCTATAACAACATACTGGATGGCTGGCATTCACTGTTTGCGTGTGATCAGCGGTGTATTCATTCCGCCGATTCTATTGAAAAACGTTTCTTAAACGGAAGCGAACGGAATGAAACGGGAATAAACCTACCTGAATTTGTTCAATAGAAACTATCATTTGCAACTTTTTAGAGTCTAAACAGTTGCAAATGATAGTTTCTATTGAACAAATTCAGGTAGGTTTATTCCCGTTTCATTCCGTTCGCTTCCGTTTAAGAAACGTTTTTCAATAGAAAACTTGCCAGACTAATGATTACATGCTGGCAAGTGTGTGCAAGGCGGTATTGAAAGTGTCACCTTGATTACTCCAGTTTGTCTCTCGACCTGTGCACCTACATTATAAACAGTTGAATTCGTAGGTTGTAGCAACCTCATGAAAATATGAGTATCATGTAGTAGCCTAAACCTATCGATGTTACATTAAACTGGGTGAAGGAATATGAATGACAGTCATCCAACATGCTGTAATCGAAATAAGGTCATGCTCATGAAAAAAATAATCTTTCTCCCTCATCATAATCAGCACCGACTGTGACTGGTGTGTGCATGTGTGGTACTGTGTTTATCACCAGGGTCTTGAGAAGAAGTTCACGGCTACCCGTAAGTGTGTACAAACATCCTTGTGATTTGTAAAGATAATCTTTCAAGATATTTTCTTTTTATGGATAATGAAAGTGTTTAAAATAGAATGGGAAGGGAGGGAGACATTAGTCGTAAGAAGACTGCCATCTTGTGGCCTGTTAGACTTACAGCATTTCCCACTACTTTATCTTGAGACAGTGGAGCACTGTTTATTTATGGTTTGACAGAAAACGTGACATTTTGCAATGCCCTCTTCTTTTCACTAGTATGCATGACATAATGGAATCACATGTTAGAGAACACCCAATGATGTCAATGCCAAAAGTATCACAACTTTTGTTAGTGCTTGTAACCCTCACAATGGTGGCAACTCTGTCAGTTTCCAAAATGTCCCTGTGCTATTTTATTATATTTTAGAAGTCTTATTTGACCCTTGTGCGACTATGCCTTCAAAATAATGTAGGAGACATTTTTGGTGAACATTTTGATCTGTTAAAGTAGGGCATACAGAAGATGAATATTGTTACTTGGGGCAGCAGCTAAATCTGTTGGGCCAGAGTATCTGTGGAAACTAACAATAATAGGAGAACAGTGGAACACAGAAAGGTAGAACATTTCAGTTGTCGTATGTATCTATACTCTTCTGTAAACCATGAAACATTTATTTCAATAACGTTAGTTGGATTTATCAATTCTGATTATATATGCTATATGTATATTCATGTAGTCAAAAGACTGAACAAAGGAGTCCGTAGAATTGGAGGAAACATTGAGAAGTCAATTGGATTGACGATGTTGCTGATGATACTACCACAGGTCCAACAGAGGGCACTACAAGGCATGGATTCGATAAACACTTTACTGTACAACTGTACAACACTACAATCCTACCAAAGTGTCTTGTGTATTTGATATATCTCTATGGTCCTTGCCTTGTAAGGATCTCTGTTGGAACAGCAACAGGTTGATCATCCATTCCCAGAAGGTCTGGATGTGTTGTAAATCCAAGATGAGCCTCATCAAGTTCATTTATTGTCACATAGCAGTAAATGAAAACTGAATTTCATGAGCATACAAATGGCATATGCCTAAATCTAAATTCATATTTATACCGTTGAAAATATGACATACTTTCAAGAATAAAAAACCAAACTGATTCCAGCCTAAGAGCTTATACCTCCTGAAGTAAGGGATGGGTGACCTCTTGTACAATTCAGTTATAGTCTGTGCTATTGTTTTTTGTGTGGCGATCCCTTCTGCTGGGTGGCAGGTCGCCAAGTGTTGGGCCAGTCACGGAAAGGTCGCTGGTTTGAATCCCAGAGCCGGCAAGGTGGAAAAATCTGCCGTTCTTCCCTTGAGCAAGGTAGTTATTTTTTAAAGATTTTACCTTTATTTAACTAGGCAAGGCAGTTAAGAACAAATTCTTATTTCCAATGACAGCCTAACAGTGGGTTAACATGTTTGTTGTTCCCAACTCAACTTTTTATCAGAGAACACAGGATTATGCTCTGCACTATTTCATAGCCTTAGTGGCCCGGCCACCCAGGGGTTTAAAATTGTATGGAGAAGAAATGACTCATCGCATGGAGAAATGACTAATGGCTGTCCATCCATTGTCTCTGAAGCGGATGTTATCAAATCTGTCTCTTTATGAAAATCAGCACACCTGTTCTTTTCTCCTCAGGGTCATTAGTGCACACACACTCTAAGTTGACATTCTAGACTGAATTATACCAAAGAGCTCAGTATCGAGTAAGTAAAAGCACAGTGAAAGCATAGCCTCTTGCCATAACTTTTATTGAACAGAAAATTGCAGTCACATAATAATTCCCAGAATAATGTTGAATATTTTTCTTCTACGCTCAGCTTAGGGCAAAATGTATTTGCATGAAGCAGAGGGATAGGAGTCATAAAGCAAGACTGTTTGTGGTATGGTCAGAGGTTGTGGGGTTGCATCTCTGTCAGTGCCCTCTCACACACCATGGTGGGCCAACACTCAAACACATATTCTTCAGTTAGTGATGATGTTGAATCCCAGGCCTGTCCCTTCCCTCCACCCTCAACATGTGTGGTCACACACTTCTCTGCCACTTCGGTGTTGTCCCATAGCTGAGGTAGTGACAATCCTAGAGGAGATAGGGGCTAATTACACCCTCTGATCGCCACTTCAACACATCCAGCAATGCTGAAGGCTCCAGAGCCATGTGATGTCCCAGAAATAAAAGCCATTTGTTTGGAGTTTGCACAATTTCATAAAAAAAATATTGAAGGGGCATGCCTAAAGCTTGGTGTCCATGAGATCAGGCAATATGTTTACCATAGCCCCTTCTCGGTTTGGTGATGAGTTTGGACTAGATCATGAACTTTATTTTATTTTACCTTTATTTTACTAGGCAAGTCAGTTAAGAACAAATTCTTATTTTCAATGACGGCCTAGGAACAGTGGGTTAACTGCCTGTTCAGGGGCAGAACGACAGATTTGTACCTTGTCAGCTCGGGGATTCGGACTTGCAACCTTTTGGTTACTAGTCCAACGCTCTAACCACTAGGCTACACTGCCGCCCCATGAACAAAGTGGTTTTGGGTGTAATCCGCACTTCCTCATTCAAATAAATGACAGGCAACATCTATATGTTTTATTGTGTGGCTATCAGTGTTGTTGGGTTGGCAAAAGACCTAGTGTGGCAGCTGGACAGCAGCCTCGATTGCCTCTATTTCAATGACTTATGGCGAACCGCAAAGAGTGATATTGTTTTTGTTGGTTTGATCTTGAGGAAGTGACACTGAACAAGTGTCTCCCAAAGTTGATGGGTTTACGTATCCCCTCATCAAAATGTTTAGCTCTGAAAGTGAAAGTTTTGACAGCAACATGTGACAACGGTGGGACCATGCAAGTTTCTCGGGTTGAGGGACTGGTTTGGCATAGGAGAGATAAGTAAACTGCAGTAGCTCTTCAGAGGAACTGATGTCATATGAGAAAGTGCAGTCTTTGCTTGTTTCCATGGAGACGGTGGGAGGGAGCCATGAGGCTGATTGTCACCAGGAGAAGCCCGGGGGCGTGTGAGACCGTGTGGAGTTCTCCCAAAACGCTTCGCTTCACAACATACGATGTTCGCCTGGATAGATGAAGCAGGCCATATTATTTGTTTCATGCTTGTTTAGTGTGAAATTGTTATTTGAACACAACTGATGTAATGGAATGAATATTCAGTGTGTGGAAAGTGTGTGGAAAGATGTGTGGAAAGATGAAACCTCATGGAAAGCAGGTCTCTCTCTCGTGTGTGTGTGTGTGTGTGTGTGTGTGTGTGTGTGTGTGTGTGTGTGTGTGTGTGTGTGTGTGTGTGTGTGTGTGTGTGTGTGTGTGTGTGTGTGCACTCTTTGTCCCAATTTATTCCTTTGCTACTACTGGTGTGTAATTAACACTTTTCTACTACTGGTGTGTAATTAACACTTTGCTACTGCTGGTGTCTAATTAACACTTTGCTACTACTGGTGTGTAATTAACACTTTTCTACTACTGGTGTGTAATTAACACTTTGCTACTGCTGGTGTGTAAATTAACACTTTGCTACTACTGGTGTGTAATTAACACTTTTCTACTACTGGTGTGTAATTAACACTTTGCTACTACTGGTGTGTAATTAACACTTTGCTACTACTGGTGTGTAATTAACACTTTGCTACTACTGGTGTGTAATTAACACTTTTCTACTACTGGTGTGTAATTAACACTTTGCTACTACTGGTGTGTAATTAACACTTTGCTACTACTGGTGTGTAATTAACACTTTGCTACTACTGGTGTGTAATTAACACTTTGCTACTACTGGTGTGTAATTAACACTTTGCTACTACTGGTGTGTAATTAACACTTTGCTACTACTGGTGTGTAATTAACACTTTGCTACTGCTGGTGTGTAATTAACACTTTGCTACTACTGGTGTGTAATTAACACTTTGCTACTGCTGGTGTGTAATTAACACTTTGCTACTACTGGTGTGTAATCTGCTACTTCTCCTGTATGCGCTTCACTGTCCTATCTGTTCAATTAAAATTCATACAAAAATACTAAAAGAGGAGGAAATCCTATTCCTTTGAAATTTGGCAGGCATGTTTTTGTTATTCTGACGTTAGTGTAATGGGTGTAGTTTTGCTTCTACTTCCTGACACGTTTTAACACAGTTCCCATGACGATGAATGACTGTATGCGGTTGACGTCATGGTCAAGTTCAGAGTTCACCCACTGTTGAAGAATTAAATTGACTCTAAGCTCCCATCATTATAGTGTTACCCTTCAAGAGTAATGTTCTTCCCGCTCTTCACTCTGGCTCTGCTAAATCGGGCACTTCCCTCGCTCTCTCCATTCATTAGTGTTTCTCCATCAGCGGTAGTGTCGTGACTGTACAGTTGAAGGGCTGCTCCGAATGCTGTAGCTCAGCAGAGCATGAAATAAAGATGTTACTCTGGGTTATGCAACGGCCTGCCTGTATCTCTGTAACCCCACACCTCCAGCCCATACACACACACATTATAATCCAGATGTTCTTGCATTGCAATATTGAGATGTCTTGTCCTCATACTGGAATCCTAGGTCGTGTCTAGTAGGCACAAAGGGAGATTTTGTTTTTAAACAGGTGAAGTTAAATTCAATGGAAGGACGGACACCTGGAGCTACATCTGGTGCATTGGTGGTCTTTTCATTTGAATGCCCTATTCTAATGCCCTGTTCAGACAGAATTTGTTTTAAAAAAGCAAACAGGAAATCAGGGGATTCATGTCTATTGTCATATTCTTACAATGGCAATTACTCAATCTATTTTATATCTAACTGCAACATAGCCATTAATTATCACGAAAACATGGTTGTAGCTATTTAAATCTTTGCCCATTCCTGATTTCAATTTCAATTGGTCTTTAATATTGAATTATTAGTGTGCATGTAAACCTGGAAATTCCCGTTTGTTTTGCTTGGTCAAAAACGACCATGTTCATTCACACAATTATGAAGGATCTCTTCTCATCCCTTATCTTTGGAACCACAATTGATGAATGAATCTGCCTCATGAGTAACATTGTGGCACCTCTTTGGAGTATGAGAAAGTGCCATGTTGAAGGGTGACTTCTTAATGATGGGTGTGCTAACGGTTAGCTGGAAACCTCTGTTGCTGTGGAGGAGGGCTGGTTGTAGGAAGGGGAGGCAGCCGGAAGCTATTACAGGGATGAGCACTGCAAGCCGGAGCCCACTCCACCCACCCATTACGTAAGCGTGGAAAAATAACATTTGCATTGTGTGTGTGTGTGTTTGAGTCAGAGTGAGCGTTTGTGTCCATGTGGATGCAACTCTCTCCGGATCACCACATGGTTGCCATGGAAACACAAAGGAGTAAAGCTGCATGCAAACAGCTGCTGTCATATACCTGGAAGCAAAAAGATTGTACTGGCAAGAAGAGAGGGAATAAAAGAAAGGGGAAAAGTGTGTCAACCTTTTGAAAGCATTAGGAAAGTGAGGATTGTGTTGTGAAGAGCACAGAACATTGGCTCATTATATTGTGCAGTTTATAATGATATTATCAAAATCAAGTCTTTTTCCAGTGCTTTTTCATAAAAATATCCAATGCAGCCTTTTATTTTGATATGGCATAGTTTCTGGGTAACAATTAAGTACGTTACTGTGATAGGACTGTCTGGGAGTGGTCTGAGTGGGGAGTGGAAAAGTGGTCTGATTGGGGAGCTCTTATTGGCAGAGAGGTTTTGGAACTCTCTTTCTTATTGGTCTGTCCCCAGGTAGGCCAAAACTCCATCCCACCAAAATAGGCTGAAATTTCAGGTGGCCTTTTCAACCACTCTTACACTAAAAGGGCATTATCAGAATTTTCTAAATTTCACTCTTATTATTTCCGTCCTCATAGTGTGGAAATATATATAAAACATAGGGAAATCATGTTTTTGACTGCACTGGGCCTTTAACGTTTTTCTTAGGATGAGAGTTTATCCAAAGGCAGAGCCTACTGTATAAAAACCCTAGTAAAAAAAAAAGTAGAATAATGTGCATCAAATATATTAGCATTTTGTGGCCACATGTGCCCTAATAATGAGTTGTACTACTGTAACTTGAGAAGGCTAGGTAGCATATCCATCTTTTCATCAAAATGTTGAATGCATGAACTTGTTCGACATGCACTGTTAAAACAGGCGGGAATTGTTTGAACTGAATATACTCTCTGTATGAACATTTCTGATGAATGCTATTTTAGCTATAACATTGACTGGGGTTAGTTCAAATCCCACTCTCTAATGCAGCTACGTGCCTTTCATAGAAGACATCGTATAGAAAAGCTTGATGAAGGGATTCTACCCATTTCGGTATCTGCCCTGCACATAGTGAATTTGACTATACTGGAAAATAAATATTGCCCAAATGGATTTCAATAAACATGCATACAAATAGGTCCAAATGTATCTGTGCAAAATAATACAAACAAATACTTCTCTTATATGATGTCAAGCATACAATCCATATTTTATCTTTTTTTATATGCTAGAATAAGCTACTCACAGTGGTCATCAGCCTTTACCAAATGACATATTTTGTCTGGTGTATAATCAGTGTCTGGACACAACTCCATGGTCAGTGCTCCGGGCTTAGCTTCAAAAGGCCCCATGCAGTCTTATGAAGAGCACTACTTGAGATCAACATTGAAGTGCTCCCTTTAGTAACTGTGCTCTTGGAACTGTAGCCAGCCAAGGCTGTCTTGTGTCAGGAACACCGTAATTGCTACAAGTACAAATTCCATATCGTACACAGTGTGGCGAATGCTTGCATGGAGTAATGACAGGATCTACTTTTGCATGCTGACACACCCCATGATTCTGCCGGAGAGCACCAATTGAATGACTCTTAACTTGTTGTGTGCGATACCCATTGAAAATTGTGCTTTGAAAGATGGATAACCTCACAGCGCAATGTTGATTAGGGAAGAATCATCCCTTCAAACCACACGCACAGCTGATGTTTTCCTTGTTTATAACTGCTGAAGAATGGGAACTAATATTTCCCCAGTACAATTTTTTTTAACTACACTGAACCAAAATATAAATGCAACATGCGAAGTCTTGGTCCCTTGAAATAAAAGTTGAAAATAAAAGATCCCAGGAATTTTGCATACTCACAAAAATCTTATTTCGCTCAGATTTTGTGTACAAATTTGTTTCCTGACTGCAGGAATGTCCACCAGAGCTGTTGTCTGAGCGAAATAAGATTTTTGTGAGTTTGGAAAATGTGTGTGTGAGTGTGTGTATAGAGGATGTTGTCTGAGCGAAATAAGATTTTTGTGAGTATGGAACATTTCTGGGATCTTTTATTTTCAACTTTTATTTCAAGGACCAAGACTTTGCATGTTGCATTTATATTTTGGTTCAGTGTAGTTAAAAAATGTGTTACGTGTGCATTTCTCTGTGTGTGTGTGTGTGTGTGAGAGTGTGTGTATAGAGGATGTTGTTCCCACTGTGACGATTTGAACTTATCCAGACCAAACACTGTGGAGAGATTGGCATAAACTGCACAAAACTGAAACCTCAAACCACCACATTTAACTACCACATTTAACATGGCCATGTACAAACAGACCAGCTATGACCGCCGTAAGGCGATCAAAGAAGAAAAACAACAGTACAGGGACAAAGTGGAGTCTCAATTCAACGGTACAATAAGCATGTGGCAGGGATACCAGACAATCACGGATTATAGAGGGAAAGCCTGCCATGTCGCGGACACTGATGCCGCCGTACTGTATAAGCTAAATACGTTATTTTCCCGCTTCAAGGAAAAGATCTAGTCTGAACCCCTCCCTATGCAACTGTATCCTGGACTTCCTGACGGGCTGACCCCAAGTGGTGAAGGTAGGCAACAACACTGAGGGTACCCACAGGGTGTTCAGCCCCCTCCCGTGCTCCCTGTTCACCCATGACTACATGGCAACGCACATCTCCAACTCCATCATCAAGTTTGCTGACAACACATAATTTGTAGGCCTGATTACCAGCAATGACGAGACAGCCTACAAGGAGGTGAGAGCCCTTGCGGCGTGGTGCCAGGAAAATAGCCTCTCCCTCAACGTCAACAAAAAGGAGCTGATCGTGGACTTCAGGAGACAGCAGAGAGAGCAAGCCCCTATACACACCAACGGTGCCGTAGTAGAGGGTCAAAAGCTTCAAGTTCCTCAGTGTGCACGTCACTGACAACCTGACATGGTCCCTTCACACAGACAGTGTGGTGAAGAAGGCGCAACAACGCCTCTTCAATCAATCAAATGACAAATGTATTTCTAAAGCCCTTCTTACATAGGCTGATGTTACAAAGTGCTGTACAGAAACCCAGCCTAAAACCCCAAACAGCAAGCAATGCAGGTGTAGAAGCACGGTGGCTAGGAAAAACTCCCTAGAAAGACCAGAACCTAGGAAGAAACCTAGAGAGGAACCAGGCTCTAAGGGGGTGGCCAGTCCTCTTTTGGCTGTGCTGGGTGGAGATTAGAACAGTACATGGCCAAGATGTTAAAATGTTCATAGATGACCAGCAGGGTTCAATAATAATAATCACAGTCGTTGTCGAGGGTGCAACGGGTCAGCACCTCAGGAGTAAATGTAAATTGGCTTTTCATAGTCGATCATTCAGAGTATCTCTACCGCTCCTGCTGTCTTTAGAGAGTTGAAAACAGCAGGTCTGGGACAGATAGCCCATCCGGTAAACAGGTCAGGGTTCCATAGCCGCAGGAAGACCAGTTGAAACTGGAGCAGCAGCACGGCCAGGTGGACTGGGGACAGTTCAACCTCAGGAGGCTGAAGAAACTTGGCTTGGCCCCTAAAACCCTCACAAACTTCTACATATGCTCTATTAAGAGCATCCTGTTGGGCTGTATCATCGCCTGGTATGGCAATTGCACTGGAACTGCAGGGCTTTCCAGAGCGTGGTGCAGTCAATCCAACGCATCATAGGGGGCTGGCTGCCCTACACATACATTACAGCCGTATTCTAAAATGGATTAAATACATTTTTTCCCTCATCAATCTACACACAATACCCCATAATGACAAAGTGAAAATACTTACTTTACATAAGTATTCATACCTTTGCTATGAGACTTGAAATTGAGCTCAGGTGGATCCTGTTTAACTTGGGTCAAACATTTTGGGTTGCCTTCCACAAGCTTCCCACAATAAGTTGGGTGAATTGTGGCCCATTCCTCCTGACAGAGCTGGTGTAACTGAGTCAGGTTTGTAGGCCTCTTGCTCACACATGCTTTTTCAGTTCTGACCACACATTTTCTATAGGATTGAGGTCAGGGCTTTGTGATGGCCACTCCAATACCCTGACTTTGTTGTCCTGAAGCCATTTTGCCACAACTTTGGAAGTATGCTTGGGGTCATTGTCCATTTGGAAGACCCATTTGCGACCAAGCTTCAACTTCCTGACTGATGTCTTGAAATGTTGCTTCAATATATCCACGTAATTATCCATCCTCATGATGCCATCTATTTTGTGAAGTGCCACAGTCCCGCCTGCAGCAAAGCACCCCCACAACATGATTCTGCCACCCCCGTGCTTCACGGTTGGGATGGTGTTCTTCGGCTTCCAACAAGCCTCCCCTTTTTTCCTCCAAACATAACGATGGTCATTATGGCCAAACAGTTCTATTTTTGCTTCAGCAGACCAGAGGACATTTCTCTAAAAAGTACGATCTTTGTCCCCATGTGCAGTTACAAACATTAGTCTGGCTTTTTTATGGTGGTTTTGGAGCAGTGGCTTCTTCCTTGCTAAGCGGCCTTTCAGGTTATGTCGATATAGGACATGTTTTACTGTGGATATAGATACTTTTGTACCTGTTTCCTCCAGCATCTTCACAAGGTCCTTTGCTGTTGTTCTGGGATTGATTTGCACTTTTCGAAACAAAGTACTTTAATCTCTAGGAGACAGAACGTGTCTCCTTCCTGAGCGGTATGACGTCTGCGTGGTCCCAGATGCTTGGAATTTAGAGTGGTAGAAAGTGGCTTTAGCAGCAGAGACAGAGGAGGAAAATATAGAGAGGAGGGAGTGAAAGGACGCCAGGTCCGCAGGGAGGCGAGTTTTCCTCCATTTCCGCTCGGCTGCCCGGAGCCCTGTTCTGTGAGCTCGCAATGAGTCGTCGAGCCACGGAGCGGGAGGGAGGACCGAGCCGGCCTGGAGGATAGGGGACATAGAGAGTCAAAGGATGCAGAAAGGGAGGAGAGGAGGGTTGAGGAGGCAGAATCAGGAGATAGGTTTGAGCAGAGGGAAGAGATGATAGGATGGAAGAGGAGAGAGTAGCGGGGGGAGAGAGAGCGAAGGTTGGGACGGCGCGATACCATCCGAGTAGGGGCAGTGTGGGAAGTGTTGGATGAGAGCGAGAGGGAAAAGGATACAAGGTAGGGGTCGGAGACTTGGAGGGGAGTTGCAATGAGGTTAGTGGAAGAACAGCATCTAGTAAAGATGAGGTCGAGCGTATTACCTGCCTTGTGAGTAGGGGGGGAAGGTGAGAGGGTGAGGTCAAAAGAGGAGAGGAGTGGAAAGAAGGAGGCAGAGAGGAATGAGTCAAAGGTAGACGTGGGGAGGTTAAAGTGGCCCAGAACTGTGAGAGGTGAGCCGTCCTCAGGAAAGGAGCTTATCAAGGCATCAAGCTCATTGATGAACTCTCCGAGGAACCTGGAGGGCGATAAATGATAAGGATGTTAAGCTTGAAAGGGCTGGTAACTGTGACAGCATGGAATTCAAAGGAGGCGATAGACAGATGGGTAAGGGGAGAAAGAGAGAATGACCACTTGGGAGAGATGAGGATCCCGGTGCCACCACCCCGCTGACCAGAAGCTCTCGGGGTGTGCGAGAACACGTGGGCGGACGAAGAGAGAGCAGTAGGAGTAGCAGTGTTATCTGTGGTGATCCATGTTTCCGTCAGTGCCAAGAAGTCGAGGGACTGGAGGGAGGCATAGGCTGAGATGAACTCTGCCTTGTTGGCCGCAGATCGGCAGTTCCAGAGGCTACCGGAGACCTGGAACTCCACGTGGGTCGTGCGCGCTGGGACCACCAGATTAGGGTGGCCGCGGCCACGCGGTGTGGAGCGTTTGTATGGTCTGTGCAGAGAGGAGAGAACAGGGATAGACAGACACATAGTTGACAGGCTACAGAAGAGGCTAAGCTAATGCAAGGAGATTGGAATGACAAGTGGACTACACGTCTCGAATGTTCAGAAAGTTAAGCTTACGTAGCAAGAATCTTATTGACTAAAATGATTAAAATGATACAGTACTGCTGAAGTAGGCTAGCTGGCAGTGGCTGCGTTGTTGACTTTGTAGGCTAGCTGGCAGTGGCTGCGTTGTTGACACTACACTAATCAAGTCGTTCCGTTGAGTGTAATAGTTTCTACAGTGCTGCTATTCGGGGGCTAGCTGGCTAGCTAGCAGTGTTGATTACGTTACGTAATGGCAAATGTATCAGGAGTGCTGCAGCTCCTCCAGAACCCTTTGTGCGGCTATTCTATACTGAACAAAAATAGAAACACAACATGCAACAATTTTGGAGATTTGAAGGAGTTACAGTTCATTTAAGGAAATCAGTCAATTGAAATACATTCATTAGGTCCTAATCTATGGATTTCACATGACTGGGCAAGGGCGCTACCATGGGTGGGCCTGGGAAGGTATATAGGCCCAGCCAATCAGAATCATTTTTTCCACAAAAAGGGCTTTATTACAGACAGAAATGCTCCTCAGCATCCCGTCCACGTCAGCTTCTTGATATGCCACACCTGTCAGGTGGATGGATTATCTTGGCAAAGGAGAAAATGGAGGGAGGGATGGAGGGATGTAAACAAATTTGAGACAACATTTGAGAGAAATAAGCTTTTTGTGTGGTTACGGAAAATGTCTGGGATCTTTTATTTCAGCTCATGATACATGGGTCTAACAGTTTACATGTTGCGTTCATATTTTTGTTCAGTATATAAGGAAATAAATTATGAAGTGCAATGCTGGTGAGATGAGAGTTGCAGGCTAATTTCTATCAGAGCAGAGAGAGGGAGAAAGATCATGGAAAGAAAGTTTGTTTCATTCTAGTTCTGTGAGAGATACAGGCGTGCTCACACAGCCACGGCCGCTCATTGGTCTCAAACATAGGTTACTATGTTGCGCAATTCATAGAGCCGGGCAGGCTCAACCCGAAGCACCTCTTAGAATATTAGGCCCGGGGGGTGGGGGGGATTAACGAACAGGCAACTCGATTTAACTTTGATCGCTTTTATTAAAATGTTTACATTGCAAAAAGTGAAATTAATTTTCATGCCACGAGTGCTACTGGATCTGGCCAAATAAGTTCCGGAATGAAACAGTCCAAAATGGTGAGGTGCCTGATCCTGTTCCCGCAGGATCCTTCTCAAATGAAGCACTGGTTAGGGCTTATTGTGGTTCAGAAGGTTACGGGTGTGTTGTTTCCATTGTTGCTCAGGGCCTTTATGGCATGATGAGATGTATTGTTCACACACACGCACGCACACACACACACACACACACACACACACACACACACACACACACACACACACACACACACACACACACACACACACACACACACACACACACACACACACACACACACACACACACACCCTTCAACAGGCTCCTTCAGTGGCCTCAGGTGTCACAGCTGACAACAACTGAGGGAGGCATCATAAGTGCTGTTGTGCAATCGGAGGTGTAAAAAATGATAAAGAAGAAATATTGAGTAAGTTGCTTAATTCTTATTTTTGGTGTGGGGTAGGACTAGGGAACAATGTTGAGGGAGTTTTCACTGTAGCCTTGTTTTACAGCTTTATGTTGAGTTATCCACAAAAACTCTGGAAAAATCCACTGCGGCAGCCAGTGAAGAAAATCCCTGGGACTCGTCTTGTTTCCTAATGTAATGCAGCACAAAAACGTTCAGATCAGCATATTAGCATGTTACACTCCCCTGAAACTACAGCAAGTCTATGGATGGGTTTATGTGTAATGCCATAAGGCAGTAGCTATCTCAGAAAGGCTATTTAATCGGCCGTGCTTTTACATTCAGTATGTTGCATGTAATCATCAGGCCTACCTTAGCATAGGCTGTGATTTGAATTTCAAGCTGTTCTCCAGGAGTAGGCAATATCCTTATGGCCCAAGTGTGGGGTTGTTCTCTGTCCCCGTTTGACTGTGTGACAGCCAGGAAATAAGTCTGCCCTGTGGGGAAGCCGGTGGCCCTCCACCCCAGCGCTACACAGCCACTTAAAGCTGTCGTCACAGGCTTATGTGTGCCCTTCATGCATGAGCCAAGTGTCTGAAATACCCCCCCCCCCCAATGGGTCCCCCCATACATACCCTGCTCTCCCATGACAAAGAGTGTGACTGCCAGTGCCTGCTGGCACTTGTAGATTCAACTGTCTACGAAAAGGGGGCACCCATGTCCACACTGTGTAGAGGTGTGTGAGAGGGGTTTGGAGGCAGCGTTAAGCACATTATCAGACGCAGGGCTGCATTACAAATCAGCTGTCGGAGTGCGAGGGCTGCCCGGGGTGCAAGGTCATTGTCTCTATTGAAGTTGAACAGGCGGCCCGCCGGAGGAGTAGGCTTGCTGTTTTGTTGCATGGGCATCTGGTGCTCCCACAGCACACTGCTTCAAGGGACCGGCAGCGCTCGGGATGTCTATGGAGACAAACAAAGTTTCACTGCACTGTAAGTTACCCCGTGTGCTACTTTTACTTTTTAAAATTTTGCTTGTTTGAATATGGGCCACTATTATACAGGAAGTTGCATGTAGGCCTTTTAGTTACTGTAATTATTCAGCTATAAGCTATTTGGCAACTGCAGATAAGGCAGTGAATGAATTTGAATGAAGGGAAACAAATGAGTTCCTAGTATAGAGGGTAGTTGTACATATTTATTATATAAAAAAATATCTGAATTATCCATTTGCACAACTACCATGAAAAACCACTAAACAGGGAAATACCGCGCACAATCTGTTCTTTTTTGTGCTTTTGGACTGCTGCAACCAAATTGCTCTGCAATGGGAAAATACAGATCATCTGAATCTTATCATGTTGCCTACACAACCTGAGGAAAAGTTTGATAAAATACAGTGCTGTGTAGTGTTGTTGGCTAGTAGAACATGTGCATCTCACATTGAATCTTAAGATGGCTGTGACTAAGAGAATTCTGCATTTGTTTTGTCAATTCAGGGTATCCAAACCCAATAAGACACTTCACTGGCGCTCAATGAGTCTAGGGGATTTGCATATATTTCGGTTCAATGACGTATGTTTATCTTCTTGTATTTCAAAGAGGCATTCGTGCCAATGGTTTATTACACAAATACTGTATTGTAGTGCATTTCAAATTTGCCAACCCTTTTCTCAGCAAACATATAAGACTAATTCTTAGCAGTGTATGATGGACTCGCTCAAACATGTGGTTTGGGGAGCAGGGACTAAGCTATTATACTCCCAACGTTTTGTAATGAATGCAAATAGCTTGTTGTCATTAACCTCCATTTAAATGTAAATTTGGGTTCTGTCTGTGGAGACGAGCCTCTGGACTACTGAGAAAGAATACTTGTTATGGGTTCAGTTTCCTTTGTTGAACATGCAGCAGCTATTCTTTTGAAAGGTCTGCTTTGTTATTAATTAACAATTCTTCGATTGCATAACAAGTACTTGTCCACCTACATTATTACCGTATGAGCTAATCTAGCTAATCTTTTCTAAGGGATGCTCAGTGGTGTTTGGAAGTGTTTTGTGTGATGGTGATGCTGCTTTTTAGTCCAGGACTAGGCTTAATCTGTCCCAGAAACTGTCCCAATACCACTATACAGATCATTATGATTGAATCAAATCAAATTAAATTGTTTTTGTCACATGAACCGAATACAACAGGTGTAGACCGTAACGTGAATTTTTTTATTTATTTAATTTATTTCACCTTTATTTAACCAGGTAGGCAAGTTGAGAACAAGTTCTCATTTACAATTGCGACCTGGCCAAGATAAAGCAAAGCAGTTCGACACATACAACAACACATGGAGTAAAACAAACATACAGTCAATAATACAGTAGAAAAATAAGTCTACATACAATGTGAGCAAATGAGGTGAGATAAGGGAGGTAAAGTAAAAAAGGCCATGGTGGCAAAGTAAATACAATATAGCAAGTAAAACACTGGAATGGTAGATTTGCAGTGGAAGAATGTGCAAAGTAGAGATAGAAATAATGGGGTGCAAAGAAGCAAAATAAATAAATACAGTAGGGGGAGAGGTAGTTGTTTGGGCTAAATTATAGATGGGCTATGTACAGGTGCAGTAATCTGTGAGCTGATCTGACAGCTGGTGCTTAAAGCTAGTGAGGGAGATAAGTGTTTCCAGTTTCAGAGATTTTTGTAGTTCGTTCCAGTCATTGGCAGCAGAGAACTGGAAGGAGAGGCGGCCAAAGAAAGAATTGGTTTTGGGGGTGAGCGCGTGCTACAGGTGGGTGCTACTATGGTGACCAGCGAGCTGAGATAAGGGGGGACTTTACCTAGCAGGGTCTTGTAGATGACCTGGAGCCAGTGGGTTTGGCGAAGAGTATGAAGCGAGGGCCAGCCAATGAGAGCGTACAGGTCGCAGTGGTGAGTAGTATATGGGGCTTTGGTGACAAAACGGATGGCACTGTGATAGACTGCATCCAATTTATTGAGTAGGGTATTGGAGGATGTTTTGTAAATGACATCGCCGAAGTCGAGGATCGGTAGGATGGTCAGTTTTACAAGGGTATGTTTGGCAGCATGATTGAAGGATGCTTTGTTGCGAAATAGGAAGCCAATTCTAGATTTGACTTTGGATTGGAGATGTTTGATGTGAATCTGGAAGGAGAGTTTACAGTCTAACCAGACACCTAGGTATTTGTAGTTGTCCACATATTCTAAGTCAGAGCCGTCCAGAGTAGTGATGTTGGACGGGCGGGCAGGTGCAGGCAGCAATCGGTTGAAGAGCATGCATTTAGTTTTACTTGTATTTAAGAGCAATTGGAGGCCACGGAAGGAGAGTTGTATGGCATTGAAGCTTGTCTGATGGGTTGTTAACACAGTGTCCAAAGAAGGGCCAGAAGTATACAGAATGGTGTCGTCTGCGTAGAGGTGGATCAGAGACTCTCCAGCAGCAAGAGCGACGCCATTGATGTATACAGAGAAGAGAGTCAGTCCAAGAATTGAACCCTGAGGCACCCCCATAGAGACTGCCAGAGGCCCGGACAACAGGCCCTCCGATTTGACACACTGAAATCTATCAGAGAAGTAGTTGGTGAACCAGGCGAGGCAATCATTTGAGAAACCAAGGCTATCATGTCTGCTGATGAGGATGTGGTGATTGACTGAGTCGAAAGCCTTGGCCAGATCAATGAATACGGCTGCACAGTATTGTTTCTTATCGATGGCGGTTAAGATATCGTTTAGGACCTTGAGCGTGTGTAACGGCTGTTTGGAGAAGTGGACCAAAGCGCAGCGTGTTAAGTGTCCATGATTTTTATTATAATCGAACACTAGAACAAAAATTATCAAAGCGACACAAACAAAACAGTTCTATCTGGTGTAGACACACAACAGAAAACAACTACCCACAAAACCATGTGGGAAAAAGCTACTTAAGTATGGTTCTCAATCAGAGACAACAATAGACTGTTGCCTCTGATTGAGAACCACACCCGGCCAAACAACAAAGAAATACAAAACATGGAATATGAACATAGAATGCCCACCCTAGTCACACCCTGGCGTAACCAAAATAGAGAACAAAAGCCTCTCTATGACCAGGGCGTGACAGCATGGCTGAAGTGCACCCATGACCAGCTCTGAAACCAGATTGCATAGCGGAGAAGGTATGATGGGATTCGAAATGGTCGGTAATCTGTTTGTTGACTTGGCTTTCGAAGACCTTAGAAAGGCAGGGTAGGATAGATATAGGTCTGTAGCAGTTTGGGTCAAGAGTGTCCCCCCCCTTTGAAGAGGGGGATGACCGCAGCTGCTTTCCAATATTTGGGAAACTAAGACGACACGAAAGAGAGGTTAAACAGGCTAGTAATAGGGGTTGCAACAATTTCGGCAGATAATTTTAGAAAGAAAGGGTCTAGATTGTCTAGCCCTGCTGATTTGTAGGGGTCCAGATTTTGCAGCTGTTTCAGAACATCAGCTGACTGGATTTGGGAGAAGGAGAAATGGGGAAGGCTTGGGCGAGTTGCTGTGGGGGGTGCAGTGTTGTTGACTGGGTTAGGGGTAGCCAGGTAGAAAGCATGGCCAGCCGTAGAAAAATGCTTATTGAAATTCTCAATTATAGTGGATCGGTTTATCGGTGGTGACAGTGTTTCCTATCCTCAGTGCAGTGGGCAGCTGGGAGGAGGTGTTCTTATTCTCCGTGGACTTCACAGTGTCCCAGAACTTTTTTGAGTTTGTGTTGCAGGAAGCAAATTTCTGCTTGAAAAAGCTAGCCTTGGCTTTTCTAACTGCCTGTGTATATTGGTTTCTAGCTTCCCTGAAAAGTTGCATATCAACTAATGCTAATGCAGAACGCCATGTGATGTTTTTGTGTTGGTTAAGGGCAGTCAGGTCTGGAGAGAACCAAGGGCTATATCTGTTCCTGGTTCTAAATTTCTTGAATGGGGCATGCTTATTTAAGATGGTGAGGAAGGCACTTAAAAAAAATAACCAGGTCAATATCCTTCCAGGATACCCCGTCCAGGTCGATTAGAAAGGCCTGCTCGCTGAAGTGTTTCAGGGAGCGTTTGATATTGATGAGTGGAGGTTGTTTGACCTCCAGGTGTAAAAATATGCTGTTCTGCCCTTCTGCAAGGCTGTTAAACCCCCAGCAACAGCTTCTCTATGAGTGCCAATGACGTTGATTAAGTCAGCCCGCCGCACCCCTCTGATTCTGAGGGTTTGTGTTAAATGTGACACATTTCGGTTGAATTTATTCAGTTCTGCAACTGACTAGGTATCCCCTTTCTCTTCCCACCTTCCTTTCCCTGTCAGGGGGTAAACCAAAATTCTAATTTTCCTCAATGCTTCTCTATTACAAAAAATTGGACTTGGAATTTCAATTGCTTCCTGAAGTACTTCATATGAGTCATTCCCTGTCATTTCAGCAAGCCATGACACCCACCATCTCAGATTGTTCTTAAATTGTTTCTATATTTAGAAACAGGTACGATTGGCATTCCTTTTATTGTATTTCATCTAGGACAAGTTAAGCTAATTGATTGCACCCAAATGGTCAATTTTATTCAGATAATATTCAATAAATATAGTATCTAACATCTGATTTAGACCAAATTTCTTCCTACCCATGCCAATCCCACCACAACAACCCAATATACAGTATCAGTTCTCTATGTTTAACAAATAGTATGAAGCTGCGGCTTGGAGTATTGCTTCTCCATACTACGTAATGTATTCCCTGTTTATCTGGTGATGGTTTTTCTTTCACAGTTCAAAGAAATATGTAATATAAGTTTCCTGCATTATTTACCACAAAGTAGTATTACAGTACCAAATAGATCTCAACATTTCCTTTGTAACTTTGGGTAGAAAACCAATAGATTTGTCTCATGATGAAAATAAATTGTGTGGTCAACCTCACAATTCAAGCCAGTCCGCCATGGAAGCAAACCAGTTTGTCCTTTTACGCGTAGTGGCTAGGCCACTCCAGGACCTTGAGATGCTTCTTATGGAGCCACTCCTTAGTGTGTTTAGGGTCGTTGTCATGCTGGATGACCCAACCATGACCCATCTTCAATGCTCTTACTGAGGGAAGGAGGTTGTTGGCCAAGATCTCGCGATACATGGCCCCATCTATCCTCCCCTCAATACAGTGCAGTCGTCCTGTCCCCTTTGCAGAAAAGCATCCCCAAAGAATGATGTTTCCACCTCCATGCTTCACGATTGGGATGGTGTTCTTGGGGTTGTACTCATCCTTCTTCTTCCTCCAAACACGGCGAGTGGAGTTTAGACCAAAAAGCTCTATTTTTGTCTCATCAGACCACATGACCTTCTCCCATTCCTCCTCTGGATCATCCAGATGGTCATTGGCAAACTTCAGACGGGCCTGGACATGTGCTGGCTTGAGCAGGGGGACCTTGCGTGCGCTGCAGGATTTGAATCCATGACGGCGTAGTGTGTTACTAATGGTTTTCTTTGAGACTGTGGTCCCAGCTCTCTTCAGGTCATTGACCAGGTCCTGCCGTCTAGTTCTGGGCGGATCCCTCACCTTCCTCATGATCATTGATGCCCCACGAGGTGAGATCCTGCATGGAGCCCCAGACCGAGGGTGATTGACCGTCATCTTGAACCTCTTCCTTTTTCTAATAATTGCGCCAACAGTTGTTGCCTTCTCACCAAGTTCTCTGGCCTTGGCCATTGTGGAGAGGTTGGAGTCTGTTTGATTGAGTGTGTGGACAGGTGTATTTTATACAGGTAACGAGTTCAAACAGGTGCAGTTAATGCAGGTAATGAGTGGAGAACAGTAGGGGCTTCTTAAAGAAAAACTAACAGGTCTGTGAGAGCCGGAATTCTTACTGGTTGGTAGGTGATCAAATACTTATCTCATGCAATAAAATGCAAATTAATGACTTAAAAAAATCATACAATGTGATTTTCTGGATTTTTGTTTTAGATTCCGTCTCTCACAGTTGAAGTGTACCTATGATAAAAATGACAGACCTCTACATGCTTTGTAAGTGGTGAAAATCTGCAAAATCAGCAGTTTATCAAATACTTGTTCTCCCCACTGTATGTGTCATTTAATTAGCCATTAACATTTGGCCATCTATTGCTTTTAACTGAATAATCAAAGTCATAATTGCTCAACGAGTCTGTGACCGCGGTTGTGTAATGTTCTTTGGGGGGTGCAATTTTTGTTGTTGTTGGAGGACATGCCCCCCCAGAAGGTCTGTGCACGGCCCTGCTCTGAGCAGCGCTAAAGCTGTTCTATTTCAAGGATCCGCCACTCAAGTGAATCCTGCTATAACCTTCTTCCGAAGTAAGATGACGTTGCTATAACAGCGAAAGCTTCAGACACACACGCGACACACAAGACATCAACAAGACCCACATGACATCAACAAGACATCAACAAGACTCACAAGACATCAACAAGACACACATGACACACAAGACTCTCTTTGGATTAAATGACACAAGACCAGAGGGAATCACTACAGTTTGTGTTTGTATGTAGAAAACATGGTGTTTGCCAATCAGCGTTGAATGAGGGTTGTGTATCAAACTGTTAGTAAGCTGGAATGTTTGGGTTTGAATTCTCTTCCAGTGTTGAATTCTTGCAAAAAGACTAGGGTTTCAATTGAATAGCTGTACTTTTGTTGCCGACTTGAAGTGAATTACACCTCTTGGCTGTGGAGACCCACTTCAAGAGCAATGTTTGCCAATTGCCTACTGCATAGTTAATACATTATGCAAGAACTGGGCCATCAAGCATTTTGGGGTAACACCTAATAATAACTATCATTTATTAACCATTTATTGATCATGTGTTAATGATTTTCTGAACATTTGTAAATTATTATAATGCTCCGGTATCCAAATAATAGCCTAATGTAACAGCATGCAAAGATTTGTTGGAATAATTTTATAAAACAGTTAATTTCGTAAGTACATTTTGGCCAAATAATTGAGACTGAATGATAAAAAAACAGCTTTGACCAAGCTGCTTCAGCGCACACCCGACAGCTGGTGGCACACGCTGTCCAAATGGATCTAGCTTAGACTTCTTGCCAAAATATTGTTGACTGCTCCTTCAACAAGAGACATCAGCTTCTAGTCTTCACTAAGGCTAAGGACTGGAAGCAGAGTTGCAGATATATTTTGTACTTACAGCTATTTGCTCTTTGTTTGTTCATGGTTTCTTTATCCTGAGAACCTGTGTAGCACTGATACAGCCCTGTAGACTAATGTTTGTACTTTATAATTCGGTTCCAAGTTGCATTCAGTGACGGTGAATTCTCTATATATGCAATGCCGTGCAGATATCCAGAGCAAATTAATAACTATGAATTTGGGACAGATTTTGGGACAGTCTACAACAGAACTTTGGACTTACTCTGCCTCATAGGAGGGTTCCCAGTTGTACCGGACAAGAGAATTTGGCCATACGTCGGTGTTGTTCTTCTCTGCTATGGCATCTAATGTCAGTGCCAGAAATCCAATTTTACAAATTGCCCCCATTTATTTTGGTTGATGTCCAATGAGGCAGTAATCCTGTGTTTAATCAAAGACCCCCATTTCCATGTACATCTGAAACGCAGCATGTTGACGTAAACGGAAGTCTGCCGGCTTACACTGATATTATATTGTAATTAGTGAAAGTCTTGTCAAGTGTCTGTTTTCATCCATATTTCCTCTCAAGGGACATTTCTAAGTATTGTAAATGATCAAATGGGAATCTGTTATGTTTTCCTCAGATATCCAGGAGTTCTATGAGGTGACGCTGCTGAACACCCAAAAGAGCTGCAAGCAGAAGCTGGAGGAGGTCAACCACATGGCCGACAAGTGGGAACAGACGGGCACGGGCTCCCTCACCGCGGTGCTACAACATGCCTGCCCAACTGAGGTGAGCCTGATGGGACCTCGGAGTAGCGGGCTTAGAAATGTAATGAATCCTGCCAGTCTACCCATTACAGGATTATTGACTTGAATGTGGAGGCCATTTCTACTCATTGTAGTTCTGTGGTAGTCGTACTACTTCACCAATGAGGAAGCCAGTTGACTCTAAAAAACACAAAAAAATAATAGCACGATAAGATAACTGTTTTTCTGTTTCACAGTTTAAGTTCAAGTTTTATTACAGTTTGTAGGTATTGAGATACATACATTGGGATTGTTCCTTGCCTAAGTTCTCAAGCAATAAAACAGACAATGGAATCAATTACAGATTTGTGAAAACAGAAATACTGAATAATCATTTCCTTGTGTGTATCACAATTTCAAAGTGGAAATTACAAACTATAGAATACTTTTTATAACTCAATAAATTAATTAATATATGTGGGTCTTTCTATAAAAGAGGGTACCAGTGAGTATTTCTTGTAGTCTGTTTGGAGCTCTTACAAAGTCATTAATAATAATTTGACTTTTTTATTCTTCATGTGAATACATTATGATATAAAGGGGAACATAAATACATTCAATATAATTCAAAAGTTTAATCAAAAGCTGTTTAAAAATGTATGATACTGTTGTTTGTAGTTATATCATATACTCAGCATTTAACAATTGAATTACACATTGACCTTGATCATGTGAAGTTCCTGGATATTGCTGTCTGTCTCTTTTTTGTATGGAGATCACGGAAGTGTATTGTAACCTCATAGCATTTCGTATCTCCCTATGTTACGGTGTGTAAACAGTTTTCAAGGGCACACATATCCAAAATAATGTATGTGATTGAAAAATCCAATGCTTCAAACAGAAATAGTAACTTTAATATTGTCATGCCTGCTCCCGCTCTCCCTCTCTGGCGCTCGAGAGCACACCTGTCACCATCATTATGCGCATCACCGCTCATTGGGCCCCTCCGGACTCCTTCACGTTTTGATTGTCTTCCCTATATCTGTCTGTTTCCTCTGTTTCATCCCCGTGTCAGCATTATTGTCATTTCTGTTTTCCCTGTCCAGACGCTGTCCGTATTCTGTTCCTGTCCGTGGTTATTAAATGTTCACTCCCTGTACCTGCTTCTCGTCTCCAGCGTCCATCCTTACAAATATGATTAATAAAACTAAAATCAATACTGTAATTAACAGGGTTCGTCAATAATATAAAAGTAGTTTGATGCGCATTTGATGTCTAGCTGTTTAGTTACGTAGGGACATTATCGCGCAACATCAGTTGATTCAGGAAAGGATTTTCTGAATGACAGTCATATGATACTGAATGCGATTTAACAACAGCCAAAGTGTGGGAATAATGTTGATCTCGAGGATTGACAGACAGTTGACAGACAGTTTTGGTGTCTGTTGTTACGGCGGTCAAGATAATTAGCCTACTTCATAGACAACATTAAATCAAGATTCCTGAGGTAAGATTATGTTCCATGTAAATTTTAATAATTTGTTTTCCGAGTACAAATGGAATATGAAAACAGCCCGTTTATACATTTTTGAAGAGAAATCCATTTTTTTGTGCATATAAAACTCCCCAAAACCTTCATATTTTGATGTTCAAATGTGTGTAGGGTTTAATGTGGAATGCCTGCTCAAGTACGCAGCCAACACTTCCTGTCCTTTAGATGGAGGTCACCCTTCTAACTCCATTCTATTAAACCATTATCTAATAATTAGTTGATTAATAACTGCTCATACCCATGCCACAGTGCCAATATAAGGTAAGATTTCAAAATTTCTACATATGATTTAGTGTCTATTGACTTGTTAATGAACTGCTGTTACTGTAAATGGTTAGCTGACTAATACAGTGCATTCAGAACGTATTCAGTCTCCTTGACTTTTTCCACATGTTGTTATGTTACAGCCTTCTTCTAAAATAGATTAAATCATTTCCCCCCTCGATCTACACACAATACCCCATAATACAAACCAAAAACAGTTTTTTAAATACCTTTTTGCAAATGTATTATCAATAAAAAACATATCACATTTACATAAGTATTCAGACCCTTTCCTCAGTACTTTGTTGAAGCACCTTTAGCAGCGATTACAGCCTTGAGTCTTCTTGGGTATGATGCTACAAGCTTGGCACACCTGTATTTGGAGAGTTTTTCAGATTCTTCTCTGCAGATCCTCTCAAGCTCTGTCAGGTTGGATGGGGAGCATTACTGCACAGCTATATTCAGGTCTCTCCAGAAATGGCTGTGCATTTAGGGTTGTTGTCCTGTTGGAAAGGTGAACATTCCCATTCCCAGTCTGAGGTTCTGAGCGCTCTGGAGCAGGTTTTCATCCAGGGTCTCTCTGTACTTTGCTCCGTTCATCTTTCCCTCGATTCTGTCTCCCAGTCATTGCTTTTAAGAAACATCCCCACAGCATGATATTGCCACCATTATGCTTCACGGTAGGGATGGTGCCAGGTTTCCTCCAGATGTGACGCTTGGCTGGCCACTCTACCATAAAGGCCTGATTGGTGGAGTGCTGCAGAGATGGTTCTCTTTCTGGAAGATTCTCCCATCTCCACAGAGGAACTCTGGAGCTCTGTCAGAGTGACCATCGGGTTCTTGGTCACTTCCCTGACCAAGGCCCTTCTCCCTCGATTGCTCAGTTTGGCAGTGCAGCCAGCTGTAGGAAGAGTCTTGGTAGTTCCACATTTATTCCATTTAAGAATGATGGAGGCCACTGTGTTCTTGGGGATCTTCATTGCTGAAGAAATGTTTTGGTACCCGTCCCCAGATCTGTGCATTGACACAATCCTGTCTCTGAGCTCTACGGACAATTCCTTCGACCTCATGGCTTGGTTTTTGCTCTGACATGCACTGTCAACTTTGGGACCTTATATAGACAGGTGTGTGCCTTTCCAAATCATGTCCGATCAATTGAATTTACTACAAGTGGACTCCAATCAAGTTGTAGAAACATCTCAATGATGATCAATGGAAACAGGATGCACCTGAGCTCAATTTCGAGTCTCATAGCAAAGGTTCTGAATACTTATTGTAAATAGGCTGATCAGTTTCACCTGTCCTCATTATTGTCTCCACCCCCTCCAGTTGTTGCTTGTTTCCACAGTGTATTTATCACTGTGTTTCCTGTCTCTCTGTGCCAGTTCGTCTTGTATGTTTAGTCAAGTCAACCAGCGTGTTTTTCCCGTACTCCATTTGCTATTCTCTTTTTGATAATCCTCCCGGTTTTGACCCCTGCCTGACTCTGGACTTCTTTTTTTCCTGCCTGATCATCCTGCCTGCCCTTCGGTATCTTTTGGACTCTGAACTGGTTTTGATCCTTTTGCCTGTCCACGAACATTCTCTTGTCTTCCCCTATTGGATTAATAAATATTGTAAGACTCCAACCATTTGCCTCCTGTGTCTGAATCTGGGTCTCACCTTGTGTCATGATAGTATTGTGTATAGATTGAGGGAAAAAATGGATTGATTCCATTTTAGAATAAGGCTGTAACATAACAAAATTTGGAAAAGGGGAAGGGGTCTGTATACTTTCCGAATACACTGTATATCCTAGCTACCTAGCTAACCATTGGTTATCTTAATAAAAACCGTATCTATTGCTAGACTTGAGATATGCCCCTAGCTATAGTTAGTCAGTGGTTGCACATCTAACTAGCTCGAATGAATAGTATAAATGTAAATATATTATTTCACTGTTTACAGCAGGTCTGGGGCTTCTCAGACCAGTCTGATTAGCCTGATAGTGCCGTGGGTGTGCAACTTACACCTGTGCAAATCTGTGTGTGTATGTCAATGGAATTAAACATCCAACCAATGCCTCAAGTGTCGTGCTGTAGGTCCACCACACATCTGAAGGGTTGTGGGGTACCGTGGAGAAACAACCCCTAACCTCTCCCCCTAGACACTGAGAGCATTGGACAGATTTGGACAGGTGTAGAGCAATACCGCCAAAATTCCACTAAGCCTATCAGAGGGTGAGGTGGAGCTCTCACCATGTCACCACGCATCAATCCCTCTCAGATCTCCACAAGTGTCGAGACTCTGGGTAGTAGGGGCTAGGGGTTGTTTCTGGACAGGCCATGGGTATTATGGTAGCTCAGTCAGTCAGTCTGGCCCTGTAAAAACATGTTCATAACTGTCAAATACTTACTTCCTCTGTCTCAATTGCATTTCTTTGATTTGTTGTCTCCTCAAAACCCATTGGATGAGGTCAGAAGTCCCTCCCCTCTTCTTATCCAATGCGTTTTGAGAAGGAGGCGAGGAGAGAGGACGTGAAGAATGAAGGACATGCAATTGAGATTCTCCCCTTGTGTCCTCCATTCCTCACAACGCACATTGGGGGAAGGTTCCTCCCCTCGGGCTCCAATGTAATTACAATGCGAGGCAAGAAGTGGAGGAAACAAGGACAGAGGAAGCAATAATGTGATGTCTAGTTTGCACACACACACACACACACACACACACACACACACACACACACACACACACAGTTTTAAGAGTTTACTGATTATAATAATATTATTTTTATTATTATTATCAAACCATTTAGGAATTTTGACCCTGATGTCAAAAATTGGTCCCTTTATTTATAGAAAGACCCATATGCTGTTTTATCTTGCCAGCCATTGGTGGATGTTGGCTTTCAACGGTCATCGTTAAAAAGAATAGGCCTCCAATGTGAGATGAGAACTGATAATTGGTCCCTAGATCCCCTGGAATCGGGAGCCCTGAGCAGATCGCCAGCTCCACACACCCATCCCTTCTTTAGCAGTTTTCCCCATTACACAGAACGACTCTGCTGACAAACACAGGCTCTGGTTCTACTGTTTTTTGTAGCTGTTCCCAACACGGAAGTAACAGGTGCTGTGTCGGCAACAGTGTGCTGGACTGTGTAGCTCTAGCTAATTGGCATTTGAGAGAGAGCCTGCTAGTGTTGGAAGAGCTCCAAGAACTTGGCTATGATGTATATACGCAGGCCTGGCCTGTGACATTGTAATTTAAAGGAATGGATGGAGAGAGCTGAAGGTGTGAGGGTTATAAATGCTTGCCCTTTGACGAAAGCAACTTTCCACAATGAAGCTGAGACGTCTATTAATAAGTCCTCGAAATGGAGCTAGAATAAATCATTTATAGATTATTCTAGATTTTATTCATCATTCTTTTACTTGTTTGAACTACTTGTTGAGTCCTTGATTAGTTTTGAATGCCGATTCTCACCCACCATGACCATAGAAAAAGATGGAGCTTGGAAGCTCTAACCCTGGCAATTTGACTGATAAACTCATGGGTACATTCGCAATGTCTACCTTGTATTGTGATGCAATAATTCCCATGTAATTTTGGAATGTTCTATCAACTGATGCTGGATTGCCATGGTAATGTAGAATGTTCATTTAAATGATGTGGCTATTTGTAATGTCAGTTGAGTTCACTTTACAAATCACAGCACATATTGAAGGGTACACTTCCTGCTTTTACTTCCTGGCATCATGGGTACCATCAATTTCTGCCAGTCCACCCATGCGCCAAATACAACAGGTGTAGTAGACCTAATCTAGCTAATATTTTCTAAGGGATGATTAGTAGTGTTTGGAAGTGTTTTGTGTGATGGTGATGCTGCTTTTTAGTCCAGGACTAGGCTTAATCTGTCCCAGAAACTGTCCCAATACCACTATACAGATCATTATGATTGAATCAAATCAAATGTATTTGTCACATGCGCCGAATACAACAGGTGTAGTAGACCTTACCGTGAAATGCTTACTTTACAAGTCCTTAACGAACAATGAAGTTCAAGAAATGGAATTAAGAAAATATTTACTAAATAAACTGAAGTAAAAAAATACAATAAAAAAGTAATGCAAGAAAATGGCATAACAATAACAAGGCTGTATAGAGGGGGTACCGGTACCGAGTCAGTGTGCGGGGGTACAGGTTAGTCCAGGTAATATGTACACGTAGGTAGGGGTAAAGTGACTACGCATAAATAATAAACAGCGAGTAGCAGCTGAGTAAAAATAAATGGGGGGAGAAGTACTCCAGATATAACGAACTGACCCTAGCCCCCCGACACATAAACTACTGCAGCATAAATACTGGAGGCTGAGACAGGAGGGGTCAGGAGACACTGTGGCACTATCAGCTACTTTTGTTTTGCTCACATTGAGGGAGAGGTTGTTGACCTGGCAGGACACTGCCAGGTCTCTGACATCCTTCCTATAAGTGGTATCATAGTTGTCAGTGATCAGGCCTACCACTGTTGTGTCATCAGCAAACTTAATGATGTTGGAGTTGCGATTGGCCACGCAGTCGTGGGTGAACAGGGAGTACAGGAGGGGACTAAGCACGTAACCCCGAGGGGCCCAAGTGTTGAGGATCAGTGTGGCAGATGTGTTGTTGCCTACCCTTATCACCTGGGCATGGTCCGTCAGGAAGTCCAGAATCCAGTTGCAGAGGGGGGTGTTTAGTCCCAGGGTCCTTAGCTTAATGATGATCTTTGTGGGCACTATAGGGTTGAACGCTGAGCTGTAGTCAATGAACAGCATTCTCACATAGGTGTTCGTTTTGTCTAGGTGGGAAAGGGCAGTGTGGAGTGCAATAGAGATTGCGTCATCTGTAGATCTGTTATGGCGCTATGCGAATTGGAGTGGGTCTAGGGTTTCCGGCATGATGGTGTTGATGTGAGCCATGACCAGCCTTTCAAAGCATTTCATGGCTACCGATGTGAGTGCTACGGGGCAGTAATCATTTAGGCAGGTTACCTTAGTGTTCTTGGGCACAGGGACTATGGTGGTCTGTTTGAAACATGTAGATATTACAGACTCGGTCAGGGAGAGGTTGAAAAAGTCAGTGAAGACTCTTGCCAGTTGGTCCGCACATGCTTTGAGTACACGTCCTGGTAATCCGTCTGGCCCCGCGGCTTTGTGAATGTTGATCTATTTAAAGGTCTTGCTCACATCGGCATAATCACGCTTTCCGTAGCCATCATTGACTTGAATGGAGACCCCCTTTATATTAATTTTATTTCTATGTTCATGACATCATGCTGATGATTCTTAGCAGATTCATTAACCCTCATGCTACCAACTTATTTTACCAACTGGGGTCATTTTGGCCCCAAGAACAAACTGTTTGAAAAAGCAACAATAATTGCAAAACATTAACTTATTAAAACATAATTACACATGTAAATAATGTTATCTGAAATTTAAAAAATCCAAAACAGACTGTTGTTTTAGCAACATTACAGTTAATTTGCATATTTTGCGAAACAAAGATGTACCCTTAAATAATGTGCAACTTTTTTCCGAAGGACAATCCACATTAATACTAAGAAGCTGATTTATCATCATTTCATTGTAGTATCATTTAGTTTTTGCTAGTTATTTTTGCTAGTTATTGAAAAAACGGATTCGTTCATTGATCCTGGGAGACAATTACCAAAAATAAGGCTTAGTTCTTTATTTACTTACCCCACTGCCAGCATTAGCATCACTGTGAACCCATGGGAGTGGTAGGATGGCAGGATGCTTCCTAAAGCATGCTCAAACCCTAAATGTGACTTCAAACCAAATGTTATAGCAACCCAAATACCATAACAAGTTGCACATATAGAATATTGGAGGATATTATACTAATTCTGGTATTTATATAACATTAACGTAGACTAACTATATTTTGAATAATACAAATCAATACAGCACTATGTGTACATTCAGATGGTAGCTGGTTTCTGCATTACAGTTCTACCAAGTATTCATACCACAGACAGACTTTATGACCTCAATGATTGGAAGTCTATGGGTATCTACTAGCATACTAGCAGATACCCAGTGACTTCCAGTCATTGCGCTAACACTAGTTAGCATTGGCTTGTGAAACTATATCTACCTTCTTTCATATTGGACACAGAGACATAAAAATGGTATCCACTAGTTCATATGACTCTGGGGAAGTAGATAAAGGGTATAATTGCCATATTCATGAAATACTCCTTTAAGGAGCTTTGGAGATTATTCCACATGAGAGGCGCAAAAAAAACTGAAAGCAGATTTACTTAACTCCGTGGAGATTGAAAGGATCTTCAGGGTTAGCCATCCCTGAGTCCAGGTCTGGTAACTGTGTGGTGATTGAAGGGATCTTCAGGGTTAGCCATCCCTGAGTCCAGGTCTGGTAACTGTGTGGTGATTGAAGGTATCTTCAGGGTTAGCCATCCCTGAGTCCAGGTCTGGTAACTGTGTGGTGATTGAAGGTATCTTCAGGGTTAGCCATCCCTGAGTCCAGGTCTGGTAACTGTGTGGTGATTGAAGGGATCTTCAGGGTTAGCCATCCCTGAGTCCAGGTCTGGTAACTGTGTGGTGATTGAAGGGATCTTCAGGGTTAGCCATCCCTGAGTCCAGGTCTGGTAACTGTGTGGTGATTGAAGGTATCTTCAGGGTTAGCCATCCCTGAGTCCAGGTCTGGTAACTGTGTGGTGATTGAAGGTATCTTCAGGGTTAGCCATCCCTGAGTCCAGGTCTGGTAACTGTGTGGTGATTGAAGGTATCTTCAGGGTTAGCCATCCCTGAGTCCAGGTCTGGTAACTGTGTGGTGATTGAAGGGATCTTCAGGGTTAGCCATCCCTGAGTCCAGGTCTGGTAACTGTGTGGTGATTGAAGGTATCTTCAGGGTTAGCCATCCCTGAGTCCAGGTCTGGTAACTGTGTGGTGATTGAAGGGATCTTCAGGGTTAGCCATCCCTGAGTCCAGGTCTGGTAACTGTGTGGTGATTGAAGGGATCTTCAGGGTTAGCCATCCCTGAGTCCAGGTCTGGTAACTGTGTGGTGATTGAAGGGATCTTCAGGGTTAGCCATCCCTGAGTCCAGGTCTGGTAACTGTGTGGTGATTGAAAGGATCTTCAGGGTTAGCCATCCCTGAGTCCAGGTCTGGTAACTGTGTGGTGATTGAAGGGATCTTCAGGGTTAGCCATCCCTGAGTCCAGGTCTGGTAACTGTGTGGTGATTGAAAGGATCTTCAGGGTTAGCCATCCCTGAGTCCAGGTCTGGTAACTGTGTGGTGATTGAAGGTATCTTCAGGGTTAGCCATCCCTGAGTCCAGGTCTGGTAACTGTGTGGTGATTGAAGGGATCTTCAGGGTTAGCCATCCCTGAGTCCAGGTCTGGTAACTGTGTGGTGATTGAAGGTATCTTCAGGGTTAGCCATCCCTGAGTCCGGGTCTGGTAACTGTGTGGTGATTGAAGGGATCTTCAGGGTTAGCCATCCCTGAGTCCAGGTCTGGTAACTGTGTGGTGATTGAAGGGATCTTCAGGGTTAGCCATCCCTGAGTCCAGGTCTGGTAACTGTGTGGTGATTGAAGGTATCTTCAGGGTTAGCCATCCCTGAGTCCAGGTCTGGTAACTGTGTGGTGATTGAAGGTATCTTCAGGGTTAGCCATCCCTGAGTCCAGGTCTGGTAACTGTGTGGTGATTGAAAGGATCTTCAGGGTTAGCCATCCCTGAGTCCAGGTCTGGTAACTGTGTGGTGATTGAAGGGATCTTCAGGGTTAGCCATCCCTGAGTCCAGGTCTGGTAACTGTGTGGTGATTGAAGGGATCTTCAGGGTTAGCCATCCCTGAGTCCGGGTCTGGTAAGTTATACATCTGAAGGTTAACAAGGAGGTAAGGTATGGCAGAAGTTTATGCAAGATGGCTTTGTAGACTAAAAGAGTGCAATGCAGACCAAGTCTTCAAAGAGGGACAGCCTACTTGCTGATACAAAATGCAATGATGTGTACTGAACCTATCGCTCGTAAGAAAGCACAATGCTCTATGATAAACTGCATCAAATTGCTTCAATACAGTGGCAGCGGCATTCATATAGAAGATATCGCCATAGCCAATAACTGAAATTAATGTTGACTGAATGATTTGTTTGCTATTTAATGTTCCTATTAAATAAGCCTATGACTCCAGTTGGCGGCAGGTAGCTTAGCGGTTAAGAGCATTGGGCCAGAGCATTGGGCCATGTGCCCTTGAGCAAGGCTGTAATGCTTGTCGTCTGGGGAAAGAGAGGAGGACCAAAATGCAGCGTGATGATTATCCATTTTAATAGAATACTTTAACAACGAACAAAAAAAACTATAAACCGACAACCTGAACAAAGACGAAACAATCCCATACCGTGAACACAGGAAACAGGAACAATCACCCACAACCCACAATACAAAACAGGCTACCTAAATATGGTTCTCAATCAGGGACAATGATTGACAGCTGCCTCTGATTGAGAACCATACCAGGCCAAACACAGAAATAGAAAATCATAGACAAACTAACATAGACAAGTCACGCCCTGACCATACTAAAACAAAAGACAAAACAAAGGATCTAAGGTCAGAACGTGACAAATGCACTTAACCCTAATTGCTCCTGTATTTCGCTCTGGATAAGAGTGACTGCTAAATTACTCAAATGTAAAATGTAGTTTGAGGGCTCCTACTGATATGTATTAACCATAGATGAGTAACAGGGGACGCTGCATTGAAGCCACCGCGCAGCCATCTTGGTATTCCTTCTCCATTGTAAAAAAGATTTTGAAAGCAAAAGAAATACATTTATTAATGTCTACATTATGTTATATTACAGATACCTAAATGCATGCTTGAACATTATATTAAGAGAACTGAACAATTATTAAAAACATATTCCTTCAAATATTTTTCTGAGTACTAATGTCACTGTCCCGACTACAACAAATAAATGCTTAAATACATGTAATTTTGTCTTTGAAACATTTAATTGAAATATTTTTGAATTCCTTTCCTGTGGAGGACTGCTCCTTCCAATGAGTTAATGGCGCTTGTGGCTTCAAAGCCTCTCATTGGCCATTTCATAGCATCAGCAATCCAAGGTTTATACACATCATTGCTTACTACCCCATGAGGCATCAATTTTGCAAATGATGGGATCTGTAAGAATGTATAAATTACCAAGCGATACAGTCACTCATGTACAACAGTGTTCTTAACTTCTTGTCCTGTAGGGCTGCAGAGTTTTACTAGCTTTTGACCCAGGACAACATTAGTTTTGAAATATTTGTGTTGTTGGTTAATTGATGTAATTTGACACCAAACAAATACATATTGATCCACTCCAACCAGAGATAACAGTACATACATTAAATAATTATGAGGATTTTCACAATAAAGCCCAAAGGCTCATTTCTATTGTGGTCACATGATTTTTGTGTCATGTGACAAAAAGCCCACATGTACTGCTGCTCTCCAGGATCAGGATTGAAGGAACACAGCTGCATTTTCCAGTGTGATTTCTTCACACAACACTTGATTAACTGGTCACCCCAATTGATCATGAAATCAATTACTCTATAAAGTATTGGAAATTATGTCAATTTGGCATTTTAGAATATTTCATGTCTCGTTTGAAATGCTGTGGTTAGTTGATATAGGATGAAACTTTTTATTTTCTATTCATCCACTAGGGGGAAGCTAGTCTTTGTAAAGATCTCCCCCAGTGCAAAGGTGAAGTCTGAGTTAAATCGTATTTCTCTCAATATGATAACATTTTCATGATCGTTGCACATAATTTTCTGTAGATCTTAATTTCAATATCCCAATGATCTATGCAATCAATTAATGCATCTCTAAACAACACTTTTTTTGTGTGTGCAATTCCTCAGTTCTCCCTCTGTTTTACGATTTCTATGACCCTTTAGACCCAATGTCTATCACCCATTATCTTTTTTTTCCGTGCTGTGTGTGTGTGTGTGTGTGTGTGTGTGTGTGTGTGTGTGTGTGTGTGTGTGTGTGTGTGTGTGTGTGTGTGTGTGTGTGTGTGTGTGTGTGTGTATGTGTGTTTATGCGTTTATGCGTGTGTGTATGTGTGTGTATGTGTGTATGTGTGTTTATGCGTGTGTGTGTGTATGTGTGTGTGTATGTGTGTGTATGTTTGTGTATGGGTGTGCGTGTGTGTTTGACATACTTGGCATCTAACCAGCGACCTCAGTAATCCAGTAGTAATCCTATCTCCCCATTGAAACATTCCTGGTTCCAGAGCTGTACAAACTGATAGATATACAGTATATATGTATAGATCTGAACTAATGTACATCAAATCAAATATACTGTTCAAAAACCCTTGGTGTTAAAGGAGTGGAGGTGTATGTTTAGTAGATGCATGGGGATAAGTGAAGGGGTTATAGAGGTCACAAGGGACTGCCCTACTACTGTGTATGCTAGAGGAGCAGTTCTGTAAACACTCTCTTTCAGCATGGTCCCTAAATAGAAAGAAACACAAAGCAGGTCATAGCCTCTGCAACCCTTCTGTCCCCTGGCCAACACGGTCTGCATTGTTTTGGTTTACCTAACGCTTCGGGGGGAAGTTTCCCCTCCCCTTACAGAAAAACCATAGGAGTTTATGTGAAATCATGTGTTTTTGATCCTAACCTTAATCATTGGGAAAATGATAAATTGATCCCAGATCAGTATCTAGGGGCAACTTTACCGTACACCTTATAGCCAAAACCATAGTTACATTTGTGTAGAAACAGCCTGAAAAGTAGGGCAGCAAACATGTCCCTTAACTTCACTCCGTCTGCTCATTTGAATCAGAACTTTCCCGAAAATGATTTGATGTCTGCGTTGTGTTACAAAACACAAGCCGAGTGTATTAAGCCATGCTGAATAGATGAAGGCTTAACAAAATCAGTGCTTTGTGGCAGAGTGTTGACACTCTCTATCCCATGCAATCTGGTACAGTATTTTTGATCCCACTGTGTGCTTTTGTGCCACTTCAGCCTGAGGTTGTGCAAGCGCAAGTTGCAGTCTTTTCTTATGTTTTGCTTGGATTCATTTGACTTTAGGAATTTCCTTGGACACATTTTAAATACAAGAATGAGAGCGTAGATGGTAAGTGAACAAGAGACATTTTGTGTGTGTGTGTGTGTGTGTGTGTGTGTGTGTGTGTGTGTGTGTGTGTGTGTGTGTGTGTGTGTGTGTGTGTGTGTGTGTGTGTGTGTGTGTGTGTGTGTGTGTGTGTGTGTGTGTGTGTGTGTGTGTGTGTGTGTGTGTGCGTTCATCCGTGTGTGTATACCAGGTTTAAACATTTATTTTTGATAGTGTTGGACATGTACACAATAATAGTTGGGGTACTGATTGAAGAATCACCTTGGCCAAAAGTCAAACAAATAGCGAGGTACTGCTCAGCATCAACGGTTAATGGCAGAATGTCTCTGTATTGTGGAGATGAGGTTTTATACCCTGGTCTACTATTAAGACAATTCAGCTGTTTATGATTTAGAGGGACTCATAGGTTAAAGAGACTGTGTAACTTTGAAAATAGTTAGTTTCTCTGTACTCACAATGTTTCATTGTGGTTTCAGTTATTCATTTCCAATTAAGCGTATTCTACTTTTACATTAACTTATTGTATATAATATAATATAATGATACTTAGTGTGTGTGTCCTCAGATGGGGGAGCGGAGCAGCTCGGAGCACGGTGGGAAGGACCAGACACCGATCAGTGTGAAAGTCTCTGAAGTGAGTACCCTGTGGACACCCCTCTCTGCCTACCACACATACACAATTCATGTCTCAAGGCTTAAAAATCCTTCTTTAACCCATCTCCTCCCCTTCAACTGATTTAAGTGTATTTATGAAGTGACATCAATAAGGGATCATAGATTTCAGCTGGATTCACCTGGTCAGTCCATGTCATGGAAAGAGCAGGTGTTCTTACTGTTTTGTACATTTAGTGTATGTTCTTTTTAAATTCTGTCGTACTACGCTACTGGCCTCTTGTTGTTAAAGTGAAAGTTTTCTCAACATTGTCTGATTGGTGGTGAGCTGGCAATGTCAGCGTGATCCAGGATCTATTGACCTATCATCTCTCAGGTCAACAGCATAGGTTAAACACGTAAAAAAAATGGCCAGTCAACAGCAATGTTTCGGAGACCCAGAGGGTTCAACATCAGCGGCTTCTCCACTGCGGGGCCAGAGGGGTCTTTATGAGGGAGACAACACCGAATGTTGACTTAAACTGTTGATGGCTTTCTAGGCAGTACCAAGAGGCAGCATTATGGACAGGCTTTGAAGCCCCAGGTGTGGGAAAACACACAGACTTGTAGGCTCAAGGCACAGAGCTTTTATCACCGGCTGGAGAGCTATACACTGGGGCTATGGGAAAACAGTTTCTAGTAGCTTCTCTGGACGCCTAGCCTTTTGCCGGTGTGAGCAGAGCACCACTTTATCAAGACCTCTCAGACGTGACACACTTTGAATTCTTGTAAATAGAATTAGATTCCCCCCCCCCATAGTCAATTATGGTAGTTTCTTATTGCAATATAAAATTCCTAATTTATTGAATAGAAATCGGATAGAAAATTCCAACAGAAAATGGAGCCCTGAACTAGAGGAATAGAAAAACAACACGGAACAGAGAGAGGTGGCCGGAGGAGTGAAGGTGTGTACTGTAGCATGAGAAATCTGTCAAAGCTTAGTCATGTTGTGTGGGTCCTGAACAGATGATTGTTTGGATACAGAGCTTGCTAGAGATAGGGGAGCTCAGCTAACAATTGCTTCCTGTTTCTCAAGCCCCTCCTCTCTCTCTCTCTCTTTCTGTCTTTCTCGCTCTCTCTCTCTTTCTGTCTTTCTCGCTCTCTCTCTCTCTCTCTCTCTCTCTCTCTCTCTTTCTCTCTCTCTCTCTCTCTCTCTCTCTCTCTCTCTCTCTCTCTCTCTCTCTCTCTCTCTCTCTCTCTCTCTCTCCCTCTCCCTCTCCCTCTCTCTCTCCTCTCTCTCCCTCTCTCCCTCTCTCTCTCTCTCTCTCTCTCTCTCTCTCTCTCTCTCTCTCTCTCTCTCTCTCTCTCTCTCTCTCTCTCTCTCTCTCTCTCTCTCTCTCTCCTCTCTCTCCCTCTCTCTCTCTCTCTCTCTCTCTCTCTCTCTCTCTCTCTCCTCTCTCTCTCCTCTCTCTCTCTCTCTCTCTCTCTCTCTCTCTCTCTCTCTCTCTCTCTCTCTCTCTCTCTCTCCCCCTCTCTCTCTCTCTCCCTCCCTCTCTCTCTCTCTCTCTCTCTCTCTCTCTCTCTCTCTCTCTCTCTCTCTCTCTCTCTCTCTCTCTCTCTCTCTCTCTCTCTCTCTCTCTCTCTCTCTCTCTCTCTCTCTCTCTCTCTCTCTCTCTCTCTCTCTCTCTCTCTCTCTCTCTCTCTCTCTCTCTCTCTCTCTCTCTCTCTCTCCCCCTCTCTCTCTCTCTCTCCCTCCCTCTCTCTCTCTCTCTCTCTCTCTCTCTCTCCCCTCCCTGTATGTAAGGCAGTGACACTAGCAGTTATTGCCACCTCTCGCCCTCACAGCCAACCCCAGTACCTTCACAGAGCCAATCACTCTGGTGAGACACACTCTGCCCATAACTTTGATTTTGGAAGTTCACAAGCATGATACAGAGAGTCTCCGATTATAGACCCTATCTAATCAATGTCCCTGTATTTTTATCAGGGCATTCAGACCTAACCAGCTTTCCATGATTCATTAAAACATACTGCTCATTGGGAAAGTGTGTTAGAATTATTTGATTAACATAGTCAAGGCGACTCATTGCATTGCTTTTATTTTAATGTGCGTTTAATTGTATTTCATCTAAACAATATATATTTCATAATCATGTTGTGAACATTAAATTACAAATAACCCAATAGCCTTGTCATAAAGCATTAGTACAAATGAATACTAATCTTACAAGCCACAGGAGTGATCTGAGCAAAGGTGCAAATCAACGACTGTAAAATGTAGTTAAAATTCAGAAGCTCTTCTTCCATAGTCTGGGCAACAAGAAGCTCAGCAAAGTACATGAGATTATCCCTGCACAAGGGCGGGGGATATGGTCTAAGAGCTTGAGACCAGAATAAAGTGATTATATCATCTAACTACAGAAACGTAGGTAACAGCAGCTTGAGATGTACCATGTCACTGTTTGGAGTTGCACTGCTTATTTTGCCTTTTGGGCAGGATCTTTTTTTTTTTGAGAATCAAAGTTACTACCTGGAATGAATTCCGCACAGTGCTTTGTAGACATGCAGACCTTTTTGATATAGGTATGTTACAGCTGGGCTGGAACAAAAGCCTGCACACTTCGGCCCTTATTATTGTCCATCCCTGATCTCAAATGTATTCTACTTCAGACGTTGTCTCCATGTCATGAAAAGGCCATGGTCAAGGTCAAACACTAAAGTAGACTAAATAAAAACCTGTCTCTCTTATGTCCTGACTCCTCTGTGCATGTATCCACTGTGTCAGTTACATCCAGAATTCACAATACCTCACTTATACCTATCGATGAGAGGCAGCAAAGTTAAATCATTCACCCTACATAATCTAATCAGGCGAAGCCAGCTTGAGTCCCATCTGCTGAAAAGATTAGCCTTAGTAAACACCCCCTCTGAGCTGTGTGTGTGAATAGATAGTCAGTGCATTTGTGAGTGGAGGGCGCTGCTATGTCCACAAAATGAAAGCAGTAATCAAAGTGCTTTTATGTGAGGAACTTCAATCAGAGGACCAATCATTCTACAGGCAGCAGGTAAATATGAGTTGAATATGAGAGAGAGACAATGAGGATAACTCTGTAATAGGGTTACCACAATACCAGTACAGCGATGCTACAGATGTAGGATCTTAATTTGATCACGCTTTTGTAAGATAACTTTAAAACGTTTAGTGTATTTGAGGTTTTAAAAGGCTTCTGAAACTTGTAATTTCCACGTTGTAATTTCAGACTTGATTTTCCCTTACAAACAAATTGCCATTAATTATAATCCGCATAATAATTCACATTTCCTGTTGCTGCAGGATTATGTTTCTGCTGTAGAAAACTGGCTCAAATTAAGATCCCACATCTGTAGGAAGTAAGGAAGGAAAGGAAACATGAAGCAGACTTCACCCAGTCAGTCATATTTGTTTATTTAACAAATAACACACACTATTCTACAAGAGTAGGTTTTAAAGAGTGATGTCTGCTCCGTGTTTTCCTTTTTGCCAAGGAAAATCTTACAACAACTCTTTAACCTTATCGCACCCGGTGGCTGTTAGTCCTCTCATGTCCAAAGCAGCGTCAATGGGCTCACTTCTGACCAAGTAACATGTGTTTGCTTGTTTAAAGTAATCCAATTATTCAAATATTTACTAACTAGGAGTAGACACGGTTTGCTAATTTGTCTGCATTTGGTTTGTTAGCTAAGCTCTTGGGCTTTATCGCATGTTGATTAAAACATTTCTGGAGCTGCAATTCCTCTAAAATCATGTAATAATATTTAATATTAATAATTTATCTACAGTGCTGTGAAAAAGTATTTTCCCCCTTTATAATTTTGTCTACTTTTGCATATTTTTGATACGGAATGTTATCAGATATTCAATCAAAACCTAATATTACATAAAGGAAACCTGAGTCAACAAATAACAGAACAATTACATACTTAGTTAATTTATTTCATAAACAAATAACCCCAAAAATTATTGGTATTTTATTGAATTAATTAACAAAGTTATGCAACACCAAACACCCCTGTGGGAAAAAGTCATTGTCCCCTTACGCCCTATATTTATTTCTCAACTTTCCTAATATTAAGCCCATTGCTTCTCTTTAAAAACAGGAGTATAGCCTACCTGGCTGGCATGAAAATGAACCATGGGAAAATCCTTCTCCATCCTCTATTTAAGTGCATAGATGACATGTATTTTCCCCCGCTGCCCCTGTTTCGAGACAGGTGTATGATAATGGTCCATTCTAATTCAAAACTAATTTCACACATATATTATTTAGTATATGTAAAGACCAGATTAATTTGAGAATAGTCTGATGGGTGACAATATTAGCCTGTCACTTGTGAAGTATGTATTAAATCAAATCAAATTGTATTAATCACATGCGCTGAATAAAGCAGGTGTAGTAGACCTTACAGTGAAATGCTTACTTACGAGCCCCTAACCAACAGTGCAGTTTCCAAAAATACAGATAAGAATAAGAGGATGCCATATTATATTATTCATATTATTATTCATATTATTATTAACTATTATGTTATGTAAAGGCCATGCATTTTCTTGGTGACTGTCTGGCTAGTTAATATAAGAGTTATATAAGAGTTGCAATGGTGAGTACTGGTATTGAAGTCAACATGACCACACAACGCAACATCAGATTCTTCTCCTCCTGGTTTGATGAGAAAAGTGTTTCATAACACAAGAGTTGTTGGGACAGCCAATGTGTGGGCCTCAAAGCAAAGAAAGGTCCGGTGTGTTAGAAATGCTTGGCTGCATTTTGGTCCCAGTCTGTCCCTGGTATCCATTGTGGGCAGCCATTATGCTGCATATTAGGAAAAACAAATGCTGTTAGTCAGTGTGCTGTGACCACATGTTTGACCTGGCTCCCCAGAGGGGGTCTGTATGTCTATGTTTGTGTTTGACCTTTGACTCGATATTGATTTGTTGCTATTAGGATGTGACCTTCGTTTAGACCTTAAGGGGTTTGGCTGTGTATCTTCTGCTTAGCTCAACAACTTATTGCAGTGTGGGGGGAGATGAGCTGAATCCCTGTTTAGATGCATTCCACACTCTTATTACTTTCAGCTGCAGTTCCAGAACAATGTGGTTAAATATAAAAGTGTTGTATTACCATAAATAGACTAGTGTTTTATAGTTTACAATAAAACACCTAAACAGGGAAGCAATAAAACAATTATAATTTATCCATAATGGGCTATTTAAGATTTGTCTCTGCAAAAAAATGGATACGTCAAACATTGCTGTATGTTTTCAATATCACGTTAGCACACTGAGCTAAAGTCTAGGCCTTAGATCTTGGCACAAACAGGGAGGTTCAAGATTATTCATCATAGTCTCATGGTAACAGACCACAACAGAAAGGCTTGACTTCTGGTATGGTTTGTGGTTCCAAATGGAAAGCATTTCAGGATCCAGCAGTCCAATAACTGAGGCCAGAATCCTTTCAAAGTGTGTTCTAGACATAGATATAGAACCATTATATATTATTTATGGTTCAAGCTCTACACACTGAAATACCGACAATGCACCTTTTTAAGTAGTGGTTCCCAACCTTTTTCTGTTACTGTACCACCAACTGCATTCTGCTGTGCCCAGAGTACCCCCGAAGTACCCCCTCGTGCATTTTACCAGTCAGCCTATGGTCTCATGAGTCTTCTCAAGTACCCCCTGTGTCCTAGTACCTCTGGTTGGGAACCACAGTTTTAAAGGGAATTTCCCCAGTGTTCGTAGAGATCCCATTCATTCAAGACAAGAGCAATGCGTTTGTCGGTCAATCCGCTTTGGATTGAGGTTTGAAACAGTATTTTCCTGTTGATTTCATTGTTCTCAACTTGTCACTGTGCAATGTTAGCTACACTAGAACTTACAGAATATCCAGGCTAAATGTGCTTTCTACAGTAGCTTGCTAGCGTTGTCTTTGAGGTGCATATTCGTGCAAAACTAGCCAGCTTGCTAGCTAGTGTAAACTCACTTGTAAACTCACTTGTCACTCTCAGCAGCCTATAGATACACAGCTGTTGAAAAAGCAAACTGTACAAAATATCAAGGAAATAGAATTTGTTGTAGTATGTCTAGCTAGCTTTGTTTTAAGGACTGTTTTTAGATCAAAACCTTGCCCTTTCTTTCATGAAATCTCTGCCTCCAAACATTCATTGTGAATCACATAAACTGACCTGCTCAACTGGAATGTAATTGAAGAGCCATATTTTAAAAGACACACACATGGATGTGCACACACGCACATAACCACACACAGACAGACGCACATACCCACACACAGACAGACGCACATACCCACACACAGACAGACGCACATACCCACACACAGACAGACGCACATACCCACACACAGACAGACGCACATACCCACACACAGACAGACACACATACCCACACACAGACAGACGCACATACCCACACACAGACAGACGCACATACCCACACACAGACAGACACACATACCCACACACAGACAGACGCACATACCCACACACAGACAGACATACATCCACACACAGACAGACACACACCCACAAACAGACAGACGCACAACCACACACACACAGACAGACACACACCCACACACACGTACTGAAATACTTGGTCACATTTCACAGTAGATTATCCTATGCCATTGTAAAAACATTAGTTATTATAACCCTGTTCAGAACTACTATAGGTACACATTGTTACATAATACCTTTCTTCCATCCATTCATCCTTTCATCTATTTGCTCATTCAGTCAGTCAGTCAGTCAAAAGTCAGAAACAGCTGGGGAACCTTATTCTTTCCACTTAGCTGCTGTTTCGTCTCAACTGTGCATCAGCATCACCACCACGACTCTTTTCCTCCGCTCTCGTCTCCTTCCACTCTGTCGCTCAGTTGTCGGCTGGAAAGCAGAGGAGGAGAGGAGATGAGAGTAGAGGGAGAAGGTTCTCAGGTTGGAGGGGGCCAAGCCTGTGGCTCGCTTTCCAGCAGAACTCGTGCGTTTGTACGGCAGATGACGTGTGCTGGACTTTAAGATTGCGTTAGGATCATGAATGCCTTCAGCATTGTGGAGGAGGACTCCAGTTTCTCAGAGGGGCCCCACTTCCAGTAGTGGCTATCTGTGTGCCATCTCTCCCGTGGCAGCTCACTCCCCCACCCCCTCTTTTCTTCCTTTCCATCTCACACATTTCTTGGTGGTGATGAATTCTAGCATAGGTTGAGCTTTTCTGCCCGCAATGGATTGTCTTTGCATTGTCACAACTAAGGTAAGAGCAGCAGTGAGAGCGACAGAATGAGAGAGAGAAAAAGAGAGGGATGCAGCGTGAACGGGAGGGAAGAAGCTATGTCTGTGTGTGTGTGTGTGTCTGTGTGTGTGTGTGTGTATGTGTGTGTGTCTGTGTGTGTGTGTGTGTCTGTGTGTGCATGTGTGTGTGTGTGTGGTGTGTGTGTGTGGTGTGTGTGTGTGTGTGTGTGTGTGTGTGTGTGTGTGTGTGTGTGTGTGTGTGTGTGTGGTGTGTGTGAGTGGTGTGTGTGTGTGCTCCAGCATTGGTTTCTCTGCATATTTCACACTGTCTGCTCAACGAGTGTGTGTGTGTGTGTGTGTGTGTGTGTGTGTGTGTGTGTGTGTGTGTGTGTGTGTGTGTGTGTGTGTGTGTGTGTGTGTGTGTGTGTGTGTTTATATATGTGTGCGCTCATGCGCAGCAGTCTTGAATGGTTAACAGGCTTAAAGCCCACTGGGGAGTGACAGCACCTCTATTGAGATGTCACTCTTCTAGAACTTGATGGAAACTTCAGGCAGCCCTCCGCTGCTCCAATCAGAGAGCTAATGAGCCTCTTTGAAAGCTGTGAGGTCCGGAAGATCCTTATTGATCAGGAGCTAAACAATAGTGTAGAGCAGAGCCGGGCTGCATCTGGATTCATTTCAGACGAAGCCTCTCACTTTGGTTATTTAGAGCATGCACATCCTCTTTCTTTTTGGTTTGTTTTAATAAACCAGACTGATCAAATAATCGGTCTGACAAATGAGAACTTTTTTGAATTCTGTGTTAATGGATTTTGTCTTGGCAGAAGTTGTGTGAAAGTGATAGTCAATGTTTGTTGTTGGGCAGAAAGGAATAATAGTCCAGGGTTTGTGTAGGCCAAAGTTTCCCCTAGACAAATGGTTAAGGTTATGATTGGAAGAACCCAGATCCGATATCCTAGATCAGAACCAAGGCAAAATGTCATTCCAGAGCACCTGCTTTACAGTTGTTCTCATAAAATGTTAAGTTTGACTGAATTGTAATGACTAATCATTGAATCCAAGGAAGTCTCAAAATAAGTACTCTCTCCCATAATAACCACTCTTTCACTGCTTTTCCCTCCTTCTCCGATGACAAGTAACATCAAGGTCCTGTTCATTCGATACCAAAAGGAAGAAAACAGACTGAAATCATGTTATTTTTTCCCAATTGCAAAGTGTTTTACATTTTTTATTTTGCGTGTCCTAATGAACATGACCCAGCAGCTCCAGGATGATGATAATGTTAATTCCCTTTCTGAAAGCCTAGTGAAATATTTATGTTTGTTTCCATGCCATGTTAAATTCATGATGAAGAACACTGTACTGCACTGTGGCGTACACTGCCTTCAGCATGTAGGTGTCAGAAGGGTTTTCATTACAATGTACTCATTCACTCAAAACCATTACTGTGATCAGTTTACCGGGTTAGGCAAAGCAAAATAATGTCATTCCTCCTGTGCATCCGAAAGAGTGACTTCAAAATTGGGCGTCCTGAGGTTATTATTATTATTTAAAAAAATATATATATACAAAACTGTACCCTATCTCAAACCTTAACACCCACCCATAACCTTCTAAATTTCTAAACATTGCAATTTAATGTATCGAGAAACATGGATTAACGTCTAATTCTGAAGTGAGGCTGTGAGAACTTGTTGTGAATAGGAATCTCACCTGGGGGTGTCTGTGTGTTTTTTTTTGTGTGATGCATATATATATATATATATATATATATATATAGAGAGAGAGAGAGAGAGAGAGAGAGAGAGGGAGAGGGAGAGGGAGAGAGAGAGAGAGAGAGAGAGAGAGAGAGAGAGAGAGAGAGAGAGAGAGAGAGAGAGAGAGAGAGAGAGAGAGAGAGAGAGAGAGAGAGAGAGAGAGAGAGAGAGAGAGAGAGAGAGAGAGAGAGAGAGAGAGAGAGAGAGAGAGAGAGAGGCTTGTTAGCTTTCTTGACAGTCTCGCTCTAGATACTGAAGTATTGAGTCTGAGGAGTTGACATTTGAATTATATTCAGGCTGCTGTGCTAGAAATAGCATATGTATCATGCATGATAGAACAGTGCTTCTGTTGCAAAGTGACTGTCACAGGAAAGTATGCCCACAATTGAAAATTATAATAATAATTGCGTAGTTTAGTTTCATATACTTCATATTTCAATTGAAATTCCATATTTATCACACAATGTGTAGTTGTGCATACTGTACATCAATGCAAATGCCTGCAAATATGCAAAACAACCAATTCCAATAGAAATTGAGCCATACACTACAGCCCCAGTGTTTTTTCTGTTGTCATTGACCAGCTTGACTGCAATCTTTTACAAAACTAACCTTCTGGAAAAAATAACTATGTTTGCAGTGTGAAATTTATACATTTCAATTTACACCGTCTTTCTTATAATATAATAATAATAAAAATATATGCCATTTAGGAGACGCTTTTATCCAAAGTCATGTGTGCATACATTCTACGTATGGGTTATCCCGGGAATTGAACCCACTACTCTGGCGTTACAAGCGCCATGCTCTACCAACTGAGCTACAGAAGGACCACTTGCTACATGGGAAGATTTCTGAATTATTTTGTGAGCCCACTTCCTGGTTTAGAGTTGGGCTCTGACTGCACATCCACAGCATTTCATTGAAATATACAAGTGTAATATTTGTAGCTCACTGTGCAGCCTGGCATGGAGTCAGACAGTGGACTCTGTGACTGGGGAACCTGGGGAACCACTGGGAGTCCCAGATCGAAACAACAGAAGCCCCCCCCCCCACATCTCAACCATTAGACTCCAAGCCCCATATTTCTGTTTTGCTAGCTGGTGCTATTTCCTGAATCTCTTATTCTCTATTTCTGTTTTTGTCATGCGGACTCCTTAAAAAGAAAATGACGGAACGTTTTGTTACGGAACACCTAATTCCCTAATGGTGTTAGCTTACTGTGCTGCTTGTGATCATGGCAGAGGTGGGTCGCATTTGGTTTATTTCATTCTTTGTGTATGAAGACAAGTGCGGGGGACGGCTGATTTTTTTAACCTGATAACTGGTGCAATGAGATTCCCTAACTATTGAAATCTTATCCATTTGGCTTTTTCCATTGTTATCCGACTTGTCGTGTGAGAACCGATTTGCATGACAATCGCAGATTTGTTTACAATGGCCACAAACTTTGGACTGCCATAGCCAAGGGTATGAAAAAGCTGCTTCAGTTTTGCAACATGAATGGACAGAATACTAATTCAGACAATGTTGGTATCTCTGTGTTTGGTTATTGAGCTAACCCGAAAGTAATGGTTGCTACTAGCTCACTATGGCTAGGGATTCCACATCGGCCACGACACCCTCTCCAGTTTTAAGCATAGCATATGCAGCGTAATGATATGTAATTTTCATTCCACAGGAGTATTATGTAATGATAGTGAGGCACATTGAGGGCATAGCTGTAACGGAGAAATAGAGAGAGGGAGAGGAAGAGAGCCCTCCTACACTGTAGTGTTTTGATTTTCCACAAAGTCACTTTTTTCTTTTAGATGGACCATCAATTCTCTAGGTGGGGCTGTAATGCAGAGGACGCCTCTCCATACAGTAGCATGGGCAACAACGGGTCATGTGTGTAACAGGAGCTCGTGATTTTATTCCGTTACACTTTATTTCAATGTTCTATTCTAATGGCTCTAAGGCTGTGGTAGACCAGATTTACAGCGTAACGTATTGTACATGAAAGAAGAAGGACTCTTTTGTATGGCAGGGACTGTTGGCAGTGTAACATTCATTATCAGTAATGCCAAGATGTAAAAGTGAATTTAAATACATACGAGACAGGATGAAGTCCCCAGACTAGAAATTTACACCAGTGCCATTAATGGTCCTGATCGCACGCGCAAACGTAGAGTGATAGCTGGTCGCCCGACCAATGACGAATCCAGATTCAGCCGGGAATTGCCAAAAATGAGTTTGAGGGACGGATGGAGAGAGACCAATTGGTTCAATAACCTCCTTACACCAACCTGAGCTGTTACGCAAATTACCTAAAAATCCTTGAACGTTTCCAATATTCTGGTAGTTTACTAGTCAATTTCGAAAGTTACTGGTAATATTACCTTCCTTTGCAACCCTACACTAAGCTGATCTCAAGATGAAATGATGTCCAGGGCACACGACACCACAGGCACAGGCCTTTATCCCTCTTGGGCAGGTATCCTCAGTTACAGTCCTCAAGGGCTTCAGTGGCTGCTTCTTTTGATCCTTACCTTTTAATCAGTGACTGACTTAGCCCTTGGAAACCTGTTCAGTGGCCGATCAATGAACTTCCAGGGTGAGGAGAAATGATGTGTGTTTCCTTTATCTGAGCATCCATGTACAATAAACCCAGTCAGTTCTTTTGAACCAGTTTTGCTCACTGGGAAACCCTTTCGCCTGTGTCAGTTCTGCATAAAACAAAAGAGACTCAAGAGACTAAACGAGAACTGGATACAGAGGTATTTTAAACGTATCCCCTCTGGCTGAGACAAAGGCATGTCTAATGATGTGGGGTTACAACGTGGTGACTTTCCTATTTCAGGAAGTAGTTAAACCCCTTACCTGGAAATGTTGCCTCCAGGCTTAAGCCTAGTGTAAATCTAGGGGAGAGAAAGGTTCAGGTTTGTGTCACAGGCTGACGATGGTGTGTGTAAGGGGATATTTTTGGAAGCAGGGCGAGGCGAGAGCAGCAACCGCCGGCAACCCTGGATTTGGCTATGTCCGAAGAGATGAGCTTCAGCGAAGGCCTGCAGTGACCCTGTCAGGAGCATTCTCACAGAGCTGAGATTCCACCCAGATCAAAGTGGGATGTAGCAATGTCTTAAAATGGTCCAAAAGTTAAGCTGTGCTCACTGCAAGCTGCTGCTTTTAAACCACATTTGTTTTGTGTTGTTCATATTGCTGTACTTTAACTGTAAACCATACATTATTAAACATAATAGTTGAGGGCCACTAAGTTATGCAGGTTATGAGCAACTTTTCTGACATTTCTCTTGCATTTTTTGTTGAGTGATGGCCTTAGACCCATCAAAATCATCTCTGGACATTAAAGCCAGTTCCACTGTATTTTTTGATTGTTCCCCTTTAGTCAAGGACTGATTTAGACCTGGGACACCAGGTATTTGCAATTAATTATCAGGTAGAATAGAAAACCAGCAGGCTCTGGACCTCGTAGGGTAAGAGTTTAATACGGGAGACAAAATGTGTCAGGTCAGTGGGAAAGCTCAAACTACCTAGAGCATTGATATTCCGGGGTGTTCTAGGAGGACATGTTCTAACAGACTGTAAAAAGAAACATTTAGCAAAGCAAATTGCACAGGCTTCACAGTGTGTTGTTTGTGTGCTTGATCGTAATAATTTAGAGGGACTAGCTGCAGGAGTGTCAAGGTAGACTGTTCTAACAATTAGCATCTTCAATGGGAACAAATTGAATGGACTTTTTTCAAAGTCACAGTAGTTGATGTAGGATGTTTGCCACAGATCTGCTTTTAGTCTGGCTTTGAGTTGAAGCCATCTAGTTTTAAAAACAATGCAGAAACCACATTCACGGTAAACACTGCATATGTTGGCTCAATCGGAAATCACCTTTAAATGGTCCATTGTCCAAATCTACGAAGGGATTGAATTCCGGCCTTAGAGTTAATGACAAAACACACCGTGCCGCTGAATGGTTAAAAGCAGAGCTTTGGCCGTCCTATCACCTCTGACCACAGAACATCAGCCATAATTTTTACCGGAAATTCTACATGTTGGCAGGTGATGTGCGCACGTCCAATTTCCGTTATGGTGTGTCTTTACCCAATACATGTAGCCATGACAGAATGATACCCACCACAACTCCAACCAATTGTGCTTTTGGAACACAATTTGAGTTGTTTCACTTTCCTACTCAAATCTCCAACTTTCCGAGGAGTTTACTTTATGGGACATGAGTGGGTGGGTGGATTGAACCCCACCCCCCTAGACGGCTCACCTGCCCCCCCACATCCCCACATCCCCTTCCCACAGTGTCAGCACTTTGAGGGGCTGCCTACAGAGAGGGATTAGCTCTGCGACGACCTCCAATTTGATATATCAGGGGATTCAGTCTGTCATGCAGCCAGTGGAGTGAGAAGAATACAGTATGGAGAGCAATAAAATGCTTTATTAGGGAGAGAGACTATGGTATCCGTATCCCATTGCCCTTTTGCCTCTGTTCACTTCATGTTCCTCAGCAACTTTTAGAGAAGTCACTGTGTTCTGGTGAGTCATTCAGACTGGCACATTCTTTCTCCCATTCTCTCAGTTTCACTCACCCTCTCTGTGCACTCTCAATCATCCAGCTAAATTCTTTATAGAAAATATTTAAAAACAACACAGTTGTCTAAAGAGGCAGTTGTCCAGAGTTTGGTTACAGAGTTTGGCCTCTCACTTGTGGATACATACAGTGATTAAACATTTTAGACTCTCATATCTGACAGTAGGAACTCATATTGTGTCTGACGCAATTGAGCATAGAAAAGTAGCTCTTACTGATAAAAACACCTTATATAAATGGTCTTGTTTACCCACCTGGTCGTTCCAGAGGGTTGAAGCTTCTTTAGCGTTGTGTACGCTAAATATTGATTTTGGACTTTATGCTAAATATTGACTTTGGACTTTACGCTAAATATTGACTTTGGACATTACGCTAAATATTGACTTTGGACTTTACACTAAATATTGACTTTGGACTTTACGCTAAATATTGACTTATTGACTTTCAAGAGTTTTGAACCTAATCCAAAACTGCAACATATTACATACTGAAATATTGGCAAATAACATACAGGTATCACATTTTGAACCAGGGTTTGGGTTTAGTCCTGTTAAATGATTTTCTGTAACTTCCCATTAAGTGCCTGAATTGACATGAACTGAGATGTAATTTGCCCTGAACTCATATCTTCATTTCCATAGATATCCTCTGACATGAACAAACCAAAACCAGACTTCCCATGAAATGGGAAGTGATTGATTGATTGATTCGGTAACACTTTATTAATGCTCATTCATAATAGTTATTATAAACATCTAACCCCTAGGCTACCTGGGATGGCAGGTAGCCTAGTGGTTAGAGCGTTGGACTACTAAGGTTGCAAGATCAAATCAAGATCGAATCCCTGAGCTGACAAGGTCGTGGGCTGGATATATTTATTCACCTTTACTTTTTGTTTGTAGTTTCTCCCAAAATAAGATGGAAATATGAGCATGCTGTCATGGTAATGTTTAGAAGGGTCTATTTTCTGGATTGTTATTCTGAATTTTGTTTTACCAAATTCTGTCGTACTGCAACAAGGCAGATTTTTTTTAAACCTTTATTTAACCAGGCAAGTCAGTTAAGAACACATTCTTATTTTCAATGACGGCCTGGGAACAGTGGGTTAACTGCCTGTTCAGGGGCAGAACAACAGATTTGTACCTTGTCAGCTCAGGGGTTTGAACTCACAACCTTCCGGTTACTAGTCCAACGCTCTAATCACTAGGCTACGCTGCCGCCCCCATAACCCTAGGCTGTCATTGAAAATAAGAATTTGTTCTTTTTTTTTTTTTATTTTTTATTTCACCTTTATTTAACCAGGTAGGCTAGTTGAGAACAAGTTCTCATTTGCAACTGCGACCTGGCCAAGATAAAGCATAGCAGTGTGAACAGACAACAGAGTTACACATGGAGTAAACAATTAGCAAGTCAATAACACAGTAGAAAAAAATGGGCAATCTATATACAATGTGTGCAAAAGGCATGAGGAGGTAGGCGAATAATACAATTTTGCAGATTGACACTGGAGTGATAAATGATCAGATGGGCATGTACAGGTAGAGATATTGGTGATATTGGTGTGCAAAAGAGCAGAAAAGTAAATAAATAAAAACAGTATAAAAACAGTATGGGAATGAGGCAGGTGAAAAAGGGTGAGCTATTTACCTATAGACTATGTACAGCTGCAGCGATCGGTTAGCTGCTCGGATAGCTGATGTTTGAAGTTGGTGAGGGAGATAAAAGTCTCCAACTTCAGCGATTTTTGCAATTCGTTCCAGTCACAGGCAGCAGAGTACTGGAACGAAAGGCGGCCAAATGAGGTGTTGGCTTTAGGGATGATCAGTGAGATACACCTGCTGGAGCGCGTGCTACGGATGGGTGTTGCCATCGTGACCAGTGAACTGAGATAAGGCGGAGCTTTACCTAGCATGGACTTGTAAATGACCTGGAGCCAGTGGGTCTGGCGACGAATATGTAGTGAGGGCCAGCCGACTAGAGCATACAAGTCGCAGTGGTGGGTGGTATAAGGTGCTTTAGTGACAAAACGGATGGCACTGTGATAGACTGCATCCAGTTTGCTGAGTAGAGTGTTGGAAGCCATTTTGTAGATGACATCGCCGAAGTCGAGGATCGGTAGGATAGTCAGTTTTACTAGGGTAAGCTTGGCAGCGTGAGTGAAGGAGGCTTTGTTGCGGAATAGAAAGCCGACTCTGGATTTGATTTTTGATTGGAGATGTTTGATGTGAGTCTGGAAGGAGAGTTTGCAGTCTAGCCAGACACCTAGGTACTTATAGATGTCCACATATTCAAGGTTGGAACCATCCAGGGTGGTGATGCTAGTCGGGCATGCGGGTGCAGGCAGCGATCGGTTGAAAAGCATGCATTTGGTTTTACTCGCGTTTAAGAGCAGTTGGAGGCCACGGAAGGAGTGCTGTATGGCATTGAAGCTCGTTTGGAGGTTTGATAGCACAGTGTCCAATGACGGGCCGAAAGTATATAGAATGGTGTCGTCTGCGTAGAGGTGGATCAGGGAATCGCCCGCAGCAAGAGCAACATCATTGATATATACAGAGAAAAGAGTCGGCCCGAGAATTGAACCCTGTGGCACCCCCATAGAGACTGCCAGAGGACCGGACAGCATGCCCTCTGATTTGACACACTGAACTCTGTCTGCAAAGTAATTGGTGAACCAGGCAAGGCAGTCATCCGAAAAACCGAGGCTGTTGAGTCTGCCGATAAGAATTTGGTGATTGACAGAGTCGAAAGCCTTGGCGAGGTCGATGAAGACGGCTGCACAGTACTGTCTTTTATCGATGGCGGTTATGATATCATTTAGTACCTTGAGTGTGGCTGAGGTGCACCTGTGACCGGCTCGGAAACCAGATTGCACAGCGGAGAAGGTACGGTGGGATTCGAGATGGTCAGTGACCTGTTTGTTGACTTGGCTTTCGAAGACCTTAGATAGGCAGGGCAGGATGGATATAGGTCTATAGCAGTTTGGGTCCAGGGTGTCTCCCCCTTTGAAGAGGGGGATGACTGCGGCAGCTTTCCAATCCTTGGGGATCTCAGACGATATGAAAGAGAGGTTGAACAGGCTGGTGATAGGGGTTGCGACAATGGCGGCAGATAGTTTCAGAAATAGCGGGTCCAGATTGTCAAGCCCAGCTGATTTGTACGGGTCCAGGTTTTGCAGCTCTTTCAGAACATCTGCTATCTGGATTTGGGTAAAGGAGAACCTGGAGAGGCTTGGGTGAGGAACTACGGGGGGCGGAGCTGTTGGCCGAGGTTGGAGTAGCCAGGCGGAAGGCATGGCCAGCCGTTGAGAAGTGCTTATTGAAGTTTTCGATAATCATGGATTATCTTAACTGACTTGCCTAGTTAAATAAAGGTAAAAATATATATATTAAAAAAATAGATTCTCCGGTAGTTTGCTATACTTTTTAGCCAGTAGTTCTGAAAGTAGCACTCGTTCTGAAAGTAGCACTCGAGCACTCGAGCCAAAAGTCTCTCTCTCTCAGTAGTTAGTTCTGTAGTAGTAGTTCTGAAAGTAGCACTCGTTCTGAAAGTAGCACTCGAGCCAAAAGTCTCTCTCTCTCAGTAGTTAGTTCTGTAGTAGTAGTTCTGAAAGTAGCACTCGTTCTGAAAGTAGCACTCGAGCCAAAAGTCTCTCTCTCTCAGTAGTTAGTTCTGTAGTAGTAGTTCTGAAAGTAGCACTCGTTCTGAAAGTAGCACTCGAGCCAAAAGTCTCTCTCTCTCAGTAGTTAGTTCTGTAGTAGTAGTTCTGAAAGTAGCACTCGTTCTGAAAGTAGCACTCGAGCCAAAAGTCTCTCTCTCTCTCTCTCTCTCTCTCTCTCTCTCTCTCTCTCTCTCTCTCTCTCTCTCTCTCTCTTTGTCTCGCTCTCTTTCTCTCTCTCTCTTTCTCTTTCTCTCTCTCTCTCTCTCTCTCTCAAATTGCTGGCCCATGTAGGGAAAATTCTTTAACGAATATATTTGTAAACACTCTATCTGTCTCTCTCTCTCTCTCTCTCTCTCTCTCTCTCTCTCTCTCTCTCTCTCTCTCTCTCTCTCTCTCAGGCACTTAATGGTCTCTATCTGTCTCTCTCTCTCTCTCTCTCTCTCTCTCTCTCTCTCTCTTTGTCTCTCTCTCTCTTTGTCTCGCTCTCTTTCTCTCTCTCTCTTTCTCTTTCTCTCTCTCTCTCTCTCTCTCTCTCTCAAATTGCTGGCCCATGTAGGGAAAATTCTTTAACGAATATATTTGTAAACACTGATAAGCTTGTATAAACATTTTGGGCTAAAGCTCAACTGTCCCCCCCAGTTTTATCATTGGAATGTGATACAAAACGAGGCACTGGTGTGCTTTAGGACCATGTGGACGTCTCCGAGCGGTCGGGTTGGCTGTTTGGCGTGTTTATCCGACTGAATAAAAAAAATATATATATAATAATTATGTTCCCCCCATTTCTCAAACCAAAGTTGCGCCCCTGATAAACATTATAAATATTTACTATATTTTATAAAAGTGTTTATAAGCATTTATATACATTTATAAGCATGTGTAAATACTTTTTCATGAAGGTTACTAGAAAGTGTTACCATTGATTGATATAGGCTTAGGGGAATAGGAAGACAGATCCTCTGGTACTTGATTATCCCCATGCAGTTATGTGGGGCATGGGGATAATCCTATGAGTCATAATGCTGGAGGAGGACTCATTCCTAAACAACCTCTCCATACTGTACTTCAGCTCTTCCACTAGAGTGTTGTAGTATGGAATAGTAATGGCTGTATTGTATAATAGCAGTATATTATATTTTTAATGCTGACGTGTGTTAAGTATAAGGCAAGCATGCATATGTTGTGTGATTAGGAGTGTGACCACTCTCGAAAAAACACATAGACACACGCACGCACGCATGCACACACGCAGTAGTAGGTGAGATTCAATGCATGACTCGACCTAGACCACATGGACCAGATTGTTTGGGTATGCAGAAAAAACTATCCTGCATCTGATCTTTAATACTACCTGTGTGAGTGTGTGTGTGTGTATGTGTTGTGCGTGTGTGTGTTTTGTGCATGTGTTGGCATGCAAGTGTATGTGTGTGTTGTGTGTCTCAGAGTGTATGCACATGTGTATCTGTGTGTGTGTGAGGGTGACTCATCCGTTCAGTGGGAGACGCCTCTGGGAGAAGATATATTTATACTTGCTTTACTGCTGCTTTGCCAGTTCTTCCTCGGTGCTGCCAGCATGGATCCAGTCACACGTTTGATTGTGAAGATTAGAATTTTATTACACTCACTTTTCATCCATTAACACACAATGCACTCTATACTGTATCACACAGGGCAAGCACCACAGATACCCATAGCACTTCATCTCAGACTCAGCACTATTTAAAGTTCCCCATGGTTTAGAGGTTACAGAAGGTCGGTAAGGTTCAGCGCTCCGTTGCAGACCATTTAGGCTATTTCTAACTATCATATTCCCTCCTCCCAAATAGAATGGATCTGTGTCAATGTGTGGATTGCTTGTCATCCCCATTAGTTTCCTTGCTCACAACATTTTCATTTTTCATGTTATGTAACATCATTACCCTAGTGATAGCATTTGACGTCCCCCAATTCCTTATATAGTGCACTACTTTTGACCAATTCCCTATATAGTGCACTAAAATATATGTGGCTATGACCAAAGGGAATAGGGTGCCATTGAAGAGAAGGGAACTGTTCCATACCCATGCTGGAAGGTTAGCCTAATGGTACCCATGCTGGAAGGTTAGCCTAATGGTACCAATGCTGGAAGGTTAGCCTAATGGTACCAATGCTGGAAGGTTAGCCTAATGGTACCAATGCTGGAATGTTAGCCTAATGGTACCCATGCTGGAAGGTTAGCCTAATGGTACCAATGCTGGAAGGTTAGCCTAATGGTACCAATGCTGGAAGGTTAGCCTAATGGTACCAATGCTGGAAGGTTAGCCTAATGGTACCCATGCTGGAAGGTTAGCCTAATGGTACCAATGCTGGAAGGTTAGCCTAATGGTACCAATGCTGGAAGGTTAGCCTAATGGTACCAATGCTGGAAGGTTAGCCTAATGGTACCAATGCTGGAAGGTTAGCCTAATGGTACCAATGCTGGAAGGTTAGCCTAATGGTACCAATGCTGGAAGGTTAGCCTAATGGTACCAATGCTGGAAGGTTAGCCTAATGGTACCAATGCTGGAAGGTTAGCCTAATGGTACCAATGCTGGAAGGTTAGCCTAATGGTACCAATGCTGGAAGGTTAGCCTAATGGTACCAATGCTGGAAGGTTAGCCTAATGGTACCAATGCTGGAAGGTTAGCCTAATGGTACCAATGCTGGAAGGTTAGCCTAATGGTACCAATGCTGGAAGGTTAGCCTAATGGTACCAATGCTGGAAGGTTAGCCTAATGGTACCAATGCTGGAAGGTTAGCCTAATGGTACCAATGCTGGAAGGTTAGCCTAATGGTACCAATGCTGGAAGGTTAGCCTAATGGTACCAATGCTGGAAGGTTAGCCTAATGGTACCAATGCTGGAAGGTTAGCCTAATGGTACCAATGCTGGAAGGTTAGCCTAATTGTTAACACAGCTGTCTCCAGACTATGGATACCACCTACTAGAGCTGGGTAATTCATACCCCAATAAATGTCCTGAATTTATGCTATATTGATAAATAGACATAAGTTTATAAAATGAATGTGCACCAGTTGTTGTTTTGTTATTATCCTGTAAACTACTACTATGGTTGTAGCCATCAATTGTCCCATTAACAATCACCCATATTAGCAAACTTATTTCATTTCAAATGTCACATTTCTATATTTTAGGCTATTTATCGCAATGAACGATATCAGTAAAGTGCCTGTGATAAGTCGTTGGTGTCGATTATTTTGGTTTATGGCCGTAGCTCTACCACTAACCCAGCAAACAGTGTACGTTCCTACAATGCCCCAATTTGGTGTCCAGCTAACGGTAACATGACAAGATCCCATCGGGCATGCCATAATGGTTCTAAGAACATTTGGAGAAAATTATCCCATTTGTTTTTTGACATTTCTAGAATGTGTTATGAATTTCCATGGAGAAAACTTTATAGCCATGTCATGGGAACTTTCCTGGGAACTTTTGATAAACATTGACTGAACTTTTAGAAAACTTTTCCATTTTAACCCTCCCAGAACGTGTATGTTCTGGGATGCAGAGGAAACCGGAAATAGTTTGCTGGGTTTGGCAGAAGAAATAATCTGTCACATTCTTCCTGTCTCCCTCTCTGTCTGACTATAGTAAAGTATATACATGTGACACATGAGCTAGGTCTACATGAATTTCAAGATCGCATTAGCTATTGCTATGTTTGACTATAGTATTATTAACACATCTTTCTTGTGGTGTTAACACATTGTTGCACATGTACTGTAATGAATCCTAGCAGTCTCATCTCTTGTTTTCCTCCTCTTCCTTTCCTTGCAACCTCCTCGTTTCTCCCCCACTCCTCTGTCCCCTTCTCTCCTGCCCGCCCGCCCTCACTCTCTCTTTCTCTTTCCACTCATCTCAGTTTGCTTCCTATTGCTCTGAAAAACGAAGGGAGATCTGTCTCGTCCATTGCACTGTAAAGCAGCTAACTGCCGAACAGCGAGTTACCACGGTAACAGGGAGTCTGGCACCAAAAATATATTTTATAAAGCATCTTTGATACCTCCCACTGCATTCTGCCTCATGCCTGCTCACATACCGCCACTTTCTACACTCTGAGGCAGGATGCATACGAATGAAGAGCATCAAGCATTTACATGCCACATCCGGCCTGGAACCCAAATCGACACATAATTGGCCCTCCACTGCTCAAAATATGGATATTCTGATTATTGGAGCTGCGGCCCTCTCTATGACTTCCGGAAGAGTAATCCTGCGCTGATACTTTATTGACAGAAATCACATGGTGTGTGTAATATGTGTAATATATTTTGATATGTACATTGAGCCCAGATATCCTTCATCTTGTATATTCAAACTCCATTGGTATTCTATTTCTGGAGACAGAACTTGCTCAGTCTCCAAACTTGGGGATATGATATTAACGTCATAGACAATGTGTTAAGTTGCTGGGTCTTGCTATCAGGAATATTAAAACATTTTCTTACAATCTGTTATTTGACGCAGAGCAGCTGTTTAGCTATTACCAGTGTCCCTTACAGTTTTGAATCAGTAGTTGTGAAAGCTAGAGTGAGAGCTTGGTTTGTGCCCCCTAGTGGAACCCAAGCCCACCTACAGCCATCACATTGTCAGCCTTATGCTCCTTGTGCACTGCAATGCTTTTTGTCCCTGTGGTATGTTTGCAGAACCACCTGCTGTTAATGCTGAAAAAGTAAAGTGTTTCCAATCTGACAAAAAGGAACCTGTAGTGGAGTAGTAAGGTTTTACTCCACCTCATCGCTATGAAGCGACTAAGATTTTTCTGCTGCCGAGTTTGGAGCTGGAGATAGGTCCGCTTTTCCCAAGTGCAAGTTGTCCTCCACCACATCTCTCTCCCACCCCCGCCACCCGCCACGCCCTCTTCCTTTCTCTGCGTCTAATTTAGGTTTTTATTAATCTTGCATAAGGTGATCACACTCCGTCACAACAAGCAGAACTTCCTTCTCCCATCTTCCTCCTGCTTCCTTCGTCCTTCTTTCTTCTTCTTCCTCCTCCTTCTTCCTTCTTTCTTCTTACTGTAGAAAATAGTACAAATGAAGACAAACCCTGGAATGAGTAGGTGTGTCCAAACTTTTGACTGGTAACACACACACACACACACACACACACACACACACACACACACACACACACACACACACACACACACACACACACACACACACACACACACACACACACACACACACACACACACACACACACACACACACGTAAATGTAGCTCATGTACATAACACTCTCTCACTCTCTCTCCTCTCTCACTCTCCTCTCTCTCTCTTTTACTCGCTTACTCTAGGCAGCTGAATCCCGCCTGCCTGTCAGCTGGAGTGTTTGATGTAGCATTGCCTCCTTCCTTGCCCACAATTTGTCTGTGTAAAAAGTCGCCCAAGCAAGGGATCAGTACGGTATCCCACGCACTAAAGCAGCGTAGACCTCGCTCAGTGATGTAACATTTCTCTGACCTGGTATTTTGGTGCTCTCTTGCCTTTCTTTTTTTTCCTTCTTAAAAGAAGCTCAGCCATCACATCGTCAGCCTTATGCTCCTGGTGCACTGCAATGCTTTTTGCATGTTACTGTGCACTGGGAACAAGTGCTGCGAAGGTAAGGAATCGACAAGTTTTCTGGTGCTGGCACATGTGTGTGTGTGTGTGTGTGTGTGAGAGAGAGAGAAAGAGATAGAGAGGGAGCGGGAGAGTGGGAAAAGGGAGGTCGCAAAAGTATTGGTTGGCGTGTAGCCAGGAACACAGGTGGTAGATTTTTTGTTGCGCCTCTTTCTGAACGCCTCTTTCTGAACGCCTCTTTCTGAACGCCTCTTTCTGAACGCCTCTTTCTGAACGCCTCTTTCTGAACGCCTCTTTCTGAACGCCTCTTTCTGAACGCCTCTTTCTGAACGCCTCTTTCTGAACGCCTCTTTCTGAACGCCTCTTTCTGAACGCCTCTTTCTGAACGCCTCTTTCTGAACGCCTCTTTCTGAACGCCTCTTTCTGAACGCCTCTTTCTGAACGCCTCTTTCTGAATGCCTCTTTCTGAACGCCTCTTTCTGAACGCCTCTTTCTGAATGCCTCTTTCTGAACGACTCTTTCCAATTGTATGAATGTTACCATGTAGGGGGCCATCTTTCCTGAATTGAGGAGGGATACTGCAGTAGGCTAAAAGTGGCTGTATCGCCAAGCCCTTCTATTCTTTGGAAAGTGCTGAGAAACACTCTGGCCGATGCCCTCTGACAGCTTGAATACAAAGCATAATAATGCATGCGATCATTTCTAATGAGGCTAGAGTCTTTGTGTTCTCAGCCACAAAAGGGGCTTTGCACCGCTCTCCCCCTTGCATTGGTAGAGCTGAAAGAGAGCAATCCCCAACCTGCTTACCTTCCCTGTGACTGGTTTGTGCGTACACGGATATGGTACTGCAGAGTTTGCGCCTGTTTGCCATGGTTAGCCCAGCGACGTGAACTCTTTTCGGAGTCGGAGTCAATGCATGTCTGGAGATTTCGCCCAGTCATGGGGAGAGTCACTCTTCTTCCCTGTCTTCTTTTCTCTTCCCCTCTTCCCTACCCCTTCTGGCAAAGAAGATTCCATAGAAAAATATTTGCCATATCCACAGGGACCAGTTGCTTTGTGGCCATTGTTGTGCCAGTGTTCCGAATCTCGATTGAATTATTGCTTAATTTGAATGAATGCTGAGATTATTATTGAAACAAAAATGGAATGGTGTATCAGCAGTCACACTTCTTAATGTATGTCCCTGTACCTGGACTACAGATACTAACGAATGGCATACTGATAGATTACTGATGGATCAGTCCCATCCCACTAGGCCAGAGATCATCAACTAGATTCAGCCGCGGGGAGATTTGATCTTTGAGCGAATGACTTTATTTTATTTATCAGGATCCCCATTAGCTGACGACAATACAATAGCGACCGCTAGTCTTAGTGGGATCCGACATATCACGAAAAATACATTAAAGACAAAAGACTTTACAATTGACCTACATTTAAAAACATTAACATGTAGCTTGTGTTCATATATCATTTACACATACATGTCAGTACATACACACAACTAGTAGGTCACATGGGGGAGAGGCGTTGTGCCGGGAGTTGTTGCTCTATTTGTTTTTTGAAACCAGGTTATATAGCCTACACCTTCACAATAAATCCATTATTTATTATAGACTGCTCTAAAAAAGCATGATATGAAGAAAATGTAGTCTATTTCAGAGGAACAGAATAGCATACTCTGAGTTGTCCTTATGTTCGGTCCCGATCTGGCTGTGCCAAATGGCTGTGGACTACACTGGTTCATTTAGCAGACAATATTTACTTATAAGGCTGTGGTGCTATTTTATATTATGAAGAATGCATTTGAACAAAGCAGAAATATTTTGTTCATATGATTTTTTATTTAACTTGGCAAGTCAGTTTAGAACAAATTATTATTTACAATGGTGGTGTAGGAACAGTGGGTTAACTGCCTTGTTCAGGGGCAGAACGACAGATTTTTAGGGGATTTGATCTAGCAACCTTTCAGTTACTGGCCTAACACTCTAACCACTAGGCTACCTGCCGCCATATATACATATGAAATGAGTAAGGCAGTATGTAAACATTATTAAAGTGACTAGTGTTCCATTATTGAAGTGACCAGTGATTCCATGTCTATGTATATAGGGCAGCAGCCTCTAAGGTGCAGGATTGAATAACCGGGTGGTAGCTGGCTAGTAATGGTTATTTAACAGTCTGATGGCCTTGAAATAGAAGCTGTTTTTCAGTCTCTCGGTCCCAGCTTTGATGCACCTGTACTGACCTCGCCTTCTGGATGGCAGTAGGGTGAACAGGCAGTGGCTCGGGTGGTAGATGTCTTTGGTGATCTTTTTGGCCTTCCTGTGACATCGGGTGGTATAGTTGTCTTGGAGGGCAGGCAGTGTGCCCCCGGTGACAGCAAAACAGTATAGATGTGCATCACTTTAAAGTTTAATATTATTGCCTACCTTTCATGGACATTGAAAAATGAAAGGTTTTGAAACAAATGCCTCAACAAAATGGACCTACGGTGTTCTCTCAACCGCAGCATATTAGGAATGGATTGAGCAGGGAGAAAAATACTGATGACAGTGAAGTGCCACTGTGAATATGGGGGCGGACAAGCTGCTGCTACAGTGGTGTGTGTGTGTACATGAGTCCTTTTTTGCGTCTTCTAGCTGGCACCATTCCGTGAGTGTAACCCTTTCCAAAAAATATTACATGCAGTAATTGGTTTATCGGTTCATACAAAAAAAAATGATGCATGCATGACTATAAGCCATTTTTGATAAAAGCATCTACTTAATGCCATAAATCATGATATTTTATTATCATGGAATTTTCTCATCTCACTGTGGAAAAAATGGACTGTAGCATCACCTGTGACATCATAAAACACACAGAATACTGTGTTCTGTAGGTGCATTTCACAACAGGAGCTGAAAATGATAGACGGCAGTGAGCCCCAGGGTTTTCATTGTAATGTTTAATTTAGAGATGAATAAAGTGGTCAGAAATATGCATGCCTTCCCAGTCTGCCATTTGCTTCAGTCCAAAGATGATGCTAATCCCATGTAACATTGGTGAATGTATGTTGCCCACACAATGCTTACGGTTTATAACATACAAACAGTATGGTTTTCTGATGTCTGCTGTAGTCCTCTCTTCTTATGTTTTTACAGGGGGTTACTCTGTCCGTGTGGCTATTTTTAAATCATCGTAAAAGTTATGGTGACGTACTTGACTACAAAAACTACAAGGTTTTCTGCTTAAATATCTCTGTTGCAGAAAACTTTGTCGATTTGACTTATTTCTTGTTGTTTAGTCAATATGAATTATCCAGATCATCCAGAGTTTGAGAGAAATTAGACTTTAAGAGTTTGCTTTAGCCTGCCTGTAGTGCCAGATGGACGGGGTTTTCATTTTAAGAGTTTGCTTTAGCCTGCCTATAGTGCCAGATGGACAGGGTTTTCATTTTAAGAGTTTGCTTTAGCCTGCCTATAGTGCCAGATGGACGGGGTTTTCATTTTAAGAGTTTGCTTTAGCCTGCCTATAGTGCCAGATGGACGGGGTTTTCATTTTAAGAGTTTGCTTTAGCCTGCCTATAGTGCCAGATGGACAGGGTTTTCATTTTAAGAGTTTGCTTTAGCCTGCCTGTGGTGCCAGATGGACATTTTTGCTACTGTTCTATTGGTTCCAATGTGCTAGAAAAGCTCAATCAAGTCTTGTTAAAGTATTTTAAATTATTTCTGTCCCCATAGGAGAACCCTTTTTGGATCCAGGTACAACCCTTTTTTGGATCCAGGTGGAACCCTTTTTGGTTCCAGGTAGAATTATTTTTTTTCCCTGGTTGAACCCTCTGTGGAAACGGTTCTAAACTCAGCAAAAAATAAACGTCCCTTTTTCAGGACCCTGTCTTTCAACGATAATTCGTACAAATCCAAATAGCTTCACAGATCTTCATTGTAAAGGGTTTAAACACTGTTTCCCATGCTTATTCAATGAACCATAAACAATTAATGAACATGCACCTGTGGAACGGTCGTTAAGACACTAACAGCTTACAGACGGTAGGCAATTAAGGTCACAGTTATGAAAACTTAGGACACTAAAGATGTCTTTCTACTGACTCTGATAAACACCAAAAGAAAGATGCCCAGGGTCCCTGCTTATCTGTGTGAACGTGCCTTAGGCATGCAGCAAGGAGGCATGAGGACTGCAGATGTCGCCAGGGTAATACATTGCAATGTCCGTACTGTGAGATGCCTAAGACAGCGCTACTGGGAGACAGGACAGAACGCTGATCGTCCTCGCGTTGGCAGACAATTTGCAACAACACCTGCACATGATCAGTACATCCAAACATCACACCTGCAGGACAGGTACAGGATGGCAACAACAACTGCCTGAGTTACACCAGGAACGCACAATCCCTCCATCAGTGCTCAGACTGTCCGCAATAGGCTGAGAGAGGCTGGACTGAGGGCTTGTAGGCCTGTTGTAAGGCAGGTCCTCACCAGACATCAACGTCACCTATGGGCACAAACCCACCGTCACTGGACCAGACAGGACTGGCAAAAAGTGCTCTTCACTGATGAGTCGCGGTTTTGTTTCACCAGGGGTGATGGTCGGATTCGCATTTATCGTCGAAGGAATGAACGTTACACCGACGTCGTTACTCTGGAGCGGGATCGTGGAGGGTCCGTCATGGTCTGGGGCGGTGTGTCACAGCATCATCGGACTGAGCTTGTTGTCATTGCAGGCAATCTCAACGCTGTGTGTTACAGGGAAGACATCCTCCTCCCTCATGAACTACCCATCCTGCAGGCTCATCCTGACATGACCCTCCAGCATGTCAGTGTTCTGCCATGGCCAGCGAAGAGCCCGGATCTCAATCCCATTGAGCACGTCTGGGACCTGTTGGATCGGAGGGTGAGGGCTAGGGCCATTTCCCCAGAAATGTCCTGGAACTTGCAGGTGCCTTGGTGGAAGAGTGGGGTAACATCTCACAGCAAGAACTGGCAAATCTGGTGCAGTCCATGCAGAGGAGAAACAATGCAGTAATGCAGCTGGTGGCCACACCAGATAATGACTTACTTTTGATTTTGACCCCCCTTTGTTCAGGGACACATTATTCCATTTCTGTTAGTCACATGACCGTGGAACTTGTTCAGTTTATGTCTCAGTTGTTGAGTCTTGTTATGTTCATATAAATATTTACATATGTTAAGTTTGCTGAAAATAAACACAGTTGACAGAAAGAGGACATTTCTTTTTTTGCTGAGTTTATATGGAAACCAAAAGGGTTCTACCTGGAATATAAAATGGTTCTTCAAAGGGTTCTCCTATGGGGACAGCTGAAGAACCCTTATTGGTTCTAGATAACACCTTTTTGTGTAGTATTTCAACACAAGTCTGTTTTCAACTCATCTCAATTACTTGGATTGAGTATGGTTTGAAACAACATTTGTTGGTGTAAGAATGTGTTGGTGCCTGTAGGGGAGCACATCTGGCCCCTGCCTCTTTGTCTGTCAATATGCTTTTGTTTTTCTCTGCAATAGATGTCATTGCAGCAGTATTACTGCTCAGCCTAGTGGTTTAGTTACATGCCCATTCAGGCCCATTAAAACCAACACATTCAGCCTCCTGGGTGGCGATGTGGTCTAAGGCACTGCATCCCAGTGCTTGAGGTGTCAGTCCTGGGCTGTGTTGCAGCTGGCCGTGACCGGGAGACCCATGAGGCGGTGCACAATTGTCCGGGTCAGGGGAGGGTTTGGCCGGCCGGGATGTCCTTGTCCCATCGTGCTCTTGTGACTCCTGGGGCTGGGCACATGCATGCTGACACGGTTGCCAGTTGTACGGTGTTTCTTCCAACACATTGGTGCTTCCGGTTTAAGCGAGCAGTGCTGCTTGGCGGTGTTGTGTTTTGGACGACACATAGCTCGCGACCTTCGCCTCTCCCGAGTCTGTACAGGAGTTATATCGATGAGCCAAGACTGTAACCATTACATGGATACCACGAAAACTGGGGAGAAAAAGTGGTAAAAAATAATTATAAATAAACAGCACATTGGGGCGGCAGGGTAGCCTAGTGGTTAGAGCATTGGACTAGTAACCGGAAGGTTGCAAGTTCAAATCCCAGAGCTGACAAGGTACAAATCTGTCGTTCTGCCCCTGAACAGGCAGTTAACCCACTGTTCCTAGGCCGTCATTGAAAATAAGAATTTGTTCTTAACTGACTTGCCTAGTTAAATAAAGCTAAAAAAATTAATAAAATCACACGTACCTCTGTGCAGACATACAAAGAAACACGCACGTGTGGGCACACCCACATACTCCCATGTCTGATCCCCTTGATGATAAGCTGTAGTCAGTGGTCTGATACTTCAGGCCCTAGCCCATGGCTTATTCTTCTCATGAGGAGCAAGTGGAAAATAACAGCCCCCTGCCTCCCTGTTCTCCCATTGTTATAGCCAAGTTCTGAATGCAATGTTCCTGGGTTCTTCTGACCCATTTCCCCCAGTCCCACTGCTTGTCTGCCCACTGACCTAGATGTTGTGTACTGTCTCCCTCTATCAGAGGTTTCCCTGGACAGAGCCAAATATATAATTATACTGTGGCTCAAGTTTGAGATCAGCCAACTATTTTGAGATTGAGAATTTGAATGGCCGCCATGTTGGCACCGAACATGAGAAAACAAGCAACACACCCACATAATCTACATCTGGAGGAGCTTGCTGTTGCCCCTAGATGCCTGACTTTGGTCAGTTTAGCATTTTCTCCATTAATAGTTCAGGTTAAGTTTGGGGGAGGGTGAGCTGATCCTAGATCTGTACCTAGTGGAAACTTCAGTCCGGTGTATCCACTTCCCTTTTTTCACTTCTTACATCTCAATGTTTGGTGAGCATTCTCCATGGGCAAATGCACTTGCTGTGTGAGGTAAACCTGCATGCTTTCATTCAATCTTCAGGAGATGAGCATTGAAGAATATTTTTAAAAAGTGGATTACTGCCACAACTTGGACTGCAAGGTACTGTACAAAGTTACACAACTACTGTCTCCTGTGCTCTGTGCGGTCCAGTGTAAAGTAACAAAATGTTTGGACAGAATACAGTTAGTGAACTATATGATCACACTCTCTTTTCCCTGATATCTTGCAGACTCTTACTCATTCACTCACTCTACACACCCCTCCTCTCCCATCACTCTCACTCACTCACTCTTCACTCACTCACTCACTCACTCACACTCACTCACTCACTCACTCACTCACTCACTCACTCACTCACTCACTCACTCACTCACTCTAGACACCCCTCCTCTCCCATCACTCTCACTCACTCACTCACTCACTCACTCACTCACTCACTCACTCACTCACTCACTCACTCACTCACTCACTCACTCACTCACTCACTCACTCACTCACTCACTCACTCACTCACTCACTCACTCACTCACTCACTCACTCACTCTAGACACCCCTCCTCTCCCATCACTGACTCACTCACTCTCCAACCCAGCAACTGTTTGTAGTCTCCCATGGCTAAATGTTGTTTCAAACTGAAGCATTTGGAAATATAGAACTGGAATTTTGGTCGTGAGTTAGATATCAATCCGATCAGTCCAGTCCATTCATTGGTTGGTTGACCATGCTAGTGCATCTCCCCTCAAAGTCACTGCATCATGTGATTTTTTTGAAAAAACAACTGACATGCATGTACTGTACATAAGGAATCCCCCTTAATACCAAACCTGAGGAACATGCAATCAATCAATCAAATGCATTTATAAAGCCCTTTTTACATCAGTAGAGGGCTGTTCAGAAACCCAGCCTAAAATTCCAAACAGCAAACAATGAAGCATGGTGGCTAGGAAAAACTCCCTAGAAAGGCAGGAACCTAGGAAGAAACTTAGAGAGGAACCAGGCTCTGAGGGGTGGCCAGTCCTCTTCTGGCTGTTCTATCGCAGTGCATCCTACTTACCATGAACCAAGTTCTTCCTATTTTTTGTCAAACAATACATTTCCCCCACTCTTCTCTGCATGTGCTCCTCTTTTAGCTCCCACACTGGCTGGTGGTGCAGCTGCTAAATGTGTCCGGGCTACAACAAGGGCCCCTCTTAGTTTCTTCTTGGCTGGGCTCTCTGTATTGGGTGTGTGTGGAGAGACTCTTTACCGCAGAGTGGTAGGTGCAGCGATGGGGAAGCAATTCGTAGCTGTCCCACATTCCGGCAGCATTGCTGACACACACACGCACACGCACACACACACACACACACACACACACACACACACACACACACACACACACACACACACACACACACACACACACACACACACACACACACACACACACACACACACACACACACACACACACACACACACACACACACACAGAGGCACAGAGACACAGAGACACAAACACAGAGACGCAGAGAGAGGCAGAATGAGTAGCAGCCAGTCTAAAACCTGCCAGAGAGAGCAATAGCAGTAGTTTCAGGAGAGCTCCTTCCAGTCAGGCAGTATCAGAGTGACTGAATCCTGACAGAGTTCCTGAAACTCAGACAGCAAGCATACACACTCCATACACGGGCATGCAGGACGAGAAGGAAAGGAGCTCTGAGGTAAGAAAACACTCAATAAATTATGAGTGCTCTTTAAACTTCAGTGGTGAGTTAGGGAGCTGGCAGTGTTAAAGTGATAAAATGAAGATCCTGACTTACTGTAGCTTTAGTAGTGTGTGTGTGTGTGTGTGTGTGTGTGTGTGTGTGTGTGTGTGTGTGTGTGTGTGTGTGTGTGTGTGTGTGTGTGTGTGTGTGTGTGTGTGTGTGTGTGTGTGTGTGTGTGCGCGTGTGCGTGCGCGTGTGTCTGTGTGTGTCTTGTGTGTGTATTTGCTGTTGTCTATCCCAGCAGGCTTTAGACTGAGGAGATATGCAGACTGAACTCTCTTGAAAACAACTGCAGCAAAGAGTCTCTGCCTTACCACCTACCTCTCCCTCGCTGTCTCTTTCTCTTCCTCAACACACACACACACACACACACACACACACACACACACACACACACACACACACACACACACACACACACACACACACACACACACACAAAACAAACAACAAAAAGATGTAAAGGCGAGTGTCGGAACCGAGGATTGTGTTCCGATTGGACCTGCCACACATAGTGACTCACACATAGTGACTTAAAGCGATGAGATTAAATATCTAGTTTTAATCTTACGTGCACAAGTACAGTGAAAGCCCTTTCTTGCACACTCCTAACCCAGCAATGCAGTAATCAATATCATGATAGTAGTATTAAAAAATTACACAGTAGAACAAAAACACTTGAGAAATACAAATAAGAAATAAGAACAAAGGAAAGTAAAAAAAGATATATACAGGGTCAGTACCAATACCATATTTACAATGCGCAGGGATACTGGAGTGATAAAGGTAGATATGTATAGGGGTATGTGAGTGTGTGTGTGTGTGTGTAGAGTCAGTATAAATGTGCATGATGTGTGTGTGTGTTGGAGTGTCAGTGTGCGTGAGTATGTAGAGTCCAGTGAGTGTGCATAGAGTCGGTACAAAAAATACATAAAAATACTAGGGTTATCTCAGTCCATGTTGCCATGTTGTTAGCTATTGAGCAGTCTTATGGCTTGGGGAAAGAAGTTGTTCAGCAGCCTGTTGGTGTCAGACTTGAAACACCAGTACTGCTTGCCATGCTGAAGCAGAGAGAACAGTCTATGGCTTGGGTGGATGGAGTCTTTAACAATTTTCCTGGACTTCCTTTCACCTCCTGATATAGAGGTCTTGGATAGCAGGGAGCACGGCTCTATGATGTACTGGGCTGTCCAAACCCCCCTCTGTAGCATCATGCGATCGATGCTGTTGCCATACCAAGCAGTGATGCAGCCAGTCAAGATGCTCTCAATGGTGCAGCTGTAGAACTTTTTGAGGATTAAAGGGCCCATGCCAAACCTTTTCAACCTCCTGAGGGGGAAGAGGCGCCTCCTTCACAACTGTGTGAACCATTTTGAGTTTAGTGATTTGAAACCCGAGGAACTTGAAGCTCCCGACCCACTCCACTGCAGCCCTGTCGATGTGGAAGGGGGCGTGCCTCCCACCGATGTGTCATCAGCAAACTTGATGATGTTGTTTGAGTAGTGTGCAGCCAACGCAGTCGTGGGTGAACAGGGAGTATAGGAGAGGACTAAGCACACACCCCTGTGGGGTCCCCGTGTTGAGGGTCAGTGTGATTGAGATGATGTTGCCTAACCTCACCGCCTGGGGTTGGCCCGTCAGGAAGTCCAGGATCCAGTTGCAGAGGGAGGTGTTCAGTCCCAGGGTCCTAATCTAGATGATGAGCTTGGAGGGGACACTGGTGTTCAACACTGAGCTTTGTTTCGTTTTTGAAAAAATAATGACAAAGGGGTGGCTGATGTGTGCTTGTGGAAACTAAGAGAAGAGGGTGAGTTCATATTTTTAAAGTGAAATTAAGAGAGAGGACATCATATTTGGTAAAGAATAATTCAGAAGCTCTTGGAGGACAGTGGAAGTGGATAACTGTTTCTTTATTATTAAAAGTAAAACTGTGACATCATATTGAGGACAGAAGCTGAAAGAACAGACACACGTTCCTGGAGAAAGCAGATAGCTTGAGAGTGTTGACTTTTTGGCCCTGCTCCCTCTTCTTCCAGCTGAAAAAAGTAGTCTCAGCGTACCCATCTCTCTCCCTCTCCCTTCTCTCTCCTCCCACTGTATCGCTCCCTTTCTCTCATCCGGAATGCAGTCATTGTTCAAGGAAGCCCTTTCATGTTGGGCCCTGTGCAGGGTAATGGGATGGATGGAGAGGTAGGGAGAGGGGTGAGAGGTTGTTCCTTTTTCATGGGCTAAGAGAGATAAGTAAACATGGGCCATTGACAGACAGAAAACATGGCACTCACCCAGTGACTGACCCACCCTGCTCTCTCTCTAGCCTCATCTGCTATCCCCATGAGCCCAGAAGCTACACGAATGCAATTCAGCATTTACAGTGCATTCGGAAAGTATTCAGACCCCTTGACTTTGTTCACATTTTGTTACATTACAGTCTTATTATAATGGAGTAATTATGGTGTAATCTACACACAATACCCCATAATGACAAAGCAAAAACTGTTGAAACATTTTTTAGCAAATTTATCACAAATAAAAAACTGAAACAGCACATTTACATAAGTAGTCCGACCCTTTACTCAGTACTTTGTTAAAGCACCTTTGGGTATGATGCTACAAGCTTGGCATGCAGTAATCAGGAAAGCAAAGGCGAGCTTTTTCAAACAGAAATTTGCATCCTGTAGCTCTAACTCCAAAAAGTTTTGGGACACTGTAAAGTCCATGGAGAACAAGAGCACCTCCTCCCAGTTGCCCACTGCACTGAGGCTAGGTAACACCACCGATTAATCCATGATAATTGAACATTTCAATAAGCATTTCTCAACCTCTGGCCATGCTTTCCTCCTGGCTACCCCAACCCCAGCCAACAGCTTCATCGACCTGGCCAAGGCTTTCGACTCTGTCAATCACCATCGGCAGACTCTTATCGGCAGACTCAATGGCCTTGGTTTTCAAATGACTGCCTCGCCTGGTTCACCAACTACTTTGCAGACGGAGTTCAGTGTGTCAAATCGGAGGGCCTGTTGTCCAGACCTCTGGCAGTCTCTATGTGGGTACCACAGGGTTCAATTCCTGGGCAGACTCTCTTCTCTGTATATATCAATGTCGCTCTTGCTTGCGGGTGATTCCCTGATCCACCTCTACGCAGACGACACCATTCTGTATACATCTGGCCCCTCTTTGGACACTGTGTTAACCAACCTCCAAACGAGCTTCAATGCCATACAACACTCCTTCCATGGCCTCCAACTGCGCTTACACGCTAGTAAAACCAAATGCATGCTTTTCAACCGTTCCCTGCCCGCACCTGCCCGCCCGACTAGCATCACTACACCTGATGGATCTGACCTAGAATATGTGGACAATTACAAATACCTAGGTGCCTGGCTAGACTGTAAACTCTCCTTCCAGACTCCTATTAAACATCTCCAATCCAAAATCAAATCTAGAATCGGCTTTCTATTTTGCAACAAAGACTCCTTCACTCACTCCGCCAAACTTACCCTTGTAAACTGACTATCCTACCGATCCTCGACTTCGGCGATGTCATCTACAAAATAGCTTCCAATACTCTACTCAGCCAACTGGATGCAGTCTATCACAGTGCCATCCGTTTTGTTACCACCCACCACTGCGACCTGTATGCTCTAGTTGGCTGGCCCTCGCTACATATTCGTCGCCAGACCCACTGGCTCCAGGTCATCTATAAGTCTATGCTAGGTAAAGTTCCGCCTTATCTCAGCTCACTGGTCACAATAACAACACCCACCCGTAGCACGTGCTCCAGCAGTTATATCTCACTGGTCATCCCCAAAGCCAACACCACCTTTGGCCACCTTTCCTTCCAATTCTCTGCTGCCAGTGACTGAAACAAAATCCAAAATTCGCTGAAGCTGGAGACCTTTATTTCCCTCACTAACTTTAAACATCAGCTATCTGAGCAGCTAACCGATCGCTGCAGCTGTACATAACCCATCTGTAAATAGCCCACTCAATCTACCTACCTCAACCCCATATTGTTTTAATTTACTTTTCTGCTCTTTTGCACACCAGTATCTCTATTTGCACATCATCATCTGCTCATTTATCACTCCAGTGTTAATCTGCTAAATTGTAATTACTTCGCTACTATGGCCTATTTTATTGCTTACCTCCTCACGCCATTTGCACACACTGTATATAGACTTTCATTTTTTCTATTGTGTTATTTACTGTACGCTTGTTTATTCCATGTGTAACTCTGTGTTGTTGTTCGTGTCACACTGCTTTGCTTTGCTTTATCTTGGCCAGGTCGCAGTTGTAAATTAGAATTTGTTCTCAACTAGCGTACCTGGTTAAATAAAGGTGAAATATATATATATTTTTAAACATCTGTATTTGGAGAGTTTCTCCCATTCTTCTCTGCAGATCCTCTCAAGCTCTGTCAAGTTGGATGGGGAGTGTCGCTGCACAGCTATTGTCAGGTCTCTCCAGAGATATTAGATCGGGTTCAAGTCCGGGCTCTGGCTGGGCCTCTCAAGAACATTCAGAGACTTGTCCCGAAGCCACTCCTGCGTTGTCTTGGCTGTGTGCTTAGGGTCGTTGTCCTGTTGAAAAGGACCTCAGACCCCAGTCTGAGGTCCTGAGCGCTCAAAACCATCACTCAAAATGCATCATCACCGTAGTTTTGCTCTGTACTGAAAGTGCTCTATCTAGAAAACTTCACTTGCTGACATGCAAAACAAATTGGGATCAATGAACAACCATAGAGATGTATAGAGGCAAACCAATTTGAAGAAGAAGACAATGCTCTGATCATTGGCTGATCGCTCCCAAACCATAGGAATCCTCACCCACGTCACTACTTTAAAATGGTTGAAGCCCCCAATGTCAATATCCATGTCAAAAATTGATCATTTCCAAGCAGTGATCTCTAAAGTTCTATGTCAACAACATACTTAAAAATAGTTTTTGAGTGAACTATCCCTTTAAAGGTAGAGGGTGACTTCCTGGTTTCTGACAAAAACAAAAACAGAATTCAAATGAGTCTGCTACTACTGGCTCCTCTCTTCAGGCATACCCATAATGAGAATAGGCAATAGTATCAGTCTAGGCAGATTTGAATTGTGTTTTTATTGACTTATGTTGTGTTAAGTTAGTGACGATGTTCGCTAACTCGATTACAATTACAAAGTCCTCTTTCACCGCTAACATAGTTTGGCGACCCCGGGTTATGAAAAATTATTTCGCCCTTGGGTCTTTAGGAAGCCGTGGCATGTGACTTTTTCAAAATTTTGTTACATTGCAGCCTTATTCTAAAATGGATTAAATGTTTTTTTCCCCCTCATCAATCTACACACATGTCTCGAGCGGACCTGGGCGAGCCGGCCGAGACATGGGCGCTGGGCAAGCCAGCTGGTGGTAAACTCCACACGAACCAGCAGGGGCGTGGGAGCCTGGCGAGCCAGCTGAGGCATTAATGCCTGTTGATCCCGCTGCGACTGAATAAAGGGTCTGAATACTTATTTAACTGTGGCATTTTACTTTTTTGTATAGACAGGTGTGTGCCTTTCCAAATCATGTCTAAAAATGTTTACCTCAGGTGGACGCCAATCAAGTTGTAGAAACAGGATGCACCTGAGTTCAATTTTGAGTCTCATGTAAATAAAGTATTTATGTTTTTTTATTTTTAATACATTTGCAAAAAATTCAAAAAACCTGTTTTTGTTTTGTCATTATGGGGTATTGTTTGGAGATTGATGAGGAAAGCATTTAAATTAATCATTTTTAGAGTGAGGCTGTAACGTAACAAAATGTGGGGAAAGTCAAGGGGTCTGAATACTTTCCGAATGCACTGTATCTTTACCCATCTCTGGTTGTGAGAGTGGTTTTGTGAAATTATTTTCTAGAAATTATTTTCTTAGATTTCGCCTCGGTGCCCGTCCATCTGGATGGAGAATCACGCTAATCAATTAATCGACATCTCTGTGGAACATGCATTGATGTAAATGCTGCTGGTGAAATAATTTCTCTCTTAAGCTGAAAATGTACAATAAGCACTTTCCTATTATTGAGCTCTGAATGGCCTTTGACACTGCTGAGCACATTACTTAATAGAGGGTAATTAATGAAGGCAACATCAGTAGAGGACAAGTGATCCTAGCAGTAACCAGAGATCACAGCAACCCTCCCTGGCTCTGCCACTTCCAGCCATGAGAGCTCTACAAAGCTTTTTCTGCAGAAGTAACTCACAGACAAGACACAGACCAAGCAAAGAACTTAATTTCATGTACTGTGAAATGCAATGATGTCAAGGCCTTCTTTTGTTAAGCAAAGAAGATGCAACGTTTTTCCTCAGTTGTACCCTATTATCGGTAACACAAATTTTCTTTTTTTTTACCAAGCATTAGTGTGCATCTGAGATGCCATGAGTACAACAAGGAGCTCTGCCTGAGGGACAAGGGGTTGTGAGCATTTCCTATTCTGTTAGTCAGTTAGAAAACATACTTGGGCAGAATGTGTTGTTTTGCTGCAGCTCATTGATGACATTATATTGCAAATATATATTCGAAACATATTACTTCTTCTGTATTCTCTATGTAGTTCAAATATTCTACATTACCATCTTTAAAAACACAATGCAACAAAGATTGTATAATGCATGTGAACAAGTCAAGACCCTCACTCCCACATTAATCGAATTCATAAGCTGTTGAAAATCATTGAGCTGGCTAGAGATAGTACTCACTGTTGTGAAGTTCATTAATATGAAAAGTGAGATTATATTTAGAATAGGAAGGGCTGGTAGAAATAATAATATTGGCAAACCTTTTTTGGACCCTAATGTTTCCCTCTCTTCCTACGGTTCATTGACTCACAATTAGGTTGTCCTGGTTACCCAGGAGGCCTTGCAATACCCAGATAGCACAAGAATGGCTGATGATATCACCAGGGTCATATAGCATTACTACTGTTTTGTAAAAAAAAAACTTAAAAAAACTTATACAAAATGTATTGTTTTTCTTTGTGAAGTACCATGCCACAGTTTGTCATGGTTGTGTTTTTAGTTAATTGTTCCTTTTTAGTTCCATTATCAGCATAATGTATAACAGTTACAGAGACCTCATTCCCCTCAACCAAATTCTCTGTGGTTGTTTATTCTGTACCTCTGTTTTGTGTAGCATTTTATTTTCAATTGGATCATTTATTAACAGAGTGTGGGGGAGGAAAGCGGATAAACCGTTTTTGTCAGCGTGGGTTTGAGACCCAGTTTCAGTCATATGCTGTCTATAGCAAACCAGAGTGCAGTCAGGGTACAAAATGATGATAATTTGATTACCTTTACAGCAGAATTTTCCTCAGTTGTACCACAGAGATCTGATTGCTGCATTCGTCTTTGATGTGGGACCTCAGTGCTGGCACTCAGCTACAAGCTTAATCGACTCTATTCTGCTGTAGTTAATTCTGCTGTAAAGGTAATCAAATTCTAAATTAATTTCCACTTTGCTGTCGTCCTGCAGCAAGGAGCGAATGGCTCTTGTGGGGCCTGCGGGTAGGTTCTTTTGGGAATTCTGTCAGGCTGCCACCTTAGCTTGGACAGCTTTCGGTCAGTTGTGAACTCTCATTTCTACTTTTATTTTTGGTTTCTGTTAGCGTGGGTTTAAAAAGATGGCGCCGACAGAGATGGTTGCCTCGCTTCAAGTCCTTAGGAAACTATGCAGTATTAGTTTTTTTAATGTATTATTTCTTACATTTTTAGCCCAGAAAATCTTAAGTGTTATTGCATACAGCTGGGAAGATCTATTGGATATAAGAGCGACGCCAACTTATGACCAGAAATACGACTTTCCCGAAGCGGATCCTTTGTTCGGATCTCCACCCAGGACATTGGATCTAATCCCAGAGGCCAACCTAAAACAACGTTGTCGCCGCAGGAGAGGCAGACAGAGCGGCCTCCTGGTTAGACATAGAAGGCAAGCACCTTCCGAGCATATTAGTTACCAATGTCCAGTCTCTCGACAACAAGGTGGACAAAATTAGGGCACGAGATGCTTTCCAGAGAGACATCAGAGATTGTAACATTCTCTGTTTCACGGAAACATGGCTCACTCGGGATATGTTGTCAGAGTTGGTACAGCCACCGGTTTTCTTCATGTGTTGCGCCGACAGAAACAAACAAACAAAACAGAAACAAAAAGAAGAAGGGCGGGGGTATATGCCTCATGATTAACGAATCATGGTGTTACAATAACAACATACAGGAACTCAAGTCCTTTTATTTACCTGACCTAGAATTCTCCCAAGAAAATTCTCTTAGATTATAGTCACAGCCATGTATATCCCCCCCAAGCAGATACCTCAACGGCCCTGAAAGAACTTCACTGGACTCTATGTACACTGGAAACCATATATCCTGAGGCTGCATGTATTGTATCTGGGGATTTTAACAAAGGTAATTTGAGAACAAGGCTACCTAAATTCTACCAGCACATAGACTAATGTAGTACCCGCTCGAGCAAAACACTGGACCACTGCTACTTTAACTTCGGTGATGCATACAAGGCCCTCCCCTGCCCTCCCTTCAGCAAATCCGACCACGACTCCATCTTGCTTGTACCGTCCTGTAGGCAGAAACTCAAACAAGATGTACTCGTGACTAGAACCATTCAATGCTGGTCTAACCAATCTGAATCCATGCTTTAAGATTGTTTTGATCACGTGGACTGGAAAATGTTCCTGGAAGCCTCAGACAATAACATTGATTTATATGCTGACTCTGTGAGGGAGTTTATTAGGAAGTGCATTGGAGATGTACCGACTGTGACTATTAAAACCTACCCCAACTAGAAACCGTGGATAGACTGCGTAAAACTGAAAGCACGAACCACCACATTCAACCATGGAAAGAGGCCGGGGAATATGGACAAATATAAACAGTGTAGTTATTCCCTCTGCTATGCAATCAAACAAGCGAAATGTCGGTATAGGGACAAAATGGAGTCGCAATTCAACGGCCCAGACACGAGACGTATGTGGCAGGGTCTACAGGCAATTAGGGACTACAAAAAGAAAACCAGCCATGTCACGGACACCGACGTCCTAATTCCAGACAAGCTAAACACCTTCTTTGTCCGCTTTGAGGATAATACAGTGCCACCGACGCGGCCCGCTACCAAGGACTGCGGGCCCCCCCTCCTTCTCCGTGGCCGATGTGAGTAAGACATTTAAACGTGTTAAACCTAGCAAGGCTGCTGGCCCAGACGGCATCCCTAGCCACGTACTCAGAGCATGCACAGACAGGCTGGCTGGTGTGTTTACGGATACATTTAATCGCTCCCTATCCCAGTCTGCTGTAGCCAAGGGGAGAGATTAAAGAAAAGCAGAGAAAGTTATAAAAAAAACAGTAGTTAAGAGTGCTTCTTTTACAGTAGTAAAGAAGCTTTCTGTCTCTTTGATATGCTGTATTGCATATGCACCTACTAAGACAGAAGACACCAGGAAGAACTCTCCTGCCATGCTTAAGTGAAAGGTATGCTCAATTTGAATGACAGCTCAAGGGCTTTTTGTTGCAGGTACTGAAGGCATTTGAATGTGCACTGCTTTTCCAGGGGTTGGTAAAGAGGAGGTGGCTGGTATAGTGAAAGTAGCAAAAGAGATGTTCTGATTCAATTATTGTAAAGTGATAAGCATATTGACACGACCTATGACTCATTTAGCCCTCTCCTTCCTCCTATAAGTGGTGGCCCTCCAGCACTGCTGAGTGAGGAAAATCAGAACTGAATTGAACCATGGGACAGCGGGAGAGGTGGTGACCCATACTGTCACCGCGCCTCTCTGTCTGAACTTGATTTATTTATTGGTTAATTAAAAAGAGTAACATCACTTGGAGCCTTTTAGGCAGCGGAGCTGAGAGAGGTTTCCAGGTCCATAGTGGTTAGCTGATGAGCGTGAGGGGGCACAATGCATTCATTACAGCTGGTCGGAGGCTTTCACTCTCCTTTCCTCCACTTGTACTGCACTTGTCTTTCACTGACTCCTTATTGTTTCCTGCATGGTGCCCATCTCCCTTAGCATCAAGGTCTGTTCTAATCATGTAGCTGATTCAGCTGTTTTGCATTGTAACTGTAACACTGCTCCACATGCAGAGGAAACAAAGACTCCCCATGTTTTGTCAACGGCATGCTAGGTAGACATTGTGCCTGTATAGAAAGGTCTTCAGACAAACATGCATGCTGGGCTCCTGTGTGGCTCAGTTGGTAGAGCATAGTGCTTGCAACATGAGGAACATGGGATAGAATCCCACTTTGTAAGGTGCTTTGCATAGAAGTGTTTGCCAAATGGCATTTATTATATACAGTGCATTCAGAAAGTATTCAGACCCCTTACCCTTTTCCACATTTTTTACATTTTTTTTTCATTTTGATTTAACCTTTACCTTACAGCATTATTCTAAATGAATAGAAAATCCTCATCAATCGACACACAATACCCCATAATGACAAAGCGAAAACAGTATTTTCAAAATGTTGGTCAATTTATTCAAAATAAAAACCAGATATCTTATTTACATATGGTCCCACAGTTGACAGTGCATGTCAGAGCAAAAACAAAGCCATGAGGTCAAATGAATTATCTGTAGAGCTCCAAGACAGGATTGTGTCGAGGCATAGATCTGGGGAAGGGTAACAAAACATTTCTGCAGTAGTTGAAGGTCCCCAAGAACACAGTGGCCTCCATCATTCTTAAATGGGAGAAGTTTGGAACCACCAAGACTCTTCCTACAGCTGGCCGCCCAGCCAAACTGAGCAATCAGGGGAGAAGGGCCTTGGTCAGGGAGGTGACCTGTGGAGATGGGAAAACCTTCCAGAAGCACAACCATCTCTGCATCACTCCACCAATTAGGCCTTTATGATGCAGCACTCCATCACTCTTCTTCTTGATCAAATAACTCTTACACAGCCTGGAAGTGTGTTTTCGGTCATTGTCCCATTGAAAAATAAATGATAGTGCCACTAAGCGCAAACCAGATGGGGTGGCGTATTGCTGCAAAATGCTGTGATAGCCATGCTGGTTAAGTGTGCCTTGAATTCTTGAACACATATGGAATCATGTAGTAACCAAAAAAGTACTAAACAAATCTAAATATATTTAGATTCTTCAAAGTAGCCACCCTTTGCCTTGATGACAGATTTGCACACTTTTGGCATTTTTTCAACCTGCTTCATGGGGTAGTCACCTGGAATGCATATATTAACAGGTGTGCCTTGTTAAACTTTAATTTGTGAAATGTCTTTATTTCTTAATGTGTTTGAGCCAATCAGTTGTGTTGTGACAAGGTAGGGTTAGTATACAGAAGATTTGGTAAAAGTCCAAGTCCATATTATGGCAAGAACAGCGCAAATAAGAAAAGAGAAACGACAGTCCATCATTACTTTAAGACATGTTTAAGTCAGTCAATCTGGAACATTTCTGTAACGTGACAAAACGTGGAAAAAGTTAAGGGGTCTGAAATCTTTCCGAATGCACTGTATTACTCACACATACAAGACAGCCAAGGCACACAGAAGAGATTAACAGTGGTATTTATCCCTGGTGTCCTGGGACTTTACAGCCCTCCAGGTGGTTTGTACCCAGGGGCCTGCAATGTTTTTCTTTGTACACCCCACATGAAAACAGTATTCCTGTATTCTTAGGAATCAATGCAAAGTAGCTCCATTTCCTAATGATGAAAACAGTGTGTTATTAATATTCTGTATACAAGACATTTAACAGTGAATTTTGTATTCAGGGATTTTTATTTTTTATTTTACCTTTATTTAACCAGGCAAGTCAGTTAAGAACAGATTCTTATTTTCAATGACGGCCTGGGAACAGTGGGTTAACTGCCTGTTCAGGGGCAGAACGACAGATTTGTACCTTGTCAGCTCGGGGGTTTGAACTTGCAACCTTCCGGTTACTAGTCCAACGCTCTAACCACTAGGCTACTCTGCCGCCCCAATGATGATATTTTTATATTTATAGTTTTTATATTTATAGTTTTTCAAAAGGAGTTTGGTAAATGCAGTTGGGCCTTTAGGTCTATGTTGTTCTGCTGTTTTTGTATACATTTCACCACAGTTTTAAAAACACTTTGATTTGAGAAAAACTAAGTGGTTTGTGTGTGTGTGTGTGTGTGTGTGTGTGTGTGTGTGTGTGTGTGTGTGTGTGTGTGTGTGTGTGTGTGTGTGTGCGTGCGTGCGTGCGTGCGTGCGTGCGTGCGTGCGTGCGTGCGTGCGTGTGTGCGTGTGTGTGTGCCCGTTACTTAACAATTTTTGTGTTTGCGTAATCTCCATCATGCTCAACCAGCACTGTTTGATTAATGTTAGTCCTGAGGCCGCAAACATGATAAATGGGAAAGTGTGTACATATGCATGCATCCCATAAGATACCCTATGCCCCATAGTGTATTACATAGGGAACAGGGTGACATTTGGGACGCATTACGTGTAGACAACAGTGTGGACACTAAGGCCAGGACAATACCAGTATCGGCATACTCGTTAGTAGTGGCAAGGAAACAAAACACAAAGTGAATTGGATTTCTTTATGAAAACAGCTCTAATGTTGGAAACTAACATTATATTGTCATCCAGAGTCACATGTATTTATTTTTCAAGCTAAAGGACACAAAAGAGTTTATTCTGGTTCATGTTTAAAAAATATATATATTGCAATACTGGTATATTCTCAGCCTTATTGGTCACAGTGAATCATAGTGTAGAATGGGATTAGCATAACTCATCACCGAATGTTGTAGGTTTGAATAAATAGGATATTATTCTGAGTAATCTACCAAATGACAATATCAGGTATTCATCTTTTGTTCATTATTATTAATCATGTAATTATTCCAGCCAGGAATTTCACCTTGACAGCAAGTCTTTCTCGAAGAAGGTTAGCCTAGGGCCCTGGGTGTACCACTCAACTTTATAAAAATGTTATGTCTAGAGACTTGAATGGAGTCTGTCTCAGCCCCAATTGCAATCTTCCATCCCAAGTTATCAGTAATTTCTCGCTACGTATTTGCTATTTTACCAGTTATTTCAGCACTCACCATATGCTGAGACAAAGACACACGTCTCCCTCAAATGTCTCTTCATTTAGGTTGTAATCTTCAAAGCTAAACAGGGTCAATTTACCTGCGCGAATGCATTCAATTAAGTGGCTTTGTTTCATATCATCACACTGATATTTTAATCACATTTTTTTTTATTGTGAATGCAGTCATTGGTTATATAGGGGCACTGTAATTACACAAGTAAAAGTGAGTTGCTTCAGCCCAGACCTTTATCCAACACAAACCTTTTGTCCCAGCACAAACAAAAACTAAGTCTTGTTGCACCACCTAATGGTTATTTTTTTGTTTACACTCACAGAAGTGAGGGCCACATGTTTACTGAGTTACAGAGCGAGAAAGAGGGAGAGACAGGAACATACTATAGGGATATTATGAAAAAACAGATCAGTTTTGAGTCTTTTGGGAAAGAGACCAAGATAAGGTAGTCCTTTTTTATTCTCATTCATTCTGTACACTTGTTTAAACACATGTATTAGGTAAATTATGTTTGCTTAAATTAGTGTGCAAGACTTGTTAATTTGGTCATTTTAGTTGTTTATGTCAAACTATAGGCATGTAACCTATTACGTATACTGCATTTCAGCTATTAGCTCCGAACGTATACATCACTTTATTGGTGGACAAGCACATCTAGCATTCTGTTATAGACTCGACAAGGAGGAACATCCGAGACAGAAGTTTACATACACTTAGGTTGGAGTCATTAAAACTTGTTTTTCAACCACCACACATTTCTTGTTAACAGACTATAGTTTTGGCAAGTCGGTTAGGACATCTACTTTGTGCATGACACAAGTCATTTTTCCAACAATTGTTTACAGACAGATTATTTCACTTATCATTCACTGTATCACAATTCCAGTGGGTCAGAGGTTTACATACACTAAATTGACTGTGCCTTTAAACAGCTTGTAAAATTCCTGAAAATTATGTCATGGCTATAGAAGCTTTTTGACTAATTGACATCATTTGAGTGAATTAGATGTGTACCTGTGGATGTATTTCAAGGCCTACCTTCAAACTCAGTGACTCTTTGCTTGACATCATGGGAAAATCAAAAGAAATCAGCCAAGACCTCAGCCAAGTACAGAAATATCTATATCCACAGTAAAATGAGTCCTATATCGACACAACCTGAAAGGCCGCTCAGCAAGGAAGGAGCCACTGTTCCAAAACCGCCATTAAAAAAGCCAGACTACGGTTTGCAACTGCACATGGGGACAAAGATAGTACTTTTTAGAGAAATGTCCTCTGGTCTGATGAAGCAAAAATAGAACTGTTTGGCCATAATGACCATCGTTATGTTTGGAGGAAAAAGGGGGAGGCTTGGAAGCCGAAGAACACCATTCCAACCGTGAAGCACAGGGGTGGCAGCATCATGTTGTGGGGGTGCTTTGCTGCAGGAGGGACGGGAAGCAACATCTCAAGACATCAGTCAGTCAGGAAGTTAAAGCTTGGTCACAAATGGGTCTTCCAAATGGACAATGACCCCAAGCATACTTCCAAAGTTGTGGCAAAATGGCTTAAGGACAACAAAGTCAAGGGATTGGAGTGGCCATCACAAAGCCCTGACCTCAATCCCATAGAAAACTTGTGGGAAGAACTGAAAAAGCATGTGCAAGCAAGGAGGCTTACAAAACTGACTCCGTTACACCAGCTCTATCAGGAGGAATGGGCCAAAATTCACCCAACTTATTGTGGGAAGCTTGTGGAAGTCTACCCGAAACGTTTGACCCAAGTTAAACAGTTTAAATGCAATGATACCAAATAATAATTGAGTGTATGTAAACTTCTGACCCACTGGGAATGTGATGAAAGAAATAAAAAATGAAATAAATCATTATCTCTGCTATTATTCTGACATTTCACATTGTTAAAATAAAGTGGTGATCCTAACTGACCGGGAATGTTAACTAGGATTAAATGTCAGGAATTGTGAAAGTTTAAATGTATTTGGCTAAGGTGTATGTAAACTTCAGAGGGTTAATATTTAAAGGTAATATTTCTAAGGCTGCGTCCCGAATGGCACCTGCTTTCCTACATAGTGCCCTATTTTTGACCAGGGCCCATAGGGCTCTAGTCAAAATAAATGCAATATACAGGGAATAGGTTGTCATTTGGGTGTCACCTCAAGTATTTTTTATTATCTCATTAGCATTACAGTAAGTAAAAGCGAGAGAGAGAAGAGAGAGAGGGGAGAGGAGAGAGAGAGGAGAGGGAGAAGCAGAGAGACTGAGAAGGAGAGACAGAAGAGAGACTGAGAGAGAGAGACTGAGACTGATATATTCAGTGCAACCCCCTACTGACAGACAGCCTTCTCCACCACCTACCCCCAGGCCTAATTAGAACTAGAGAGTAATGCAGCCTCTCGCTTTACTGCACAGCAAACAGCAGTGGATCCTATCTGTACTACCCTATGGAGACTCATCTGGCTCCTGTGGTATGTTAACTGTGACAGTGTTATTGTTAGTTTTCCGCGCAAATTTGACATCATAAATGGAAATGTTAGATATGAATTAAAGTCCTGCTGAGGCTGTCCTAATATTGACACTGTCCATGATATGACATTACATTATGTAGAGTCTTGCTGCTGTATAAAAATGCATGGATGCCACACACATCAGGTCGATCTGTAAACCAGAGCTTCTTGATTCTGGTTATTGTCTAATTGCCATTAAGAAATGTATTTGATACAAGGAAGAAATAAGGTTTGTATCTGCTCAACCTGCACTGTGGGAGCCTACAGTATGCAGCCTGTCTGAGGCACGCATACACACACACGCACACGCCTGAGGGGCATTTTGGTTGGATCCTGTGTATATAATGAGTAAATATAGTATTTTTGATTAACTGCTGACGCTCCATAATTGGCAATGCTGTTATACCAGTCAAAAGCAGCTCTCTAGCACCAGGTCCAGAGTATTGGATGAGGTCCTGTGTGGCTCAGTGGGTAACATGGGGCTCCCTAATAAATACAAATATAAACATGGCACTTGCAATGTCAGGATCTTTTGTTTGATTCCTGCTGGGGCCACCCATACGAAAATGTATGCATGCATGTATGTACAGTGCATTCGGAAAGTATTCAGACCCCTTGACCGTTTCTACATTTTGTTATGTTACAGCCTTATTCTAAAATGGATTAAATTGTTGTTTTTTCTCATCAATCTACACACAATACCCCACAATTACAAAGCAAGCTCCGCGTTGCGTCATGCTCAAGAACAACCCTTAGTCGTGGTATATTGGCTATGTACCACATCCCCTCGGGCCTTATTGCTTAAGTATTCCACTGGGCTCACACTTTTTTTTCATGAAAGTAGACAATATAGTTTCATATCGCATCCATCGTATCACAATAAATTATATTGTATTGTTTCGTATCGTAAATGTTTGCAGACCGATAGAAAACCAAGGTTATTCCAAAAGAGTAGGAGTTGTCTCAGATGAGGGAATAAGAGATTGCGGCTCCAGGGTGAGGGTGTGGATAAGAGAGAGAGGAGAAGCAGCTTTACAGAGAGAGAGAGAGAAGCGCTGGGCATGTCATGGCTCTGTGTGTGTGTGTGTGTGTGTGTGTGTGTGTGTGTGTGTGTGTGTGTGTGTGTGTGTGTGTGTGTGTGTGTGTGTGTGTGTGTGTGTGTGTGTGTGTGTGTGTGTGTGTGTGTGTGTGTGTCTGTGTGTGTGTGTGTGTGTGTCTGTGTGTGAGAGAGTGTGTGTGTATACTGTATGTGTGCATGAGGGTGAGTGAGAGAGACAAAAAGTGTGTGAGAGAGAGCGAAAGCGGGAGAATTTATGTGTGAGAGTGTGCAGGGTATAGTCTCGCGCTCAGCCAGAGGTAAAGCAGTTCTTTTAAGCTGCACGTGCACTCTCCTCTTCTCAACATCTCCTCGTCATATCTACTGCCTTGGAGCTAAAGCTACAACCCCGTTGCACCTCTAAAGGAATGTTTCCCATTGTCAAAAGCCTTGACTGCAAGCCCATGCTCTGTCATTGCAAAGTTACATGCACCAACAACACTTTGTCGTTGATGTTCGGATGCAAGGTAGGCGGCTGAATGCTGTTGACTGTTGAGTGCCTCGTTTGTCATTGAAGCGGAGTTGATGTTGATTTGGAGGGCTCTGGTTGTGTAAGGTAGGCGGCTGACCACTGTGACTGTTGAGCCCTGTTAGTTGAAGTACAATTGATGTTGCTGCGTGGGGTTCTGGTTGTGTTATTCTATGGTTTTTATGTAGATGGAATTGTCAGAAAAGGAGTGTAATTGTGTAAATTATGATTTTGAATTTCATAGGATGCGAAAGCCAAGAGACCTTTGCATTAGAGCTATGATGATTGCATATTTTCCCAGTATCAGCATTAAATACATACAGTGTCTTGCAAAAGTATTCACCCCCTTGGCATTTTTCCTATTTTGTTGCTTTACAACCTGGAATTTAAATTATTTTGGGGGGGTTTATATAATTTGATTTACACAACATGCCTACCACTTTGAAAATGCAAAATATTTTTATTGTGAAACAAACAAGAAACAAGACAAAAAAAATCAAAAAACTTGCATAACTATTCACCCCCCCAAAGTCAATACTTTGTGGAGCCACCTTTTGCAGCAATTACAGCTGCAAGTCTCTTAGGGTATGTCTCTATAAGCTTGGCACATCTACCCACTGGGATTTTTGCCCATTCTTCAATGCAAAACTGCTCCAGCTCCTTCAAGTTGTATGGGTTCCGCTGGTGTACAGCAATTGAAGTCATACCACAGATTCTCAATTGGATTGAGTTCTTTGCTTTGACTAGGCCATTACAAGACATGTAAATATTTCCCCTTAAACCACTTGAGTGTTGCTTTAACAGTATGCTTAGGGTCATTGTCCTGCTGGAAGATGAACCTCCGTCCCAGTCTCAAATCTCTGGAAGACTGAAACAGGTTTCCCTCAAGAATTTCTCTGTATTTAGCGCCATCCATCATTCCTTCAATTCTGACCAGTTTCCCAGTCCCTGCCGATGAAAAACATCCCCCACAGCATGACGCTTCCACCACCATGCTTCACTGTCTCCCACAGTTTCCCACGTGCCTTTTTGGAACACCAAACATGTTTGCTTATTTTGTTCTTTAAGCAATGGCTTTTTTTCTGGATACTCTTCCGTAAAGCCCAGCTCTGTGGAGTGTACGGTTTAAAGTGGCCCTATGGACAGATACTCCAATCTCCGCTGTGGAGCTTTGCAGCTCCTTCAGGGTTATCTTTGATCTCTTTGTTGTCTCTCTGATTAATGCCCTCCTTGTCTGGTCTGTGAGTTTTGGTGGGCGGTCCTCTCTTGGCAGGTTTGTTGTGGTGCCATATTCTTTTTTTCTTTTTTATAATGGATTTAATGGTGCTCTGTGGGATGTTCAAAGTTTCAGATATTTTGTTATAACTCAACACTGATCTGTATTTCTACACAACTTTGTCCCTGATCTGTTTGGAGAGCTCTTTGGTCTTCATGGTGCCCCTTACTTGGTGTTGCAGACTCTGGGTCCTTTCAGAACAGGTGTATATATACTGAGATCATGTGACAGAACAAGGGACACTTATATTGCACACAGGTGGACTTTATTTAACTAATTATGTGACTTCTGAAGGTAATTGGTTGCACCAGATCTTATTTAGGGAATTTGTGAATACATATACATGCACAACTTTTCCGTTTTTTACTTTTTAGAATTCTTTTGAAACAACATAATTTTTTTTCACTTCACCAATTTGGACAATTTTTTGTATGTTCATTACAAAAAATCCAAATAAAAATCTATTTAAATTACAGGTTGTAATGCAACAAAATAGGAAAAACGCCAAGGGGAATGAATACTGTATGTAATATTAATATGTAAGCCCATATTAATATTGCCCGGGACTTAATGAAGCCAGATCTTAGGCATATGCATAACTAAACACCATTTTCACATCTTACTGTCGCTCCTCGTCAACGTCAGTGGAAAGGTCACGGTTACTCCTTTCCAAGGCATAGTGATGTCACGTGTTGCTCTACTCTCTATTTGTTTTCGTCTCTTGGAAGAACATCGCTCAGAACACGTCAGTTCAAGCCTGAGAGCTTTGTGTGGCTCCGTCAGCTGTGTGGATCACGTTAATAAGGCGATTCAGATCCTATGCATAGTGAATCATGCATGCAGAAAAAAGCCTCCTCCTCCTCATTTCGCTATCCATTACTGCCTAGGCTGTGTCAAAGGGACTGGGTTTGTGCCTAGATACAGTAGGTGCACTTGCTATAATGTGTTTGTAGATAGAATAGTACTTTGGCCTTACATCACCCAATGAGGACTCGTTTTAGCTTCTCATTGTCACGTTCTGACCTTAGTTCTTTTGTTATGTCTTTTTTTTAGTATGGTCAGGGCGTGAGTTGGGTGGGTTGTCTATGTTCCTTTTTCTATGATTTGGGATTTCTGTGTTTGGCCTGGTATGGTTCTCAATCAGAGGCATCTGTCTTTCGTTGTCCCTGATTGAGAACCATACTTAGGTAGCCTGGTTTCACTTTTGAATGGTGGGTGATTGTTTCCTGTGTCTGTGTTTGTACCACACGGGATTGTTTCGATTTTCGTTTGTTCATTCACGTTATTTTGTATTTTTGTAGTGTTCAGTTTTTTATTTTAAAATGGACACTTACGACGCTGCACATTGGTCCGACCTCTCTTACTCCTCGTCAGAAGAAGAGGACAATCGTTACACTCATTGCTTTTAGTAATGTAGTAAAGTAGAATGTATAGGAATCCAAATTTGTAGAGGGAGTCCTATTTCATTATGTGTTGTTTTCAAGGTGGTTTTACACATTTTCTTTCACATTTCTCATGTTTTTAAATTTTTTACAATTCTCAAACAAATCCTGACAAATTGAAGTGGTCTAATGATATGCTATAGTAATAGATGCAGAATTCCTAGTCTTTTGCTCCCTGTTACAGAGGCATGACTCTGGAATCCTTGTGTCCAAATCAGACACATGCATATTTATTGAAATTGTTATTGTATTTTAGCTTTTAAAGATGTCTGGGGGGACTGATGTCAAGTCTTACAGTGACGAAATACATGTCTTTGGATTCTCCCGATCAAGACGAAAAGAATGGTACCTTGAAGTTCGCTCTACCTAACACGGAATTCGGGCTAAGCCGGTTGACATCTCATGAGCCTCTTATGAGCCAATGAAAATGTATCAGGTACGCATATGCAATTAGGTGGGGTAGTACCAATCAATCAATCCATCAATCAATCAATCAATCAATCAATCAAATTTATTTATAAAGCCCCTTTTACATCAGCCGATGTCACAAAGTGCTATACAGAAACCCAGCCTATAACCCCAAACAGCAAGCAATGCAGATGTAGAAGCACGATGGCTAGGAACGACTCTCTAGAATGACCAGAACGTAGGAAAAACTTAGAGAGGAACCAGGCTCTAAGGGGTGGCCAGTCCTCGTGCTGCTTGGCGACCTAAACTGGAACATGCTTAACACCCCAGCCATTCTACAATCTAAGCTTGATGCCCTCAATCTCACACAAATGATCAATGAACCTACCAGGTACCACCCCAAAGCCGTAAACACGGGCACCCTCATAGATATCATCCTAACCAACTTGCCCTCTAAATACACCTCTGCTGTTTTCAACCAAGATCTCAGCGATCACTGCCTCATTGCCTGCATCCGTAATGGGTCAGCGGTCAAACGACCTCCACTCATCACTGTCAAACGCTCCCTGAAACACTTCAGCGAGCAGGCCTTTCTAATCGACCTGGGGGGTATCCTGGAAGGATATTGATCTCATCCCATCAGTAGAGGATGCCTGGTTATGTTTTTTAAATGCCTTCCTCACCATCTTAAAAAAGTATGCCCCATTCAAAAAATTTAGAACCAGGAACAGATATAGCCCTTGGTTCTCTCCAGACCTGACTGCCCTTAACAGTGGTCCTTCTGTAGCTCAGTTGGTAGAGCATGGCGCTTGTAACGCCAGGGTAGTGGGTTCGATTCCCGGGACCACCCATACGTAGAATGTATGCACACATGACTGTAAGTCGCTTTGGATAAAAGCGTCTGCTAAATGGCATATTTTTTTTATATATTTTTTTTAACCAACACAAAAACATCCTATGGCGTTCTGCTACCCTGGTGGCTAGAGCATTGGACTAGTAACCGAAAGGTTGCAAGTTCAAATCCCCGAGCTGACAAGGTACAAATCTGTCATTCTGCCCCTGAACAGGCAGTTAACCCACTGTTCCTAGGCTGTCATTGAAAATAAGAATTTGTTCTTAACTGACTTGCCTAGTTAAATGAAGGTAAATAAATTAGCATCGAACAGCCCCTGTGATATGCAACTTTTCAGGGAAACTAGAAATCAATATACACAGGCAGTTATAAAATCCAAGGCTATCTTTTTCAAGCAGAAATTTGCTTCCTGCAACACAAACTCCAACAAGTTCTGGGACAACTGTAAAGTCCATGGAGGATAAGAACACCTCCTCCCAGCTGCCAACTGCACTGAAGATAGGAAACACTGTCACCACCGATAAATCCACTATAATTGAGAATTTCAATAAGCAATTTTCTACAGCTGGCCATGCTTTCTACCTGGCTACCCCTACCCCGGTCCACAGCACTGCACCCCCCACAGCAACTCGCCCAAGCCTTCCCCATTGGCATTATGGAGGCCAGGTCATCTGATGCAGCACTCCATCACTCTCCTTCTTGGTCAAATAGCCCTTACACAGCCTGGAGGTATGTTGGGTCATTGTCCTGTTGAAAAACAAATGATAGTTCCACTAATTGCAAACCAGATGGGATGGCGTATCGCTGCAGAATGCTGTGGTAGCCATGCTGATTAAGTTTGCCTTGAATTCGAAATAAATCACTGACAGTGTCAACAGCAAACCACTCCCACACCATCACACTCCATGCTTCACGGTGGAAACCACACGTGGAGATCATCCGTTCACCTACTCTGCATCTCACTAAGACACAGCGGTTGGAACCAAAAATCTAAAACATGGACTCCTTTGACCAAAGGACAAATTTACACCTGTCTAATGTCCATTGCTTGTGTTTCTTGGCCCACGTAAGTCTCTTCATCTTATTGGTGTCCTTTAGTCGTGGTTTCTTTGCAGCAATTGGACCATGAAGGCCTGATCTGTCTGTTACTTGAACCCTGTGAAGGATTTATTTGGGATGCAATTTCTGTGGCTGGTAACTCTTATGAACTTACCCTCTACAGCAGAGGTAACTCTGGGTCTTCCTTTCCTGTGGTGGTCCTCATGAGAGCCAGTTTCATCATAGCGCATGATGGTTTTTGCGACTGTACTTGAATATTATTTTCCTGATTGACTGAACTTCATGTCTAAAAGTAACGATGGACTGTTGTTTCTCTTTGAGCTGTTCTTGCCATAGTATGGACTTGGTATTTAACCAAATAGGGCTATCTTCTGTATACCCCCCTACCTTGTCACAACAAAACTGATTAGCTCAAACACATTAAGAAGGAAAGAAATTTCACAAAATAACCTTTAACAAAGCACACCTGTTAATTGAAATGCATTCCAGGTGACTACCTCATGAAGCTGGTTGAGAGAATGCCACGAGTGTGCAAAGCTGTCATTAAGGCAAAGGGTGACTACTTTGAAGAATCTCAAATGTAAAATATTTTGATTGGTATAACACTTTATTGGTTACTACATGATTTAATATGTGCCAATTCATAGTTTTGATGTCGACACTATTATTCTACAATGTAGAAAATAGAAAAACCCTGGATTGAGTAGGTGTGTCCAAACCTTTGACTGGTACTGTATATACTTTAAGGGGTCTTAAATAGTTAAATGATCATTGATTTGACCTTCTTAAAACAATTGCATATAGCTTAGTAGAACGGTTAAATAACACCCAAATTGAAGCATGTGAAGTATCTTTGAAATTTCACATTCACTGTATTGATTTTTGCAAGACAATGGCTCTTGGACAGGTAACAAATCCAAAATTTATGACACACACTCCAACAAACTCTGAGCAATAGCAGCATAGAGGGACAGGTTTTTGGCAAATCCATTGGTTGTCGCTTGGGAGATTAAATTGTCATGCAAAGGTCAAACATTGATTTAACAGTTATTCAGGTGCTTTGCCTTGTAGTGGGTTTGGTTTAAAACTAAACGGAGGGAGAATTGGATTCAGCATCTATAATCTATACCGAGCTCCTCTCATCACAAAGAAATTATGCTTATGAACCATAGTTTTCTACAGTATATGATAATTGCACACGCATGTGTAGGGCTACATTCTCCCCAAGCTAAGACATACACAATGAGCAAAATAACATTCTACATAGATTGAAAGACACATTATCCAAGGAGTTCTGAATACTGCAACTAGTGATTGCAGTGAGTGGAATACATTTCACTAGGTTTTGTTGAAACTCTGGGTAAACAATTGCTTCTTCTTCTCATGGACTTCTACAGAGTTAAGTTTACAACACATATCAGGCTGCTAAATTAGTTTCTTTAGTATTTGTACAGAATACAATGGCGGCAGACAGGATTGTTGGGGTTCTGGAAGAAACTGGAAAGTACCAAGTGCAGAAGGACATGGTTGTATCTAAAAATGATCTGCCTGATGAAGGTCTATGACCGAAACGTCACACAGTTTTAAATGGATTTACAGTCATTATATTTTGCTGAGGGAGAAGGTCACGCCTTCCTTTTCTAATACATTTATCACCAGAAATAAACTAAGTCAGAAATGGAATAATAACAGTAATGAAAGTAGAACTCTCGAAGCAGGTGCTTTCCTTCTTTTTCCTAACTCAGCTATTCCTCCCTTCCTCCCACCCTTCTCATCTTGGAGAACAGAAATTAGGCCTGGCAGAGTGATGAGTTTGTATTTAAAGCCACAGAAAAGGGTTCAGTGCACGCAACCACGAGGAGATTCCAAACAAATCCGCTCAGAATCAGCCCACCTCACATTCTCGTCTCATCACGTTTCCACGAGCTGAGCCTTTCTGACCCTCGGCACACTACAGCGTTTCTCTGTACATGAGTAGCTCACAGCTCATCAGGCAACTCTACAGCACATCATTAAACCTCTGCATAATGTAGTGTATTCGAGTAAAGAGCCATCATACAGTACTGGCACATTTGTTTGATTAATTCAGAAATGTTGTCTCCCTTGACACCTTTCAGGGAACGATCACATGTAGTAGGCATGTAACCTTTATTTAACTAGGCAAGTCAGTTAAGAACAAATTCTTCCTTACAGCGGAAATGCTGGGCCAATTGTGCACCGCCCTATGGGACTCCCAATCACAGCCAGATGTGATACAGCCTGGAATCGAATCAGGGACTGTAGTGCCACCTCTTGTACTGAGCTGCAGTGCCTTAGACCGCTGCACCACTTGGGAGAACATGATTTTTGTGTCCCAAATGGCACCCTATTCCCTACATAGTGAATAGTACTAAACCTACTAACATAATCCTATGACAAGGATAAGTCACAAAATGGCACCCTATTCCCTACATAGTGAACTACGTAGGGAATAGGGTGCCATTTGGGACGTATCCCTACCTTGTCATAGGATTATGTTAGTAGGTTTAGTACTTGACAGTTCTTCTCAGTAGCAGGTGAAGCTGTAATATCATCACTGGTCCCAATAGTTTCACAGATCACGTTGACGCTATCCCTCACCGTTTTCCCTGAACATTAGTTTTCTCTGAACATTTCGATATTCAAAAGACCTAACAACCACCTCACCAATAACACGGCACAGGAAACCTGTTTGACTTTTTGTATGATATAATTGTAGAGTAACATCATAGAAATCCAATTTAAAACTGGGTTTATGCCTGTGATACACTTCTGCCTGTTTAACTTCATTACCCAATCAACAGTATTTCATCTTGCAAAGGTAGTATGTGTGTATTTCAATGTTAAATGTTCAGTAGAACAGTAAGTTTCTTGGTGAACTGACCCTCGATGTCAAATTTCAGGCCGTTGCATCACTGTGGCCGGCAATATATATCTGTCTGTACACACACCACAAATACATGTTAGGAACAGAAAGTTAATTTCTACTACCCCCAAAAAACCTATTGGTTTGTATGAGTTATCTGCAGTCTTGGAGTTGAAAGTGGCCCAGTTGGGTTTTTCACGAATACTCCCTCACACAATGGCCATCAAGGAATGGAGAAACACTGTTCTTTCTGGGACATTGTTCTGTCGTGCAGCTCTCGAACTTTGCTAGGCCTGCTGAGCAGCTGTGGTAGCCTTTCCAAAGATGCCATGTATTGACTTCCCACATACATTGACATACTGTACACTCATGTCCTACAACGTCATCATCGTAGTACAATACCCCCCCACCCCTCTCTCTGTCTCACTGAGGTCAGATTAACTGGTAGACTGGCTCCATTCTGCACTCACTTCCCCTGCCTTATGAAAGTCTCTACATCTCCTTATATTCCTGGGCTTCGTGGCCATTAAGTTTGCATGCCAGTAACAATTGCCTTTTAATTAGCTGAGGAGCGCAAAACTTGGTCTGCCTAGAGTAGGATGTACAGGCTCTCTAGAGGCTGTGCAGGCTGTCTAGAGGCTGCTGGCTGTCTAGAGGCTGTGCAGGCTGTCTCAAGCCTGTGCAAGCTGTCTAGAGGCTGTGAAAGCTGTCTAGAGGCTGTGCAGGCTGTCTCAAGCCTGTGCAAGCTGCCTAGAGGCTGTGCAGGCTGTCTGCAGGCTGTGCTGTGTAATCAGTTACAGTTAAAACCTTGCGTGTATAAATAGGCTCATATTTTCCCCAGAGAACCTCATTATGTATTCAGTTTTACGAAGCAAGAAGACATTTTCTCACAGTTTAACCAGCTGTCAGCTGAGTCTCTCTCTCTCGCCCCTCAAGCAGTAGTCTGTGGGCTAAACCATGCGGATTAGGGTGAAGACGCCCCTAGACGCTGATCTTGGGTCAGTTTTGCATTCGCCCCCACTAATGGTTAAGGTTAGGATCGGGGAAGGGGAAGCTGATCCTAGATCTGTACATAGGGGAAACTTCACCCTGCAGCTAACCGTGCTACGTGTCTAAGTGCTATAACTGGGGTGACAATATGGAACGAGTCCATGTCCTGGGGTCAAAGTTTCAGATCTGACGTTCTATCAATGGTTTTTGTGTGTTGGTTGTCTGTTGGCTGTAACCAATATGCTATAATGTTAGATTGTACTCTGTACTGAATGTGATTAAAAAGCCATCTTAAAAGGGCATTTTACTCGAAAACTATTTTTTACAGTGTATTCTTAACTTTTGAGTTTTCAAGATATATTGTGTTTAGTTTCGTTTTTGGGTGCATCTGTTTGGTTTTGCATCATCATGAGACTTTCCAGGAAAGAACTTAGAGCTTCTATCAGGATAACTATGAGGCTTGTACAGTATTTGTGCAAAATAAAAATAAAACATTTGACCATATGGACTGACGAGAAACATACACTAACCTAAATAAATCTGTTACAGTGTATGATTTGTAGAGTCAATAGGAATCCCAATACAATTTCTTCACAATCACCCAATCCCACCCACACCCTATCCAATGGGTTTTTCATGCAACCAAAGGTTAATCATTTCAGACAAAAAGGTCACTGTTGCGTTTAGTTTTTTTAATGACATATATAATGTTACAATGTTTCTGCAACCACAGTATAACTGAAAAATGCCTAGGTGGTAGTATGTGCCAGTACTCCTCTTGTAGGTCACTGGCCTTTTAGTCATTTTTATACAGCTTTCAAGTCAGATGGGTTCTGGTTGTTCCCTTGTAGATATGGCCCTGGTCTTTGATCTTGTGCTTGCTTACATAAGCTTTTTCACTATGACCTCTTAATACCAATTGTGCCGTTCTTTTCTTTTTAAAAATATTTTTTTAATTGAATATCCGAAACATACAATATACTTGCAGTGAAGACACTCAACAACTACACCACACCAGTCATTCAACAGACTCCCATTCAGAGCGACACACAGAAGTATCCAGGGTCAATGCCCTACTCAAGGGCACATTGACAGATTTCCCACCAGTCCAAAAAACGTTAACCTGAATCCTCCAAGATCCCACCACAGTTCCCCAATACATGTCCCTCAACCATTCGAGACCCCTCCCACAGAAAAAAATACAAATAAAAAATACAATTAATTCCATTACCCACCCCCAAGAACCCCCCAATGCACCAACAACCAAGAAAATGAACTAAAGTGGTTTCCTCTCCATCTTAAATAAGCATGCCTCATTCAAAAAATGTAGAACAAAAACAGATATAGCCCTTTGTTCACCCCACACTTGACTGCCCTTGACCAGCACAAAAACATCCTGTGGCGTTCTGCATTAGCATCGAATAGCCCCCGCGATATGCAACTTTTAAGGGAACCATTATACTCAGTCAGTTAAGCTAGCTTTTTCCAACAGAAATTTGCTTCCTGTAGCACTAATTCCAAAAAGTTTTGGGATACTGTAAAGTCCATGGAGAATAAGAGCACCTCCTCCCAGCTGCCCACTGCACTGAGGATAGGAAACACTGTCACCACCGATAAATCTACGATAATCGATCATTTCAAGAAGCATTTTTCCACGGCTGGCCATGCTTTCCACCTGGCTACCCCTACCCTGGCCCACATCTCAGCCCACCCTGCAGCAACTTGCACAAACCCCTCACCCCGCTTCTCCTTCACCCAAAACCAGACAGCTGATGTTCTGAAAGAACTGCAAAATCTGGATCCCAACAAATCAGCTGGGCTAAACAATATGGACCCTCTCTTTCTAAAATGATCTGCCGAAATTGTTGCAACCCCTATTAATAGCCTGTTCAACCACTCTTCCGTATTGTCTGAGATGCCCAAAGATTGGAAAGCTGCGGCAGTCATGCCCCTCTTCAAAGGGGGAGACAATCTAGACCCAAACTGTTACAGACCTATATCCATCCTGCCCTGCCTTACTAAAATCTTCGAAAGCCAAGTTAATAAACAGATCACCAACCATTTCGAATCCCACCGTACCTTCTCCACTATGCAATCTGGTTTCCGAGCTGGTCATGGGTGCACCTCAGCCACGCTGATGGTCCTAAACAATATCATAACCGCCATCAATAAAAGACAGTACTGTGCAGCTGTCTTCTTCGACCTGGCCAAGGCTTTCGACTCTGTCAAATCACTGCATTCTTATCGGCAGACTCAATAGCCTTGGTTTCTCAAATGACTGCCTCACCTGGTTCTCCAACTACTTCTCAGATAGAGTTCAGTGTGTCAAATCGGAGGACTTTTTGTCCGGACCTCTGGCAGTCTCTATGGGGGTGCCACAGGGTTCAATTCTCGGGCCGACTCTCTTTTCTGTATTCATCAATGATGTCGCTCTTGCTGCTGGTGATTCTCTGATCCACCTCTACGCAGACAACACCATTCTTTAAACATCTCGCCCTTCTTTGGACACTGTACTAACAAACCTCTAAACGAGCTTCAACACCATACAACACTCCTTCCATGGCCTCCAACTGCTTTTAAATGCTAGTAAAACTAAATGCATGCTCTTCAACCGATTGCTGCCCGCACCCTCCCGACAGACTAGCATCACTACTCTGGACGGTTCTGACCTAGAATATGTGGACAACTACAAATACCTAGGTTTCTGGTTAGACTGTAAACTCTCCTTCCAGACTCACGTCAGCTTCCTATTTCACAAGGCCTCCTTCAATCATGCCGCCAAACATACTCTCTTAAAACTGACTATCCTACTGATCCTTGACTTTGGTGATGTCATTTACAAAACAGCCCCCAACACTCTACTCAGCAAACTGGATGTAGTCTATCACAGTGCCATCCGTTTTGTCACCAAAGCCCCATATACTACCCACCACTACCCACACTCTTGTTGGCTGGCCCTCACCACATATCCGTCGCAAAAACCGCTGGCTCCAGGTCATCTATAAGTATCCTGGAATGACATTAACCTCATCCCGTCATCAAATCAGCTAGGCTAAACAATCTGGACCCTCTCTTTCTAAAATTATCTGCCAAAATTATTGCCACCCCTATTACTAGCCTGTTCAACCTCTCTTTCATATCGTCTGAGATTCCCAAAGATTGGAAAGCAGCTGCGGTCATCCCCCTTTTCAAAGGGGGAGACACTCTGCTACAGACCTATATCTATTCTACCCTGCCTTTCTAAGGTTTTTGAAAGCCAAGTTAACAAACAGATTACCAACCACTTCGAATCTCACCGTACCTTCTCAGCTATGCAATCTGGTTTCAGAGCTGGTCATGGGTGGACCTCAGCCACACTCAAGGTCCTAAACGATATCATAACCACCATCGATAAGAGAAATGACTGTGCAGCCGTATTCAGCGACCTGGCTAAGGCATTCGACTCTGTCAATCACAACATTCTTATTGGCAGACTCAACAGCCTTGGTTTCTCAAATGATTGCCTCGCTTGGTTCACCAACTACTTCTCCAATAGAGTTCAGTATGTCAAATCGGAGGGTCTGTTGTCCGGACCTCTGGCAGTCTCTATGGGGGTGCCACAGGGTTCAATTCTCGGGCCGACCCTCTTCTCTGTATACATCAGTGATGTCGCTCTCGCTGCTGGTGATTCTTTGATCCACCTCTACGCAGACGACACCATTATGTATGCCTCTGACCCTTTTTTGGACACTGTGTTAACTAACCTCCAGATGAGCTTCAATGCCATACAACTCTCCTTCCGTGCCCTCCAACTGCTCTTAAATGCAAGTAAAACTAAATGCATGCTCTTCAACTGGTCGCTTCCCGCCCGTCCAGCATCACTACTCTGGATGGTTCTGACTTGTGAACAACTACTAATACCTAGCTGTCTGGTTAGACTGTAAACTCTCCTTCCAGACTCACATTAATAAACATCTCCAATCCAAAGTTAAATCTAGAATTGGCTTCCTATTTCGCAGCAAAGCATCCTTCACTCATGCTCCCAAACATACCCTCGTAAAACTGACCATCCTACCGATCCTCGACTTCGGTGATGTCATTTACAAAATAGCCTCCAACACTCTACTCAACAAATTGGGTACAGTCACAGTGCCATCCGTTTTGTCTCCAAAGCCCCATATACTACCCACCACTGTGACCTGTATGCTCTCGTTGGCTGGCCCTTGCTTCATACTTGTCGCCAAACCCACTGGCTCCAGGTCATCTACAAGTCTCTGCTAGGTAAAGAGCCGCCTTATCTCAGCTCATTGGTCACCATAGCAGCACCCACCCATAGCAAGCACTCCAGCAGGTATATCTCACTGGTCACCCCCAAAGCCAATTCTTCCTTTGGCCGCCTCTCCTTCCAGTTCTCTGCTGCCAATTACTGGAACGAACTGCAAAAATCTCTGAAGCTGGAGACTCTTACATCCCTCACTAGCTTTAAGCACCAGCTGCCAGAGCAGCTCACATGTACATAGCTCATCTGTAAATAGCCCATCCAATCTACCTCATCCCCATACTGTATTTATTTATCTTGCTCCTTTGCATCCCAGTATCTTTATTTGCACATTCATCTTCTGCAAACCCTACCATTCCAGTGTTTAATTGCTATATTGTAATTACTTCGCCACCATGGCCTATTTATTGCCTTTACTCTCTTATCCCACCTCATTTGCACATGCTGTATATAGATTTTTCTACTGTATTATTGATTGTATTTTTGTTTATTCCATGTGTAACTCTGTGTTGTTGTGTGTCGAACTGCTTTGCTTTATCTTGACCAGGTCGCAGGTGCAAATGAGAACTTGTTCTCAACTACCCTACCAAGTTAAATAAAGGTGAAATAAATAAAATAAAATAAATAAGTCTTTGCTAGGTAAAGCCCCACCTTATCTTAGCTCACTGGTCACCATAGCAACACCCATCCATAGCACGCGCTCCAGCAGGTATATTGCACTGTTCATCCCCAAAGCCAACACTTCCTTTGGCAGCCTTTCCTTCCAGTTCTCTGCTGCCAATGACTGGAACAAATTGCAAAAATCTCTGAAGCTGGAGTCTTATATCTTCCTCTCTAGCTTTAAGTATCAGCTGTCTGAGCAGCTTACCGATCACTGCATCTGTACACAGCCAATCTGTAAATAGCACACCTCATCCCCATATTATTACTGACCCTCTTGCTCCTTTGCACCCCAGTATCTCTACTTGCACATCATCATCTGCACATCAATCACTCCAGTTTTAATGCTACATTTGAATTATTTTAGCCTCTAGGGCCTATTTATTACCTACCTCCCTACTCTTCTACATTTGCACACACTGTACATACATTCTTTTCTATTTTTCTTTTCTTTTGTGTTATTGACTGTACGTTTGTTTATGTGTAACTCTGTGTTGTTGTTTTTGTCGCACTGCTTTGCTTTGTCTTGGCCTGGTTGTAGTTGTAAATGAGAGCTTGTTCTGAACTGGCCACCTGGTTAAATAAAGGTCGGAAGAAAAAAGAAGACAACAGCAAACAACAATACAACAAAACAAACAAAAAACCCAAACAAACAAAGGACATCAAGGACAACTAAAATCATAACAGCAATGCCAGCTGTATATGTTTGTGCAAGTCTGTCACTATTACATGTATGTGTCTGTTCTTGTATGCGTTTATTTGAATGAGAGTGTGTGTATATATATGCATGTGTACAAACACTTGCACGGCATCAGCCTCAGGCAAACAGGCATTAGTTGTAAAAACACTGCCCCTCAGTGTCATTCAAACTTACTTTTTATTATGTTTTATTTTGACTTTATTTTTTACTTTTATCTTTGACCATCATTCTATTTCCTCACACACCAACTCCCACTTGTCTCCAATTCCACATCCCAAACCTCAGCTTCCCTCAGCCCATCCCACCTATCTCTGCTGGCCACCCTCTTTGGATTTCTATGCAACATATATCTTTTAACTATGCTCTGATGTTTAACGTACAATTTCAATCTATCTAATATTCAACATTTGGTTGGTGGCAGAATTCTATATCATAGTTTTAGCTGAAAAGCACGAAGTCTTGAATCTTGAGTTGATTTATATATCAACTCATACACCCTGTACCATGGAATACATCAAAAATCACTTCCCAACTATTTTGCAATCTGTATGGCACAGTTGTCAACATCCTGGTCCTCAAATGAAACTGGTATACTTTCCTATTTATGCTATTTTTATTCCACCTCCACTTTTGATCCTTTATGTTGGGCAGACAGACCAGTTCCCTACCTCCTCCCGCTGCCACCTGCCTCCTCCATATTTGGGGTAAAGCTGTAATCAATTGGTTGTACTCTTGGATTGAGCAGACCTTCCCGGACAATTCTGATAACTCCATTCCAATTTACAATATTATTATTTACAAACAAAATACCCTTTCCCATAACTACAGGTATTTTATCAACCAGGACATTTGAGTTCAGCCATAATATTTGTTGTAATATTTGTTCTATCTTTTCAGGGGGATGACATTGAAATTGTAGCCAGCTCTGCAGTGCTTGTTTGAAAAAGAGGGATACTTTGAAAAGGCAAAAGGGGCATTTTTAAACAATGGTTGAGCTTTTCTTAGTATTCTACTTGAGAACCATTTAGGGTTCAAGTAAATGTTTTGAATATCAAATCAAAGTGTTTTTGTCACATGCGCCGAATACAACAGTGAAATGCTTACTTACAGGCCCTAACCAACAGTGCAATTTTTATGTAAAAAATAGGTATTAGGTGAACAATAGATAAGTAAGGAAATAAAAAACAACAGTAAAAAGACAGTGAATAATAACAGTAGTGAGGCTATATACAGTAGAGAGGCTATATACAGTAGGGAGGCTATATACAGTAGAGAGGCTATATACAGTAGAGAGGCTGTATACAGTAGGGAGGCTGTATACAGTAGGGAGGCTATATACAGTAGAGAGGCTATATACAGTAGAGAGGCTGTATACAGTAGGGAGGCTATATACAGTAGAGAGGCTGTATACAGTAGGGAGGCTATATACAGTAGAGAGGCTGTATACAGTAGGGAGGCTGTAACAGTAGAGAGGCTATATACAGTAGAGAGGCTGTATACAGTAGGGAGGCAATATACAGTAGGGAGGCTATATACAGTAGAGAGGCTGTATACAGTAGGGAGGCAATATACAGTAGGGAGGCTATATACAGTAGAGAGGCTGTATACAGTAGGGAGGCAATATACAGTAGTGAGGCTATATACAGTAGAGAGGCTATATACAGTAGTGAGGCTATATACAGTAGAGAGGCTATATACAGTAGTGAGGCTATATACAGTAGAGAGGCTATATACAGTAGAGAGGCTATATACAGTAGAGAGGCTATATACAGTAGTGAGGCTATAACAGTAGTGAGGCTATATACAGTAGTGAGGCTATATACAGTAGTGAGGCTATAACAGTAGTGAGGCTATATACAGTAGTGAGGCTATAACAGTAGTGAGGCTATATACAGTAGTGAGGCTATATACAGTAGTGAGGCTATATACGGTAGTGAGGCTATATACGGTAGAGAGGCAATATACAGTAGTGAGGCTATAACAGTAGCGAGGCTATAACAGTAGCGAGGCTAAACCAGTAGTGAGGCTATATACGGTAGAGAGGCAATATACAGTAGTGAGGCTATAACAGTAGTGAGGCTATAACAGTAGCGAGGCTATAACAGTAGCGAGGCTATATACAGTAGCGAGGCTATAACAGTAGTGAGGCTATATACAGTAGAGAGGCTATATACAGTAGAGAGGCTATATACAGTAGAGAGGCTATATACAGTAGTGAGGCTATATACAGTAGAGAGGCTATATACAGTAGAGAGGCTATATACAGTGGTGAGGCTATATACAGTAGTGAGGCAATATACAGTAGTGAGGCTATATACAGTAGTGAGGCTATATACAGTAGAGAGGCTATAACAGTAGTGAGGCTATATACAGTAGTGAGGCTATAACAGTAGTGAGGCTATAACAGTAGTGAGGCTATATACAGTAGAGAGGCTATAAACAGTAGAGAGGCTATAAACAGTAGAGAGGCTATAAACAGTAGAGAGGATATATATACAATAGAGAGGCTATATACAGTAGAGGGGCTATAAACTGTAGAGAGGCTATATACAGTAGAGAGGCTATATACAGTAGTGAGGCTATATACAGTAGTGAGGCTATATACAGTAGTGAGGCTATATACAGTAGAGAGGCTATATACAGTAGTGAGGCTATAACAGTAGTGAGGCTATATACAGTGGTGAGGCTATAACAGTAGCGAGGCTATAACAGTAGTGAGGCTATATACAGTAGTGAGGCTATATACAGTAGTGAGGCTATAACAGTAGCGAGGCTATAACAGTAATAATAATAATAATAATAATAATATATATAATAATATATGCCATTTAGCAGACGCTTTTATCCAAAGCGACTTACAGTCATGTGTGCATACATTCTACGTATGGGTGGTCCCGGGAATCGAACCCACTACCCTGGCGTTACAAGCGCCATGCTCTACCAACTGTGCTACAGAAGGACCACAGTAGTGAGGCTATATACAGTAGTGAGGCTATAACAGTAGTGAGGCTATATACAGTAGCGAGGCTATAACAGTAGTGAGGCTATATACAGTAGTGAGGCAATATACAGTAGTGAGGCTATATACAGTTGTGAGGCTATATACAGTAGTGAGACTATATACAGTAGAGAGGCTATATACAGTAGTGAGGCTATATACAGTAGAGAGGCTATATACAGTAGTGAGGTTATATACAGTAGTGAGGCTATATACAGTAGAGAGGCTATATACAGTAGTGAGGCTATAACAGTAGTGAGGCTATATACAGTAGTGAGACTATATACAGTAGTGAGGCTATATACAGTAGTGAGGCTATAACAGTAGTGAGGCTATATACAGTAGTGAGGCTATAACAGTAGTGAGACTATATACAGTAGTGAGGCTATATACAGTAGTGAGGCTATAACAGTAGTGAGGCTATATACAGTAGTGAGGCTATAACAGTAGTGAGGCTATATACAGTAGTGAGGCTATAACAGTAGCGAGGCTATAACAGTAGTGAGGCTATATACAGTAGTTAGGCTATATACAGCAGTGAGGCTATAACAGTAGCGAGGCTATAACAGTAGCGAGGCTGTAACAGTAGCGAGGCTATAACAGTAGCGAGGCTATATACAGTAGTGAGGCTATAACAGTAGCGAGGCTATAACAGTAGTGAGGCTATATACAGTAGCGAGGCTATAACAGTAGTGAGGCTATACACAGTAGTGAGGCTATAACAGTAGTGAGGCTATATACAGTAGTGAGGCTATATACAGTAGAGAGGCTATATACAGTAGTGAGGCTATATACAGTATTGAGGCTATATACAGTAGTGAGGCTATAACAGTAGTGAGGCTATATACAGTAGTGAGGCTATAACAGTAGTGAGGCTATATACAGTAGTGAGGCTATATACAGTAGTGAGGCTATATACAGTAGAGAGGCTATATACAGTAGTGAGGCTATAACAGTAGTGAGGCTATATACAGTGGTGAGGCTATAACAGTAGCGAGGCTATAACAGTAGTGAGGCTATATACAGTAGTGAGGCTATATACAGTAGTGAGGCTATAACAGTAGCGAGGCTATAACAGTAGTGAGGCTATATACAGTAGCGAGGCTATAACAGTAGTGAGGCTATATACAGTAGTGAGGCTATAACAGTAGTGAGGCTATATACAGTAGTGAGGCTATAGACAGTAGTGAGGCTATATACAGTAGAGAGGCTATATACAGTAGAGAGGCTATATACAGTAGTGAGGCTATATACAGTAGTGAGGCTATATACGGTAGTGAGGCTATATACGGTAGAGAGGCAATATACAGTAGTGAGGCTATAACAGTAGTGAGGCTATAACAGTAGCAAGGCTATAACAGTAGTGAGGCTATATACAGTAGCGAGGCTCTAACAGTAGTGAGGCTATATACAGTAGTGAGGCTATAACAGTAGTGAGGCTATATACAGTAGTGAGGCTATAGACAGTAGTGAGGCTATATACAGTAGAGAGGCTATATACAGTAGAGAGGCTATATACAGTAGTGAGGCTATATACAGTAGTGAGGCTATATACAGTAGTGAGGCAATATACAGTAGTGAGGCTATATACAGTAGTGAGGCTATATACAGTAGTGAGGCTATATACAGTAGTGAGGCTATATACAGTAGTGAGGCTATATACAGTAGTGAGGCTATATACAGTAGTGAGGCTATATACAGTAGTGAGGCTATATACAGTAGAGAGACTATATACAGGAGTGAGGCTATATACAGTAGTGAGGCTATATACAGTAGTGAGGCTATATACAGTAGTGAGGCTATATACAGTAGTGAGGCTATAACAGTAGTGAGGCTATATACAGTAGTTAGGCTATATACAGCAGTGAGGCTATAACAGTAGCGAGGCTATAACAGTAGCGAGGCTATAACAGTAGCGAGGCTATATACAGTAGTGAGGCTATAACAGTAGCGAGGCTATAACAGTAGTGAGGCTATATACAGTAGCGAGGCTATAACAGTAGTGAGGCTATATACAGTAGTGAGGCTATAACAGTAGTGAGGCTATATACAGTAGTGAGTCTATATACAGTAGAGAGGCTATATACAGTGGTGAGGCTATATACAGTAGTGAGGCTATATACAGTAGTGAGGCTATAACAGTAGTGAGGCTATATACAGTAGTGAGGCTATAACAGTAGTGAGGCTATATACAGTAGTGAGGCTATAACAGTAGTGAGGCTATATACAGTAGTGAGGCTATAACAGTAGTGAGGCTATATACAGTAGTGAGGCTATATACAGTAGTGAGGCTATATACAGTAGAGAGGCTATATACAGTAGTGAGGCTATAACAGTAGTGAGGCTATATACAGTGGTGAGGCTATAACAGTAGCGAGGCTATAACAATAGTGAGGCTATATACAGTAGTGAGGCTATATACAGTAGTGAGGCTATAACAGTAGCGAGGCTATAACAGTACTGAGGCTATATACAGTAGTGAGGCTATAACAGTAGCGAGGCTATAACAGTAGTGAGGCTATATACAGTAGCGAGGCTATAACAGTAGTGAGGCTATATACAGTAGTGAGGCTATAACAGTAGTGAGGCTATATACAGTAGTGAGGCTATAGACAGTAGTGAGGCTATATACAGTAGAGAGGCTATATACAGTAGAGAGGCTATATACAGTAGTGAGGCTATATACGGTAGAGAGGCAATATACAGTAGTGAGGCTATATACAGTAGTGAGGCTATATACAGTAGAGAGGCTATATACAGTAGTGAGGCTATATACAGTAGAGAGGCTATATACAGTAGAGAGGCTATATACAGTAGTGAGGCTATATACAGTAGAGAGGCTATATACAGTAGTGAGGCTATAACAGTAGTGAGGCTATATACAGTAGTGAGGCTATATACAGTAGTGAGGCTATAACAGTAGTGAGGCTATATACAGTAGTGAGGCTATAACAGTAGTGAGGCTATATACAGTAGTGAGGCTATATACAGTAGAGAGGCTATATACAGTAGTGAGGCTATAACAGTAGTGAGGCTATATACAGTAGTGAGGCTATAACAGTAGCGAGGCTATAACAGTAGTGAGGCTATATACAGTAGTTAGGCCATATACAGTAGTGAGGCTATAACAGTAGCGAGGCTATAACAGTAGTGAGGCTATATACAGTAGTGAGGCTATAACAGTAGAGAGGCTATAACAGTAGCGAGGCTATATACAGTAGCGAGGCTATAACAGTAGTGAGGCTATATACAGTAGTGAGGCCATAACAGTAGTGAGGCTATATACAGTAGTGAGGCTATATACAGTAGTGAGGCTATATACAGTAGAGAGGCTATATAAATTAGAGAGGCTATATACAGTAGAGAGGCTATATACAGTAGTGAGGCTATATACAGTAGAGAGGCTATATACAGTAGAGAGGCTATATACAGTAGTGAGGCTATATACAGTAGTGAGGCAATATACAGTAGTGAGGCTATATACAGTAGTGAGGCTATATACAGTAGAGAGGCTATAACAGTAGTGAGGCTATATACAGTAGTGAGGCTATAACAGTAGTGAGGCTATATACAGTAGTGAGGCTATATACAGTAGAGAGGCTATATACAGTAGTGAGGCTATAACAGTAGTGAGGCTATATACAGTAGTGAGGCTATAACAGTAGTGAGGCTATATACAGTAGTGAGGCTATAACAGTAGTGAGGCTATATACAGTAGTGAGGCTATAACAGTAGTGAGGCTATATACAGTAGTGAGGCTATAACAGTAGTGAGGCTATATACAGTAGTGAGGCTATATACAGTAGTGAGGCTATATACAGTAGAGAGGCTATATACAGTAGTGAGGCTATAACAGTAGTGAGGCTATATACAGTGGTGAGGCTATAACAGTAGCGAGGCTATAACAATAGTGAGGCTAAATACAGTAGTGAGGCTATATACAGTAGTGAGGCTATAACAGTAGCGAGGCTATAACAGTAGTGAGGCTATATACAGTAGTGAGGCTATAACAGTAGCGAGGCTATAACAGTAGTGAGGCTATATACAGTAGCGAGGCTATAACAGTAGTGAGGCTATATACAGTAGTGAGGCTATAACAGTAGTGAGGCTATATACAGTAGTGAGGCTATAGACAGTAGTGAGGCTATATACAGTAGAGAGGCTATATACAGTAGAGAGGCTATATACAGTAGTGAGGCTATATACGGTAGAGAGGCAATATACAGTAGTGAGGCTATATACAGTAGTGAGGCTATATACAGTAGAGAGGCTATATACAGTAGTGAGGCTATATACAGTAGAGAGGCTATATACAGTAGAGAGGCTATATACAGTAGTGAGGCTATATACAGTAGAGAGGCTATATACAGTAGTGAGGCTATAACAGTAGTGAGGCTATATACAGTAGTGAGGCTATATACAGTAGTGAGGCTATAACAGTAGTGAGGCTATATACAGTAGTGAGGCTATAACAGTAGTGAGGCTATATACAGTAGTGAGGCTATATACAGTAGAGAGGCTATATACAGTAGTGAGGCTATAACAGTAGTGAGGCTATATACAGTAGTGAGGCTATAACAGTAGCGAGGCTATAACAGTAGTGAGGCTATATACAGTAGTTAGGCCATATACAGTAGTGAGGCTATAACAGTAGCGAGGCTATAACAGTAGTGAGGCTATATACAGTAGTGAGGCTATAACAGTAGAGAGGCTATAACAGTAGCGAGGCTATATACAGTAGCGAGGCTATAACAGTAGTGAGGCTATATACAGTAGTGAGGCTATAACAGTAGTGAGGCTATATACAGTAGTGAGGCTATATACAGTAGTGAGGCTATATACAGTAGAGAGGCTATATAAATTAGAGAGGCTATATACAGTAGAGAGGCTATATACAGTAGTGAGGCTATATACAGTAGAGAGGCTATATACAGTAGTGAGGCTATATACAGTAGTGAGGCAATATACAGTAGTGAGGCTATATACAGTAGTGAGGCTATATACAGTAGAGAGGCTATAACAGTAGTGAGGCTATATACAGTAGTGAGGCTATATACAGTAGAGAGGCTATAACAGTAGTGAGGCTATATACAGTAGTGAGGCTATATACAGTAGCCAGGCTATATACATTAGCCAGGCTATAACAGTAGTGAGGCTATAACAGTAGTGAGGCTATAACAGTAGTGAGGCTATATACAGTATCGAGGCTATATACAGTAGTGAGGCTATAACAGTAGCGAGGCTATAACAGTAGTGAGACTATATACAGTAGTGAGGCTATAACAGTAGCGAGGCTATAACAGTAGTGAGGCTATATACAGTAGCGAGGCTATAACAGTAGTGAGGCTATATACAGTAGTGAGGCTATAACAGTAGTGAGGCTATATACAGTAGTGAGGCTATAGACAGTAGTGAGGCTATATACAGTAGAGAGGCTATATACAGTAGTGAGGCTATATACAGTAGTGAGGCTATATACAGTAGTGAGGCAATATACAGTAGTGAGGCTATATACAGTAGTGAGGCTATATACGGTAGAGAGGCAATATACAGTAGTGAGGCTATATACAGTAGAGAGGCTATATACAGTAGTGAGGCTATATACAGTAGAGAGGCTATATACAGTAGTGAGGCTATAACAGTAGTGAGGCTATATACAGTAGTGAGGCTATATACAGTAGTGAGGCTATATACAGTAGTGAGGCTATAACAGTAGTGAGGCTATAGAGCATACAGTAGTGAGGCTATATGACAGTAGTGAGGCTATATACAGTAGTGAGGCTATAACAGTAGTGAGGCTATATACAGTAGTGAGGCTATATACAGTAGTGAGGCTATATACAGTAGAGGCTATATACAGTAGTGAGGCTATAACAGTAGTGAGGCTATATACAGTAGTGAGGCTATAACAGTAGCGAGGCTATAACAGTAGTGAGGCTATATACAGTAGTTAGGCTATATACAGTAGTGAGGCTATAACAGTAGCGAGGCTATAACAGTAGTGAGGCTATATACAGTAGTGAGGCTATAACAGTAGCGAGGCTATAACAGTAGCGAGGCTATATACAGTAGCGAGGCTATAACAGTAGTGAGGCTATATACAGTAGTGAGGCTATATACAGTAGAGAGGCTATATACAGTAGAGAGGCTATATACAGTAGTGAGGCTATATACAGTAGAGAGGCTATATACAGTAGAGAGGCTATATACAGTAGTGAGGCTATATACAGTAGTGAGGCAATATACAGTAGTGAGGCTATATACAGTAGTGAGGCTATATACAGTAGAGAGGCTATAACAGTAGTGAGGCTATATACAGTAGTGAGGCTATATACAGTAGAGAGGCTATAACAGTAGTGAGGCTATATACAGTAGTGAGGCTATATACAGTAGCCAGGCTATATACATTAGCCAGGCTATAACAGTAGTGAGGCTATAACAGTAGTGAGGCTATAACAGTAGTGAGGCTATATACAGTATCGAGGCTATATACAGTAGCGAGGCTATAACAGTAGCGAGGCTATAACAGTAGCGAGGCTATAACAGTAGTGAGGCTATAACAGTAGCGAGGCTATAACAGTAGCGAGGCTATAACAGTAGCGAGGCTATATACAGTAGCGAGGCTATAACAGTAGCGAGGCTATATACAGTAGCGAGGCTATAACAGTAGCGAGGCTATAACAGTAGTGAGGCTATATACAGTAGCGAGGCTATATACAGTAGCGAGGCTATAACAGTAGCGAGGCTATATACAGTAGCGAGGCTATATACAGTAGAGAGGCTATATACAGTAGTGAGGCTATATACAGTAGAGAGGCTATATACAGTAGTGAGGCTATATACAGTAGAGAGGCTATATACAGTAGTGAGGCTATATACAGTAGCGAGGCTATAACAGTAGCGAGGCTATAACAGTAGCGAGGCTATATACAGTAGCTAGGCTATAACAGTAAAGAGGCTATATACAGTAGTGAGGCTATATACAGTAGTGAGGCAATATACAGTAGTGAGGCTATATACAGTAGAGAGGCTATAACAGTAGTGAGGCTATATACAGTAGTGAGGCTATATACAGTAGAGAGGCTATATACAGTAGCCAGGCTATATACATTAGCCAGGCTATAACAGTAGTGAGGCTATAACAGTAGTGAGGCTATAACAGTAGTGAGGCTATATACAGTATCGAGGCTATATACAGTAGTGAGACTATAACAGTAGCGAGGCTATAACAGTAGTGAGGCTACATACAGAAGTGAGGCTATAACAGTAGCGAGGCTATAACAGTAGTGAGGCTATATACAGTAGCGAGGCTATAACAGTAGTGAGGCTATATACAGTAGTGAGGTTATATACAGTAGTGAGGCTATATACAGTAGAGAGGCTATATACAGTAGTGAGGCTATATACAGTAGTGAGGCTATATACAGTAGTGAGGCAATATACAGTAGTGAGGCTATATACAGTAGTGAGGCTATAGACAGTAGTGAGGCTATATACAGTAGAGAGGCTATATACAGTAGTGAGGCTATATACAGTAGTGAGGCTATATACAGTAGTGAGGCAATATACAGTAGTGAGGCTATATACAGTAGTGAGGCTATATACGGTACAGAGAGGCAATATACAGTAGTGAGGCTATATACAGTAGAGAGGCTATATACAGTAGTGAGGCTATATACAGTAGAGAGGCTATATACAGTACAGTAGGTGAGGCTATATACAGTAGTGAGGCTATATACAGTAGTGAGGCTATAACAGTAGTGAGGCTATATACAGTAGTGAGGCTATAACAGTAGTGAGGCTATATACAGTAGTGAGGCTATAACAGTAGTGAGGCTATATACAGTAGTGAGGCTATAACAGTAGTGAGGCTATATACAGTAGTGAGGCTATATACAGTAGTGAGGCTATATACAGTAGAGAGGCTATATACAGTAGTGAGGCTATAACAGTAGTGAGGCTATATACAGTGGTGAGGCTATAACAGTAGCGAGGCTATAACAATAGTGAGGCTAAATACAGTAGTGAGGCTATATACAGTAGTGAGGCTATAACAGTAGCGAGGCTATAACAGTAGTGAGGCTATAACAGTAGTGAGGCAATATACAGTAGTGAGGCTATATACAGTAGTGAGGCTATATACAGTAGAGAGGCTATAACAGTAGTGAGGCTATATACAGTAGTGAGGCTATATACAGTAGAGAGGCTATAACAGTAGTGAGGCTATATACAGTAGTGAGGCTATATACAGTAGCCAGGCTATATACATTAGCCAGGCTATAACAGTAGTGAGGCTATAACAGTAGTGAGGCTATAACAGTAGTGAGGCTATATACAGTATCGAGGCTATATACAGTAGTGAGGCTATAACAGTAGCGAGGCTATAACAGTAGTGAGACTATATACAGTAGTGAGGCTATAACAGTAGCGAGGCTATAACAGTAGTGAGGCTATATACAGTAGTGAGGCTATAACAGTAGTGAGGCTATATACAGTAGTGAGGCTATAACAGTAGTGAGGCTATATACAGTAGTGAGGCTATAGACAGTAGTGAGGCTATATACAGTAGAGGCTATATACAGTAGTGAGGCTATATACAGTAGTGAGGCTATATACAGTAGTGAGGCAATATACAGTAGTGAGGCTATATACAGTAGTGAGGCTATATACGGTAGAGAGGCTATATACAGTAGTGAGGCTATATACAGTAGATAACAGAGAGGCTATATACAGTAGTGAGGCTATATACAGTAGAGAGGCTATATACAGTAGTGAGGCTATAACAGTAGTGAGGCTATATACAGTAGTGAGGCTATATACAGTAGTGAGGCTATATACAGTAGTGAGGCTATAACAGTAGTGAGGCTATATACAGTAGTGAGGCTATAACAGTAGTGAGGCTATATACAGTAGTGAGGCTATATACAGTAGTGAGGCTATATACAGTAGAGAGGCTATATACAGTAGTGAGGCTATAACAGTAGTGAGGCTATATACAGTAGTGAGGCTATAACAGTAGCGAGGCTATAACAGTAGTGAGGCTATATACAGTAGTTAGGCTATATACAGTAGTGAGGCTATAACAGTAGCGAGGCTATAACAGTAGTGAGGCTATAACAGTAGTGAGGCTATAACAGTAGTGAGGCTATAACAGTAGCGAGGCTATATACAGTAGTGAGGCTATAACAGTAGTGAGGCTATATACAGTAGTGAGGCTATATACAGTAGAGAGGCTATATACAGTAGAGAGGCTATATACAGTAGTGAGGCTATATACAGTAGAGAGGCTATATACAGTAGTGAGGCTATATACAGTAGTGAGGCTATATACAGTAGTGAGGCAATATACAGTAGTGAGGCTATATACAGTAGTGAGGCTATATACAGTAGAGAGGCTATAACAGTAGTGAGGCTATATACAGTAGTGAGGCTATATACAGTAGAGAGGCTATAACAGTAGTGAGGCTATATACAGTAGTGAGGCTATATACAGTAGTCAGGCTATATACATTAGCCAGGCTATAACAGTAGTGAGGCTATAACAGTAGTGAGGCTATAACAGTAGTGAGGCTATATACAGTATCGAGGCTATATACAGTAGCGAGGCTATAACAGTAGCGAGGCTATAACAGTAGCGAGGCTATAACAGTAGTGAGGCTATAACAGTAGCGAGGCTATAACAGTAGCGAGGCTATAACAGTAGCGAGGCTATATACAGTAGCGAGGCTACATAACAGTAGTGAGGCTATATACAGTAGCGAGGCTATAACAGTAGCGAGGCTATAACAGTAGTGAGGCTATATACAGTAGCGAGGCTATATACAGTAGCGAGGCTATAACAGTAGCGAGGCTATATACAGTAGCGAGGCTATATACAGTAGAGAGGCTATATACAGTAGTGAGGCTATATACAGTAGAGAGGCTATATACAGTAGTGAGGCTATATACAGTAGAGAGGCAGTATATACAGTAGTGAGGCTATATACAGTAGCGAGGCTATAACAGTAGCGAGGCTATAACAGTAGCGAGGCTATATACAGTAGCTAGGCTATAACAGTAAAGAGGCTATATACAGTAGTGAGGCTATATACAGTAGTGAGGCAATATACAGTAGTGAGGCTATATACAGTAGAGAGGCTATAACAGTAGTGAGGCTATATACAGTAGTGAGGCTATATACAGTAGAGAGGCTATATACAGTAGCCAGGCTATATACATTAGCCAGGCTATAACAGTAGTGAGGCTATAACAGTAGTGAGGCTATAACAGTAGTGAGGCTATATACAGTATCGAGGCTATATACAGTAGTGAGACTATAACAGTAGCGAGGCTATAACAGTAGTGAGGCTACATACAGTAGTGAGGCTATAACAGTAGCGAGGCTATAACAGTAGTGAGGCTATATACAGTAGCGAGGCTATAACAGTAGTGAGGCTATATACAGTAGTGAGGTTATATACAGTAGTGAGGCTATATACAGTAGAGAGGCTATATACAGTAGTGAGGCTATATACAGTAGTGAGGCTATATACAGTAGTGAGGCAATATACAGTAGTGAGGCTATATACAGTAGTGAGGCTATAGACAGTAGTGAGGCTATATACAGTAGAGAGGCTATATACAGTAGTGAGGCTATATACAGTAGTGAGGCTATATACAGTAGTGAGGCAATATACAGTAGTGAGGCTATATACAGTAGTGAGGCTATATACGGTAGAGAGGCAATATACAGTAGTGAGGCTATATACAGTAGAGAGGCTATATACAGTAGTGAGGCTATATACAGTAGAGAGGCTATATACAGTGGTGAGGCTATATACAGTAGTGAGGCTATATACAGTAGTGAGGCTATAACAGTAGTGAGGCTATATACAGTAGTGAGGCTATAACAGTAGTGAGGCTATATACAGTAGTGAGGCTATAACAGTAGTGAGGCTATATACAGTAGTGAGGCTATAACAGTAGTGAGGCTATATACAGTAGTGAGGCTATATACAGTAGTGAGGCTATATACAGTAGAGAGGCTATATACAGTAGTGAGGCTATAACAGTAGTGAGGCTATATACAGTGGTGAGGCTATAACAGTAGCGAGGCTATAACAATAGTGAGGCTAAATACAGTAGTGAGGCTATATACAGTAGTGAGGCTATAACAGTAGCGAGGCTATAACAGTAGTGAGGCTATATACAGTAGTGAGGCTATAACAGTAGCGAGAGGCTATAACAGTAGTGAGGCTATATACAGTAGCGAGGCTATAACAGTAGTGAGGCTATATACAGTAGTGAGGCTATAACAGTAGTGAGGCTATATACAGTAGTGAGGCTATAGACAGTAGTGAGGCTATATACAGTAGAGAGGCTATATACAGTAGAGAGGCTATATACAGTAGTGAGGCTATATACGGTAGAGAGGCAATATACAGTAGTGAGGCTATATACAGTAGTGAGGCTATATACAGTAGAGAGGCTATATACAGTAGTGAGGCTATATACAGTAGAGAGGCTATATACAGTAGAGAGGCTATATACAGTAGTGAGGCTATATACAGTAGAGAGGCTATATACAGTAGTGAGGCTATAACAGTAGTGAGGCTATATACAGTAGTGAGGCTATATACAGTAGTGAGGCTATAACAGTAGTGAGGCTATATACAGTAGTGAGGCTATAACAGTAGTGAGGCTATATACAGTAGTGAGGCTATATACAGTAGAGAGGCTATATACAGTAGTGAGGCTATAACAGTAGTGAGGCTATATACAGTAGTGAGGCTATAACAGTAGCGAGGCTATAACAGTAGTGAGGCTATATACAGTAGTTAGGCCATATACAGTAGTGAGGCTATAACAGTAGCGAGGCTATAACAGTAGTGAGGCTATATACAGTAGTGAGGCTATAACAGTAGAGAGGCTATAACAGTAGCGAGGCTATATACAGTAGCGAGGCTATAACAGTAGTGAGGCTATATACAGTAGTGAGGCTATAACAGTAGTGAGGCTATATACAGTAGTGAGGCTATATACAGTAGTGAGGCTATATACAGTAGAGAGGCTATATAAATTAGAGAGGCTATATACAGTAGAGAGGCTATATACAGTAGTGAGGCTATATACAGTAGAGAGGCTATATACAGTAGAGAGGCTATATACAGTAGTGAGGCTATATACAGTAGTGAGGCAATATACAGTAGTGAGGCTATATACAGTAGTGAGGCTATATACAGTAGAGAGGCTATAACAGTAGTGAGGCTATATACAGTAGTGAGGCTATATACAGTAGAGAGGCTATAACAGTAGTGAGGCTATATACAGTAGTGAGGCTATATACAGTAGCCAGGCTATATACATTAGCCAGGCTATAACAGTAGTGAGGCTATAACAGTAGTGAGGCTATAACAGTAGTGAGGCTATATACAGTATCGAGGCTATATACAGTAGTGAGGCTATAACAGTAGCGAGGCTATAACAGTAGTGAGACTATATACAGTAGTGAGGCTATATACAGTAGTGAGGCTATATACAGTAGTGAGGCTATATACAGTAGTGAGGCTATAACAGTAGTGAGGCTATATACAGTAGTGAGGCTATAACAGTAGTGAGGCTATATACAGTAGTGAGGCTATATACAGTAGTGAGGCTATATACAGTAGAGAGGCTATATACAGTAGTGAGGCTATAACAGTAGTGAGGCTATATACAGTAGTGAGGCTATAACAGTAGCGAGGCTATAACAGTAGTGAGGCTATATACAGTAGTTAGGCTATATACAGTAGTGAGGCTATAACAGTAGCGAGGCTATAACAGTAGTGAGGCTATATACAGTAGTGAGGCTATAACAGTAGCGAGGCTATAACAGTAGCGAGGCTATATACAGTAGCGAGGCTATAACAGTAGTGAGGCTATATACAGTAGTGAGGCTATATACAGTAGAGAGGCTATATACAGTAGAGAGGCTATATACAGTAGTGAGGCTATATACAGTAGAGAGGCTATATACAGTAGAGAGGCTATATACAGTAGTGAGGCTATATACAGTAGTGAGGCAATATACAGTAGTGAGGCTATATACAGTAGAGAGGCTATAACAGTAGTGAGGCTATATACAGTAGTGAGGCTATATACAGTAGAGAGGCTATAACAGTAGTGAGGCTATATACAGTAGTGAGGCTATATACAGTAGCCAGGCTATATACATTAGCCAGGCTATAACAGTAGTGAGGCTATAACAGTAGTGAGGCTATAACAGTAGTGAGGCTATATACAGTATCGAGGCTATATACAGTAGCGAGGCTATAACAGTAGCGAGGCTATAACAGTAGTGAGGCTATAACAGTAGCGAGGCTATATACAGTAGCGAGGCTATAACAGTAGCGAGGCTATATACAGTAGCGAGGCTATAACAGTAGCGAGGCTATATACAGTAGCGAGGCTATAACAGTAGCGAGGCTATAACAGTAGTGAGGCTATATACAGTAGCGAGGCTATATACAGTAGCGAGGCTATAACAGTAGCGAGGCTATATACAGTAGCGAGGCTATATACAGTAGAGAGGCTATATACAGTAGTGAGGCTATATACAGTAGAGAGGCTATATACAGTAGTGAGGCTATATACAGTAGAGAGGCTATATACAGTAGTGAGGCTATATACAGTAGCGAGGCTATAACAGTAGCGAGGCTATAACAGTAGCGAGGCTATATACAGTAGCTAGGCTATAACAGTAAAGAGGCTATATACAGTAGTGAGGCTATATACAGTTGTGAGGCAATATACAGTAGTGAGGCTATATACAGTAGAGAGGCTATAACAGTAGTGAGGCTATATACAGTAGTGAGGCTATATACAGTAGAGAGGCTATATACAGTAGCCAGGCTATATACATTAGCCAGGCTATAACAGTAGTGAGGCTATAACAGTAGTGAGGCTATAACAGTAGTGAGGCTATATACAGTATCGAGGCTATATACAGTAGTGAGACTATAACAGTAGCGAGGCTATAACAGTAGTGAGGCTATATACAGTAGTGAGGCTATAACAGTAGCGAGGCTATAACAGTAGTGAGGCTATATACAGTAGCGAGGCTATAACAGTAGTGAGGCTATATACAGTAGTGAGGTTATATACAGTAGTGAGGCTATATACAGTAGAGAGGCTATATACAGTAGTGAGGCTATATACAGTAGTGAGGCTATATACAGTAGTGAGGCAATATACAGTAGTGAGGCTATATACAGTAGTGAGGCTATAGACAGTAGTGAGGCTATATACAGTAGAGAGGCTATATACAGTAGTGAGGCTATATACAGTAGTGAGGCTATATACAGTAGTGAGGCAATATACAGTAGTGAGGCTATATACAGTAGTGAGGCTATATACGGTAGAGAGGCAATATACAGTAGTGAGGCTATATACAGTAGAGAGGCTATATACAGTAGTGAGGCTATATACAGTAGAGAGGCTATATACAGTAGTGAGGCTATAACAGTAGTGAGGCTATATACAGTAGTGAGGCTATATACAGTAGTGAGGCTATATACAGTAGTGAGGCTATAACAGTAGTGAGGCTATATACAGTAGTGAGGCTATAACAGTAGTGAGGCTATATACAGTAGTGAGGCTATATACAGTAGTGAGGCTATAACAGTAGCGAGGCTATAACAGTAGTGAGGCTATATACAGTAGTTAGGCTATATACAGTAGTGAGGCTATAACAGTAGCGAGGCTATAACAGTAGTGAGGCTATATACAGTAGTGAGGCTATAACAGTAGTGAGGCTATATACAGTAGTGAGGCTATAACAGTAGCGAGGCTATAACAGTAGTGAGGCTATATACAGTAGTTAGGCTATATACAGTAGTGAGGCTATAACAGTAGCGAGGCTATAACAGTAGTGAGGCTATATACAGTAGTGAGGCTATAACAGTAGCGAGGCTATAACAGTAGCGAGGCTATATACAGTAGCGAGGCTATAACAGTAGTGAGGCTATATACAGTAGTGAGGCTATATACAGTAGTGAGGCTATATACAGTAGAGAGGCTATATACAGTAGAGAGGCTATATACAGTAGTGAGGCTATATACAGTAGAGAGGCTATATACAGTAGAGAGGCTATATACAGTAGTGAGGCTATATACAGTAGTGAGGCAATATACAGTAGTGAGGCTATATACAGTAGTGAGGCTATATACAGTAGAGAGGCTATAACAGTAGTGAGGCTATATACAGTAGTGAGGCTATATACAGTAGAGAGGCTATAACAGTAGTGAGGCTATATACAGTAGTGAGGCTATATACAGTAGCCAGGCTATATACATTAGCCAAGCTATAACAGTAGTGAGGCTATAACAGTAGTGAGGCTATAACAGTAGTGAGGCTATATACAGTATCGAGGCTATATACAGTAGCGAGGCTATAACAGTAGCGAGGCTATAACAGTAGTGAGGCTATAACAGTAGCGAGGCTATATACAGTAGCGAGGCTATAACAGTAGCGAGGCTATATACAGTAGCGAGGCTATAACAGTAGCGAGGCTATATACAGTAGCGAGGCTATAACAGTAGCGAGGCTATAACAGTAGCGAGGCTATATACAGTAGCGAGGCTATAACAGTAGTGAGGCTATATACAGTAGCGAGGCTATAACAGTAGCGAGGCTATATACAGTAGAGAGGCTATATACAGTAGCGAGGCTATAACAGTAGCGAGGCTATATACAGTAGCGAGGCTATAACAGTAGTGAGGCTATATACAGTAGCGAGGCTATAACAGTAGCGAGGCTATATACAGTAGCGAGGCTATAACAGTAGCGAGGCTATATACAGTAGCGAGGCTATAACAGTAGTGAGGCTATATACAGTAGCGAGGCTATAACAGTAGTGAGGCAATATATACAGTAGCGAGGCTATAACAGTAGCGAGGCTATATACAGTAGCGAGGCTATAACAGTAGCGAGGCTATATACAGTAGCGAGGCTATATACAGTAGAGAGGCTATATACAGTAGTGAGGCTATATACAGTAGAGAGGCTATATACAGTAGTGAGGCTATATACAGTAGAGAGGCTATATACAGTAGTGAGGCTATATACAGTAGCGAGGCTATAACAGTAGCGAGGCTATAACAGTAGCGAGGCTATATACAGTAGCTAGGCTATAACAGTAGCGAGGCTATAACAGTAGCGAGGCTATATACAGTAGCGAGGCTATAACAGTAGCGAGGCTATAACAGTAGCGAGGCTATATACAATAGCGAGGCTATATACAATAGCGAGGCTATAACAGTAGCGAGGCTATAACAGTAGCGAGGCTATATACAGTAGCGAGGCTATAACAGTAGCGAGGCTATAACAGTAGCGAGGCTATAACAGTAGTGAGGCTATATACAGGCATCGGTTAGTCGGGCTAATTGAGGTAGTATGTACATGTAGGTGTGGTTAAAGTGACTATGCATATATGATAAACAGAGAGTAGCAGTAGCGTAAAAGAGGGGTTGGCGGGTGGTGGGTGACGGGACACAATGCAGATAGTCCGGGTAGCCAATGTGCGGGAGCACCGGTTAGTCGGGCTAATCTATTAATTATCTTTATTATATTTATTATCTTTATATTTTTTTAACCTTTATTTTAACCTTTAACTAGACAGGTCAGTTACGAACACATTCTTATTTTCAATGACAGCCTAGGAACAGTGGGTTAACTGTCTAACTAGCTAATTGAGGTAGTATGTACATGAATGTATAGTTAAAGTGACTATGCATATATGCTAAACAGAGATTAGCAGCAGTGTAAAGAGGGGTTGGGGGGACACAATGCAAATAGTCCGGGTAGCCATTTGATTACCTGTTCAGGAGTCTTATGGCTTGGGGGTCAAAGCTGTTGAGAAGCCGTTTGGTCCTAGACTTGGGACTCCTGTACCGCTTGCCATACGATAGTAGAGAGAACAGTCTATGACTGGGGTGGGTGGTGTCTTTGACAATTTTTAGGGCCTTCTTCTGACACCGCCTGGTGTAGAGGTCCTGGATGGCAGGCAGCTTAGCCCCAGTAATGTACTGGGCCGTACGCATTACCCTCTGTAGTGTCTTGCGTTCGGAGGCCGAGCAGTTGCCATACCAGGCAATGATGCAACCATGCTCTCAATGTTGAAGCTGTAGAACCTTTTGAGGATCTGAGGACCCATGCCAAATCTTTTTAGTTTCCTGAGGGGAAAAGGCTTTGTCGTGCCCTCTTTATGACTGTCTTGGTGTGTTTGGACCATTCTTTGTTTGTTGGCGATGTGGACACCAAGGACCTTGAAGCTCTCAACCTGCTCCACTACAGCCCCGTCGATGAGAATGGGGGCGTGCTCGGTCCTCCTTTTCCTGTATTTCCTGTAGTCCACAATCATCTCCTTAGTCTTGGTTATGTTGAGGGATACGTTGGTTTGGTTGAACAGGGGTGTACAGGAGGGGACTGAGCACGCACCCCTGAGGGGCTCCAGTGTTGAGGATCAGCTTGGCAGATATATCGCTACTTACCCTCACCACCTGGTGGTGGCCCGTCAGGAAGTACAGGATCCAATTTCAGAGGGAGGTGTTTAGTCCCAGGATCCTTAGCTTAGTGATGAGCTTTGAGTGTACTATGGTGTTGAACGCTGAGCTGTTGTCAATGAATAGCATTCTCGCATAGGTGTTCCTTTTGTCCGGGTGAGAAAGGGCATCTGTGGATCTGTTTGGGCAGTATGCAAATTGGAGTGGGTCTAGGGTTTCTGGGATAATGGTGTTGATGTGAGCCATTACCAGCCTTTCAAAGCACTTCATAGTTACTGATGTGAGTGCTACGGGTCTGTAGTCATTTAGGCAGGTTGCCTTAGTGTTCTTGGGCACAGGGGCTATGGTGGTTTGCTTGAAACATGTTGGTATTACAGACTCAATCAGGGATATGTTGAAAATGTCAGTGAAGACACCTGCCAGTTGCCCGGAGCACATGTCCTGGTAATCCGTCTGGCCCCGCAGCCTTGTGAATGTTGACCTGTTTAAAGGTCTTACTCACGCCGGCTACGGAGAGCGTGATCACACAGTCGTCCTGAACAGCTGATGCTCTCATGCATGCCTCAGTGTTGCTTGCCTTGAAGCGAGCATAGAAGGGATTTAGCTCGTCTGGTAGGCTCGTGTCACTGGGCAGCTCGTGGCTGTGCTTCCCTTTGTAGTCTGTAATAGTTTGCAAGCCCTGCCACATAAGACGAGCATCTGAGCCGGTGTAGTATGACTGTTTGATGGTTCGTCGAAGGGCACAGCAGGATTTCTTATAAACTTCCGGATTAGGACTAAATACGGCTGCTAGAGGTCCTTCACAGTTTTATTTGAGACGGCTGTACAACCACCAAGATTAATTGTCAGATTCAACAGAAGATCTCTTTGTTTTGTTGGGACCGATTTTAAAAGTAGAAAGTTTGCAGCCATCCACTTCCTTATGTCTGAAACACAGGCTTCTACCGAAGGCAATTTTGGGGCTTCACCATGTTTCATTGAAATGTACAGTTGTGTGTCATCCGCATAGCAGTGAAAGTTAACATTATGTTTTCAAAGCATCACACCTTTTGAGATCCTTTGTCCATGACAGAAAATTATTTCACCACCCCATTCCTTTTTCCACGCAACTTAATCTAAGGATGTAGAGTGAGTTTCCTGTAAACAGTACATGTTATATTCCCTTTCTTTTAGCCACGTAAAGACTGATGTTCTTTTTTATAATCTGCTAAACCATTACAATTATAACTGGCTATACTTATTTAATCCCTTACCATAACTAGATACTATTCTCAGTCTAAATTGACCATAATTAGTACTTGTAAAGTTACTGCCATCACAGGTATTATGACGGTCAAAATTAGAGCTTTCAAAAGTCTGATATTTAAAACTCAATAAATAGGTTCTAGCAATATTTGTTTTATTTCCTTGTCTGTTTGCCTGTGAGCCAATGTCACAGATGTTAGAAAATTGAGACAAGATATTACGTGTATAGTAAATCTGAGTAGGTTGATGTGTATGATATTTGATGTGATTTAGTGAGAGTATGTACAATGTCTTGTATAAGAGTACAGCTATAATTTGTGCTGTCCAAATATATAATAACTCCACCAATTTGCATGGTTGAGTGTCTATGTGTGTAACATGTAGTGCTATGTTAATATTTAATTAATAGCGGTTTCGTTTTAATCAAAATTAACAAACCAAGTGTTTTTCCAGCATACAGTCAGTCTGGTCTAAATCGCTTCAATGTTTGGGTTTTATGTTTGCTAGCAAGCTACCGAGGTGGTTGAATCCAATCCTTTCTTTTACCAATTTCAACTTGTTTTAACATCACATTGTTGTTTTTAGCTCTATAGATTATGTATTTTGTGATGTTTTCGGTGTATTTTGAATGTTTTCAGACAATGCAATTAATCACAATTGAAAGTGTGCAGGAAAAATGACAAAAAGTTCACTTGAGTTAACTGATTAACTCTGACAGCCCTAACTAAAAACTCAAACAAACTCTAAAACTAGCCCAAATTAACAGTGGACTAATGAACATACTAAAATATCATTTTGGAGTGAAATATCTCTTAACTATGTATTAATTTCCGATGCTTTGAATAAAGACAACTTTTCACTATACCACCATGCTCTACATGCATTGAGTTTGGCAAGCATCTTTTATATGCACACACACTCACTGTTGTCAATGGGGGCTCAAGATGACTCATGTTCAAAGGGAGAAAAAGCTTAGCTAAGCTCTGCTCTTTCTGGATGATGCCTCAATGATTTTGAGAGGTTCTGGCAGCCTGAACATGTAGGCCACTATAAAAAGTCAGTCTTAATTGGTAACAATTTACATTACCTCACTCTAATGCAATGTAGTTATTCCAGAACTACTCTGGTAACCAAAATGTTGTTAGTTACAGTACTCAGCTGCAGATCGTAGCCTCACAACTCGCCAAATACTTGTTTAAAGTAGTTACTGTTGCAAAGTGTAGTGGTTACTTGTAATACAAAGACATTACAATCCTGGTGGTAGTATATGTGCTACATCCATCATACAGTATCTAAACAACTTCAAGTAAACTGTGCCTGCTTATGGGTCTACCACACATTAGCATATCACTGCATCGGTATACCCTGAGTATACCAAACATTAAGAACGTCCTAATATTCAAAGGCACTTACATTTTTTTGTCTTGCCCAATCACCCTCTGAATGGCACCCATACGCAATCCATGTCTCACTTGTCTCAGGGCTTAAAAATATTATTTGAACCTGTCTCCTCTCCTTCATATACACTGATTGAAGTAGATTTAACAAATTACAGCAATAAGGGATCATAGCTGTCACCTGGATTCACCTGGTTAGTCTATGTCATGGAAAGAGCAGGTGTTCTTAATGTTTTGTATACTCAGAGTAGCTCTGCAGGGAGATGAAATGAAAGCAATTATACCCAACCAGAAAAAGAATGTGACAAAGAATCACAGAATACATTTAAAGCTAATGAGATTTCTGAGTAATGCTTTACATTACAGTGCCATTATTACTGTGTAACTACTCATGGCATTACAGTATAAGAAGTATTGTAACTACTTATTAAACACTAACCTTTTCTTTAGCCATAACCCTAAGTAACCCCAAAGTACAGTGTGATAATGAGTAAATACAATATTTGTTTTGTTGTAATTACAGGAATAATTACACTGTAATAAGGGCACTGGAATGTAAAGTACAACTGATTTTCTTCTCGTAATGGAAAAGCAACCCACACTACTTTTAATTCCTTCTGAAAATTAGTATGTGAAATTATTTGCCTCCTTTATCTGCTCTCTTTGTTCATCTGGAGTGGCCATGTTGTCACAGGGCACTGCACTCGGCTCCCCACATGCACCCCTCTCCTGTGTGTGTGTGTGTGTGTGTGTCGGCATCTCAGTGCTCTTACTTACTGTTTCCTTTTTCCGTTTGCATAACACGTTTTACTGAGTTTACATGCATTCCTGAGTTGGACAAATGTGTTGTTTAACTTGAGACACAGTACAATTTCAAGTCCTCTCAACTTAGAGATTGAAAGATATCATCAGCTGAAGTATACAGGGGCCCGTATGTATCATCTGTCTCAGAGTAGGAGAGCTAGGATCAGGTCCTTCCTGTCCATAATGATCTGATGTATTATGAGGCAAACATTCTCCTAGATCATCATGCCTACTCTTAGACACGTGATATATACAACCCGGCTCTCCCTTGGGAAAGAGGTCCTCTGATACAACAAAGTTAATTTTGATGGTAAAATTGATTCAGCGGTATGTTATGATAATTGCACATAATTTTGGAATTCAAATAATTTCTGTGGCCATAAGATAATCTTTTGCAGTTTATGCCACTTGCTAGAAGCTTTCATCCAAAGCAATAGTATGTGTATGTGGAATTGTAACCAAGGATGCTTGGCATTGGCGGCATCACGATCTTACCAGCTGAGACATGCCTGTACCACATATAGATGCAGGGCAGACATTTTGTATTGTTGTGCAGATATCATGTTAAGGGTTTCCCCCTTGTGGTCAAAGCTAGAATGCTCTCTCTTGTCCACAGAACAGGCCGGCAGCTGTGCAGGGGTCCCCACACACTGGCCCGCCCCCGGCATGCATGAACCCCGCCTTGATGAGCACTCCCTGGGTGAGAGAGGGGCCTTCACACTGTCCCTCAGGCCCCATCTTCATGCCATCCTTCTCCCCATCCTTCAGGCAGGGCACCCATCCATGCCATCCTTCTCCCCATGCTTCAGGCAGGGCACCCATCCATGCCATCCTTCTCCCCATGCTTCAGGCAGGGCACCCATCCATGCCATCCTTCTCCCCATGCTTCAGGCAGGGCACCCATCCATGCCATCCTTCTCCCCATGCTTCAGGCAGGGCACCCATCCATGCCACTAGCCACTCTTGTGCTGTACACAGAGATGACTTCACTGCTTTCATATCATATCATAAGGCACTCAGGCCTTGGGAATATATCCCTTATCACTCCATCAGGATCAAAGGCTGACATTAGGGACAGTATACAGTATGCTTGATGATTATAAGGGACGTACAGTATTAGCTTGATGGAAATATATTTATTCGATATTGTTTCGAGTTGGTTTGAACATTTTAGAGCTATGTGGGCATATACACTGAGTATACCAAACATTAGGAACACTTTTCTAGTACAGAGTTGCAGGTTTTCCCTCAGGATAGCCGCAGTTCGTTGGGGCATGGACTCTACAAGATGTCGAAAGCGTTTCACAGGGATGCTGGCCCATGTTGACTACAATGCTTGGACCATTCTTGATTCACACGGGAAACTGTTAAGCGTGAAAAATCCAGCAGCGTTGCAGTTCTTGCCACAAACCAGTGCACCTGGCATCTACTACCATACCCCATTCAAAAGCACTTAAATATTTTGTCTTGTTTTGCCATAAGAACGATATGGTAGCATACTGTATTCCAAGGCAAGTTCAGAGAATCAGTTCATCAAGACACTCCTTCATTCATTTCCTCTTGTCATTGTTACCAACTGTAGCAATGTTCACCTGAGCCAGGATTCAATCCAAGGCGAGTTGTCAGCAGGTGCACTGCACTTGACTTTTAAAGGTCGTTCATGCTCGAGCTGCCTTCCTCAGCTTTACCGTGAATGCCATCTCCGAAAGGGTGAGGGAAATTGTATTGAAATGCAATGCATCTGTCAACAACACGCCTTTGATTGAATCCCGGTGCTAGTTATTTCACAAAAAGGCACTGTGAAAAGAAGTGCAACTTTCCCACTTTCCGTTCCAATTAGAATTAGGCTACCATGTTTCAGTCCACATGTTCACACTTGCATAGGCTGTCACAGATTCATGCTCACTGGCAGACCCCCCTTACCTTCTGTCCCCGAGATCCCCATTGGGACACAGCTTTCACTCTCATTTCACAACGGTTTAGTAGTGGTGAAGCAGTGCCATATGAACTTCATGGGTAGAATTAACAATCACAGAGGATGCCTCATCATTCACTTCATTGGGCCACAGAATTGAGCTATATGTACATGTAGCCTAGTCAATGTATTATGTGACTTTGTAACATTTCTCTACAAGTAGCATGGTTCACAGTGGAATTTAAATGTATGTCAATCTATTATTTATCGTAATTCTGATGGTTTCTTTATTCTTTTCCTCTGTGCTCCTTTCGTCCTTCCACTGCTTTTCCTCCTCTCCTTCTTCCTCTTCCTCCTTTCTAAAGCAGTATCGCTATCAAGATGAGGACTCTCCACCTGAGCACGGGTTCCCGCGGCTGACCAACGAGGTGCGCGCCCCTGAGCTGGTGCACGTGTCGGAGAAGAACCTCTCGGAGATTGAGAATGTGCATGGCTACGTGTCCCACTCCCATATCTCCCCGCTCAAGGTCAGCAAATGTCCTGTCCTGCACCCCCAACCCAGTGAGCAAAATTGGTTACAAATAAGTCATTTCTACAGCAAAACTGTGCCAACCAGTTTTGCTCACTGGGAAGCCCCTGACGAGAACTTGCCAAACCACACCATGCGTGGCTGCCAACATGGTGTCCTTCGTTCCCTTCTTTCCTCTCCCTGTTAGTCTTGTTCTCTTTCTCTCTTATCTCTTCCTTGTTCTTTCTGTTTCTTTCTCCCTATCTCTTCCTCTCATTCCTCTTAGCCATTCCCCCTCTCTCACTATCTTGATTAATTCAAAAGCTATTGTGGTTCCTGTCCTGAGTCTTCGGTAAGTCTCTCATAACTAGTGCAACTCGGTGCGCTATTGCTAACAAAAGTACGTCGTCATGTTTATTTCATTAGGCACCAAATGTAAGAAAATGGACTGGAACAGGGAATGACTACCTGGAATTGTCCAGTAAGGAACTCTTAAACATTGTCCACACAAAGAAAACGGTGCTATCTAGAACCTATGAGTGTTCTTCATCTGTCCCCATAGAAGAACCCTTTGAAGAACCCTTTTTGGTTCCAGCTAAAAACCCTTTAGGGTTCCATGTAAAACCCTTTCCACAAAGGGTTCTACATGGAACCCAAAAAGGGTTCTCCTAAGGCAGTGGTTCCCAAACTTTTCATAGTCCCGTACCCCTTCAAACATTCAACCTCCAGCTGCGTACCCCCTCTAGCACCAGGGTCAGCCCACTCTCAAATGTTGTTTTAGCCATCATTGTAAGCCTGCCACACACACACTATACAATACATTTATTAAACATAACAATGAGTGTGAGTTTTTGTCACAACCCGTCTCCTGGGAAGTGACAAAGAGCTCTTATAGGATCAGGGCGCAAATAATAATATAATAATAATCAATAAATTTGCTCTTTATTTAGCCATCTTACATATAAAAACTGATTTGTTCATCAAAAATGGTGAATAACTCACCACAGGTTAATGAGAAGGGTGTTCTTGAAAGGATGCACATAACTCTGCAATGTTGGGTTGTATTGGAAAGAGTCTCAGTCTTAAATCAAATCAAATGTATTTATATAGCCCTTTGTACATCAGCTGATATCTCAAAGTGAAGTGCTGTACAGAAACCCAGCCTAAAACCCCTAACAGCAAGCAATGCAGGTGTATAGCACGGTGGCTAGGAAAAACTCCCTAGAAAGGCCAAAACCTAGGAAGAAACCCAGAGAGGAACCAGGCTATGAGGGGTGGCCAGTCCTCTTCTGGCTGTGCCAGGTGGAGATTATAACAGAACATGGCCAAGATGTTCAAATGTTCATAAATGACCAGCATGGTCAAATAATAATAATCACAGTAGTTGTCGAGGGTGCAGCAAGTCAGCACCTTAGGAGTAAATGTCAGTTGGCTTTTCATAGCTGATCATTAAGAGTATCTCTACCACTCCTGCTGTCTCTAGAGAGTTGAAAACAGCATGTCTGGGATAGGTTGCACGTCCGGTGAACAGGTCAGGATTCCATAGCTACAGGCAGAACAGTTGAAACTAGAGCAGCAGCACGGCCAGGTGGACTGGGGACAGCAAGGAGTCCTCATGCCAGGTAGTCTTGAGGCATGGTCCTAGGGCTAAGGTCCTCCGAGAGAGAGAAAGAAAGAGAGAAGGAGAGAATTGGAGAGAGCATACTTAAATTCACACAGGACACCGGATAAGACAGGACAAGTACTCCAGATATAACAAACTGACCCTAGCCCCCCGACACATAAACTACTGCAGCATAAATACTGGAGGCTGAGACAGGAGGGGTCAGGAGACACTGTGGCCCCTGAAGTTAATTATTTGACTAGGCTACCTGTATTTGACATTGTGTTGTTATTTCACTGAACACTAGATGGTTTAATGTTATTTTTGGCAGTGAAACGAAACTACTCAGGCTTGAAAAAAAACTCACCCAAATGTATAAATTATTATTTATTTTAAAAAAATGTGAATCATCATTTTTATTTGGCGTACCCCCGACGCCTATGGGGAGACAGCCGAAGAAGAACCGTTTTGTATAACCCCTTTTTCTAAGTGTGTACTACATGCCCTAATGAACATGACCCATATGTTCAATGACTAAAGGATCTGACCAGGGGGGTGTGTTATATTTAAGCAATAAGGCCCGAGGGACTGTGGTATATGGCCAATATACCATGGCTAAGAGCTGTTCTTATGCACGATGCGAAGCGGCATTTCTAGATGCAGCTTCTAGCTGTGGTATATTGGCCATATAACACAAACCCCCAAGTGCCTTTCTGCTATTGTAAACTGGTTACCAATTTAAATAGAACAGTAAACAAGTGGTATATTGGCTGATACACACACGGCTGAAATGCACACGGCTGAAATGCTATTTCAGCCAATCAGCATCCAGAAACTAAACTTCCCGGGTTTATAAAACTGTATAATGCACTTGGTAATACGTCACACAAAAGGTTATTTAACATGTATTAGCACAAATGTGCATTGTTAGCATAAATAACAGACATTGATGCTGTGGAGAACATTGCTGTTATGCAAAAGTGTGTGTGTGTGGGGGGGGGGTTTATACATTCATTGATTCATGTTAAATAAAGTCCTCCATTGAGTTGTTGATGTGGCACTCAACCAATGAGAATAGATTAATAAGGAGATTACTTTACAAGCCAATTGCCTAACTATTGTGTATTTTACACAGTCATTTTCATTCACTTCCTGATTGTAATAAAGTAGATGAACAGCAGGTGGCGGTGAGTGCTCAGTTTTATATAAGCCTCATAAAAACAATCAATGTTGCTTGAATACTGTTGGGTGAAGTTTACCTAGATGCTGATTTAGGATCAGTTTATAATTTTCCCCATTAGTGGTTAAGGTTTGGATTGTTGATCAGTACCTAGGGTAACTTTACCCTGGAGCTCAGAACACAATGCTGGCCAGCTAGGGACAATGTGGGAACAGAATGGGAATCAAAGGAGAATGTATATAGGCTAACCACCTCTGATTAGTACAAACAGCATGCACAGTTTTAGTAGAATGGCCCATAGGGCAGTAGCCCATCTCCTGTTTCTGTAGCACCCCCTGGACAGGACGTTAGTGAATTGCAGGGGGTAGATTGTTGAGTGACAATATATTTGGATTTGTCTTGGATTTAATTTAAATTTGAATTAAGGTGTGATAGAAATAAAAATAAAAATGTTAGAATACTTTTGTAGAAAACTCTCATTGTTTGAACCTGTCTAGAGTCGAATCTTGATTTATTTGGATATTTTGATAAAACAAAGGTAAAGCAGCAGAGAACTGATGTTCATATTCCAGTAATATGATTCATGTTTAATACTTCATTATTACTAGATAAAGGTACCACAAAAGAAAATACATTCTATATATTTTATTTTATTCCAAGTAACACACCGGGCTGCAGTATATTTAATTGAATACTTGGCTGACTGATATAATATCTTTCCTCTAAGAGTCCTGTTCTAGGCCTCCTCTCTTGACCCCTGTGCATCTGATGTAATAGAATCGTTTGTGGGCCTAGAAGCCTCAATTCTATTTGGAGATTGTGTTGGATACTATTACAGACTGCCTTTTTTAGTGTCCACATCCCCTATCTCGTTCAGATAAATAAATATCTGATGTGATGGGGCATTACCCTGAGCCTACTTTAGATTGTATTGTGAGGAGATTAGGAAACAGGTCAACTTGTTGGTTTGTCCCAAATGGCACCCTATGCCCTATATAGTGCACTACATTTGACTGGAGCCCAATGGGCCCTGGTCAAAAGTAGTACACTATATAGGGAATAGGGTATAGGAGCCAATTTGCAATCTGTGACATGTAAACTGAGAGGGATGGAGGAGAAATCACACATACTGTAAGCTTTTTTCTCTCTGTGGGTATGTGGGTAACCTTGCCCTCAATAGCACAGATTCAACTGTCACAAAGAAACTCAATATTCTAGTCTGGTGTTGATGAAAGTGACGACTCTCTTTCATAGCTTAGACTGCCTGAGAATCTGCAGCGTTATTACCAATATTTTGCAAGGTTATATTATTATTGAGTCGGACGTTACAGCCCAGTGTCTGGATAATAGCAACTTAACAGCTGACAGGGAATTGATCAAATGCTGCCCGTCCCAACTCCACTGTCGCTGATAGAAGGTCTCAAAACAGGGATACCATATATCAACGAAAGCAGGTCTTGGATTTGAAACAACACTGTGACACAAGTGGTCCAATATCTGACAGCCGAATGGAGTCGTTGACAGGCTGTGGACAAAAAAACGAAATGTTGTTGAGGAGATTTTGAAATGCAGATTCATTATGTACTGGTAAGCTTTGATTCGGGTAAATTCAGACTATTTTTCTAACCGCGTGGATCTTTCTCTTTAGTCAGTCCCTAAAACGCAAAAGGAAAGGTGAGTTTCTACAACGATTGCATGTGTAGTTAGGTTAGTCTGTTGATTCAAATGGGACTTTGTAAGGGATGTATCTTTGCGGCACATTTGCTGCTTTCCATAATTTAGTATTTGTCTTAGAGAACTCTGTTATCCATAGCAAGGTGTTGGAATTCTGTGTGTTTTAGCACGTTGCATTGGAAACTGTTATTCTGATATTAATTTTATTCAAAGCCAGCTGGGACTGAGCCATGAGGAATAACTTGTACTCCCCTCCTACTTGTGTCACAGCATCGGGTGAGAGTACGACCTATCTTGGTAATTCTGCAGGTAAGAGCTAACTTGCGCTCACCAGGCCGTTCTCCTGGTTTGGCACGGCAGTTAGTTACAGTGACTAGCATTTAGCAGTGCATAGTTTGCTTTAGGGTTTGGGTGGGTTATAGGGGTTTGGTTTAGGTTCACTATATTTTGAGTTCTTTGGCAAATGATAACTTTGTAAAAACCAACATAGGAGTGAGGACAACCACTACTGGTGCTATAGCATTAGAGGGCCAGGTTAACTAAGCATTTTTTACCAGAAGTTTGTATCTGTTGTCTGTCTTCCATTCCCTTAAGAACAGTTAAGGGAATGAAACAGTTGCAGACTTTGGACATGACTAAATCTGGCCCTAAGGGATCGCTTCTTAGAGGCTCCTTCCTCATTGGCTCATATGCAGGAAGTAAGACTCTCTCACTTTCTCTCATCCGCATTCAACCCTAACATTGCTCTCCTGCATTCTCATTTTCACCTTCTCTCTCTCCCTCTCTGGCTCCCTCCCTCTCTTTTGCCCTCTGTGGAGTATGACTGTGTACCCCCATAGCCTGCAGCTCCCTATCTTTATGTAATAATCATCTCTCTTTTGTCTTCCTAACTTGCGAGTGACGTTGTCTTTTACTTCTTACCTGCAGCCTGCTCTGGTTACTCGTTTTGATCTTACATACCCTGGTGTGACTGCTGCAAACTACCTGGCAAGTTCTTTTCTCCCTTTTATCACTGGAAAGTTGTTTTTTATTTGATTTCTTTACAGTGCTTTTGGGGTCCGTTGATGAGCCACGCATGAGGTTCACTTGACTCTTTTCAAATGTTTTCGTTCTACTTGGAAGGTAACATGTAGAATCAGATGAATTTGTTATCCCATGGATTTATGTGCGGTCGGTCCTGTTGAATTCTGTATCTCATAAACCTCTTTTTACCCAAGGAATACCACGTGTGTTTGCGACTCATTGTCAGTGTCACCTAAACACAAGTTGTATTTATTTTGCCACCAGTCATGCATCTATGATATTCTGTTTGGTTGATCAGTGTCACAAAGTAACAATTGTTGTCTGTTGTGCATACTGCATTTTAGCAGTCACACTTATCCAGAGCAACTTATAGGAGTCGACTCAGGGATTTGAACCAGTGACCTTTTGTTTACTAGCACAATGCTCCTAACCGCTAGGTTACCTGCCTAGGGGCAGGTTATTGCAATTATATTTATTTGTTTTTACTAGTGTTCCCCCCCTCTTTGTTTTTGTTTCTTCTCACTACATAATTTGTACTTCCATCTCAGTGTGGAAGTAGAATGTTATCAAAGAAATGTTCAAAAGAACATTATGAAATGAATATTCCTGCGTATCATTTGTATTCTCATTTCTCATGATGCTTTTCTGTTAGTCATCATCAACAATGGATTTGACAGTTACAGATGTAGGACATTAATTTGAGCCAGTTTTCTTTGCAAAATAGTCCTGCAGCAAAAGGAAATTTGAATTATTATGTGGATTAAAATGAATGGACATTTTTGTAGGGGTTGATACATTTTTATTTAGGGCAAATCAAGTCTAAAATGTCTAAGTGGAAATTCCAAACTTTAAAAGTCTTTTTGATAAGCAAATACACTACAAGTCAGCAATAAAAGAGTGATCAAATTCAGATCCTACATCTGTAAATTAACAGTGAATAACAACAATTTGAATTAATATAGCACATTTTCAAAGTGCTACTATACCACTAATTGCTCAATGATTCTCAACGGTGATTAAAGTCTAGTTGGCCCATCCTTTAACATCCCACATCCGACAACAGAGACATTAGGTTAGGGAGAGGCAGTCTCACTCCCATCTGCATAGCGGTCAGAGAGAGGGGTATAAGAGCTTCTTCTTCAGACAGGCTATGGTCGGTCGGTCTGTCTGTCTGTCTGTCTGTCTGTCTGTCTGTCTGTCTGTCTGTCTGTCTGTCTGTCTGTCTGTCTGTCTGTCTGTCTGTCTGTCTGTCAGTCAGTCAGTCAGTCAGTCAGTCAGTCAGTCAGTCAGTGTGACACTGCCAGACTTGTGTCCCTATCTGACCTACAGGATCATCCCCCTAATCCCCCTCCTCTTCTACGGGCTAACCCATTGCAGCCATTTCCTCAGCACCGCTCTCGCCCCTCGCCTCTTTATAAGTAACTATTGACTTTCGTTGGATGTCATTTTCAGGCGCAGCCGCTCCTTTGTGGCACCCCGGCAAACCGATTGTCAATCCTTTATGTAGAGTGAGAGAGGGGTGAATTAGTGAGAAACGCAGTTCTATTATATTATGCATGAGTCATGGCCTGGCCAAGGACTATGAATCTGTGCTTTCTCATTTGTTTTCACTTAGCCTTGGGACTTTCAATGAAAAATAGCTTTAATGCTGCAGTGTAATTGCACAGGCGGGAGAGAATTGAGTCTTGTCTGCTGAGATTGGAGTCCTGCCTACTTGCCTTGCTCTGAGCAAGGCGAACGGTATTTGATATGGACTAATTCAGAAAAGATGCTGTCATCGATTCATGCTGTCACGTTATCGACCTACAGTACGGTCTGTTTCCGTGGTAATATCTTCTTGCAAAAATGCATGAATCTTGCATCAGCAATTAGCCTTCTTTCAACAAGCAATGTGAACTTTGGGAATTATAAGCTGGTTTAATTAACGCCCAGACGCAGTAGGTGAAGGATGTTTGTCAGGGAAATCTGTTTAATTCGGGAAAACAGGCTCTTGATGTGTGTGTGTGTGTGTGTGTGTGTGTGTGTGTGTGTGTGTGTGTGTGTGTGTGTGTGTGTGTGTGTGTGTGTGTGTGTGTGTGTGTGTGTGTGTGTGTGTGTGTGTGTGTGTGTGTGTGTGTGTGTGTGTGTGTGGTTAGTAAGTGGCAGGGTCTTGTGTGTGGCTCCCCCAGGGGAAGAAACACACTCAGACCGGCTCTCCATCTTGACTCCCTGTTGTCATAATTACTCCACAGACTTGTTATCCCCAAGATCGGAGGCCTTGATTGGCTCATGCCGCTTCTCTGATTTAACCGCAGTTATTAGTATATTCTCTTTATTTAGATGGAAAGTCCCAAATGAGAGGGGGAGACAGGTAGATCCATGCATACAGATATAAAGCTACAGGCAGAGTTTGATTCCACAAGGGGCCATGTGTGGTCCGTAGTCAACAGTGCTATGACTAGACCAGACTCCAGCATGACTTTTGGAGTTTTAAGGACAGTGTTGCTGCCCAACATGGCTCATCAGAGCATATATTTGCATTTATAGACACTGTTAGTGTTTTGTTTTACTGTATAAAGAAACTCCAGTTCATATAGTTAATTTGCAGCATACTGTACCAGAGTGGACACAAGTACCACCGTGTATCACAGAAGGTCTTCCGGAGGGTTGCAGTCAGAGAGGGTGAATAGCATAAAGTAGAGATTGAGACTTCTATCAGTTATTATTTCTAACGACCTAACATGTTTGGCATTAGCATACTAATTGTTTACTCGTCAGAGTTGAAATACAACCATAGTTGTTGACCATGAAGTGAAGGCTTAATTTAAAAAAATATATATTTAACTAGGCCAAACCCGGACAACTGTGCGCCGCCCTATGGGACTCCCAATCACGGCCAGATGTGATACAGCCTGGATTCAAACCAGGGACTGTAGTGAGATGCAGTGCCTTAGACCGCTGCACCACTCAGGAGCATGATATGACTATGGCTGAGGGGGACATTTGGAAATGAACTCATTAATATATCAGAATCTTTTTTTCTTGGGGTCTTAAATGTCATGGTCGACATACCAAGGCCACTTCTCAATTGGCACCCCATTACCTGTAAAGTGCACTACTTTTGACCAGGGCCCATGGAGCGCACTATTTACGGAAAAGGGGGCCATTTGATACGCAGCCCCAGGCACATGAGTATTCTGGACACACAGTAAACAACATCTTCCTACGTCAAAGACGGATGCACCAATGGTTTCTCCTTGAGATGTGTACCAATGACCACCACGTCTTTTCTTTACTGTTATACCGTTATGTGACTTGATGCAATAACGGATTTGCAAATACATGAGTTATTTAAAACCTATATAGCCTTATGCGAGGTTAAGCCAACATTGATTTGTGTTCAAATTGAATTTAATATGAAATGTCAATGTGTAATTGATCTCATAATAAGTGCTCACACTCCAATTCCAGAAACACTGAATTAGAAAACGTCAGATGTTTACATACAAGTATGACAGGTTTGTTATTTTAACCATCTATCAACAGATTTGGAGTGACATGTGGAAGATATGATATAATGTAAATTATAAACTGGGTCATTCAAGCTGTCTTGTTAAACACCATATGTTCACAAGGTCACCTTTACCAAAGACAGGACAGGTGGATGAATATTTAAACAGGCCACCCTTCTTTTAGTTGCATTAATTGGAAAGAAAACAATCTGTCTGACTTGGTTCTTCTGAGAGAGATTCTTTGAAATGCGGTTGTCTCCTCTTTTCGCCAACAGACTTGTTATCAAAGCAGCATCCGTCTCAATCAAGCAAGACCAGGCATTAGGTGTTCTCTGGTAGGCTTGAAAGGGAACGTTTGTCTCATCCAGACTTGTTGACTCAAGACAGTGAGGTCACTGATGTGATTTTATGAGTGTGCCAAGGGACCTTTTTTGAGAGCTTTTCTGGCAATTGTATTGCCAATGCAGCTCTTAGGAGACCTCTAGGAATGATTCTCTCATCCCTCTACACAGCTTCAACATCATGTCACTTTGTGTTGTAATTACAAAGTTTGTATCTAAGGCTGCTGTACCCTTCAATTCATCAAATATGAGTGGTAAGCAATTTTTACTGAGAAGAAGCATGTTATACCCTATTGGAAATTTTACACAAAACTAACGTTCCATTTACAATTCTAACAGGTTCCATGGCATTTGAAATGACTTGATAATGTGTTTCAATACAGGGAACTAAAACTGCATTCTAAACTTACCTTTCAGGTGTTTGTGAAAGCAAATATTTGCATTTGATTTTGTTACAATTCAATTTGTGTTCAAATAAAATGGGTTAATATGTAATTGTTGTATTTCCAACACGGAAACATTCACATTTCCAGTAGGGATGCACTGTGATTGTATTTCATTTCTATGTCAATACAATCTCTTCTTACCTGGGAATCTGTTGGTGCCCCAGTATCAAAGACTGTAAACAATAGACGTCATTCGACAGCTGTTGCTTAGTAACAGTTGGACCCAAGCCAGAGTATTTTGATAATCAGATCTGAGGTTAGTTCTATCTTTGACCTTGTTACCAGTCTGTCACTAATTGTATCTGTGGCTGCATGGAACCTGAGCTATTGCTTCTATGCCTAGAGGGAAGTCCTTGATATGCAGTGCCATTGTCCCGGATGGATGGATGGATGGATGTGCAAACACAGCTTTGGTGGTAGTTATTGCTAATTCAGAATTACTTGCTGATATTCACTGTCTAAATACACCCTTTGTGTATGCACACGTGTATGGATGTTATAATGTATTATAGATGATGCCTGTACCATGTTCCACTATGATTGTTTTTAGTGTCTCCTAACTACATTTGAGTGGTCCACAATGTGGTTTAAAAAAAGAACAGATTTTGTATCATTGTGGAGTGATACCCCCAAAAATGATCTAACTCATAACTGTATGATTGACAGTTTTGAAAAATCACTGCATGCGTCCCAATTTGCACCCTATTCCCTGTATAGTGCACTACTTTTGACCGGAGACCAAAGGTAAAAAGTAGTGTACTATATAGGGAATAGTGTGCCATTTCGGACACGTAACTGTTCAACCTCCTTACTATTTATCACAGGTTATGAAGCGGGAGCTGAAAAACGGCTCCTCACAATGGCTGAACACCTCGCCAATGTAAGCCATTTTGGCACAAACAGAATGCTCTTATCAATGCATCTTATTATCTGGATGCTCTTATGTCTCCTGATTTGCAATGGCGTCTCTAAACGCTAGAATGACTTTATCTCCCGGGAAACATCTGGAGAATTGGAGAATTCATCCAGGGCCATCAATGGCTCTGTTTCTTTTAATCTAATGAATGTCAGAGGAGGACCATTGAGGAGACAATGTACTCCCCCAGAATATAATTCTCCCTGGCATGAATAGCTGTATTACACTTGATTCATTGTTGGTTGTAATAGTGTTTTCTGTTCAGGCAGTTAATGGATGCATGCAGGTGTACATTGACTGGATGATTCAATAGGAATAGGACTGTAAATTGTTTTGGAAGGCCCCTATCCCGATGTTGCTCTCCCTCCAACAGAGGCACTGTCCTTTAATAGTGTGTGCGTGTGTGTGTGTGTGTGTGTGTGTGTGTGTGTGTGTGTGTGTGTGTGTGTGTGTGTGTGTGTGTGTGTGTGTGTGTGTGTGTGTGTGTGTGTGTGTGTGTGTGTGTGTGTGTGTGTGTGTGTGTGTGTGTGTGTGTGTGTAAAGGTTTGGTAGGTAGATACTGTACATCAGCGCCACAGTAAACAACCCTGTCCTCTCATTTAATGGCCCCTTGCTAGTCCATCCCCTTTTGAAGCAGATTGCACTAAAATAAAATATTTCACATTTGGCCCAGGAATATCCACCGTGTGCAAAGATACTGGGAAGATGGTTTCTCTCCCAGTCTGAAGCCCTTTCACAGTAAGTGATCCACCAACATTGATTTGCTATTAGATGGTATTAAAGTACTTGGCCTCGGTAGCGATGGGGAGTACTCCTGTAAATGGTACATTTTGTGTGCTTTACCCATACTCCCTCAAAATACTTTAAGGGTTTACCTCGGATGGAAAATACATTGGTGGACATGTGCTCAGTGTAATGGCAACAGCACATGTGTGCAAGGAATGAAAAGTAAGCCTTCAATACGGAATGGGTCCTCCAGTGTTGTTAGAAGAGAAAGTCTTCCAGTTAGTTTCATTCCTGGTGTCCTGTTCTTTCTGCACTTAATATAGATAGAGAGGGGAAAAGTCCATTTGTTTTAATGTGCACTTTTGCAGCCTCTTAAATGTTGTGTGTAATGGCAATATGCAGTAGCCCTCACTATTAGCCAGAGGGTTTAACTATTTACATTTACTTTTAAGTCATTTAGCAGACGCTCTTATCCAGAGCGACTTACAACTATCTGGTGCTCTGAAAATGCATGACTAGAGCTTTTGTGTACATTTTATCTAAATATGTGAGACATGAAATAGAAAATTGATTCATATAGGTCATATAGCCAACATGATGACTATGTTGACTATAGAGCTACAAAGAGGAAGTGAAGAGGGGACGGCTGGACATTCGTGCTGTTGAGTCTGTATCTGCGGTAACATGGACTTTTAACAACTCGCTGAGTTGGTGTTGTAGCAAACAAGTGTTGGGTTGACTCTGTAACACCCCCTTCCCTGCAGCAGCACACATATAAATAGAATGAATAGAATGGGCATGGAACCTCTACCATGGCAATTTGACTGATAAACTCATGGGTAAACTCGCAATGTCTATCTGGTATTGTGATGCAATCAGTTCCATGGTCATTTAGAATGTTCATTCAAATAACTTATTTGGCTCTTGCAATGGAATGTATTTTTTGTAATGTCAGTTGAGTTGAATCAACAAATCAAAGCACATGTTGATGGCTACACTTCCTGATTTTACTTTCTGCTGTTACATCCTGCTTTGTTCCTATGGGTACACTTGCAATGGCTGCAACTCCACCCATTATGCCATCATTGACTTGAATGAGGGCGCCCGTTCTATTCATTCTATTTTGTTGGCAGCATATGCAGTCAGGACCAGAGGAGAAAATGTGCTTCTTAAAAAAACAGTGCTATTCGAGCAGTTATTGTGGTGACCGCCAATTACCATCATCCAAAATACCATGACCGTCACAACCCTAGCTGCGGGCATGCTGCCTGCTGTCTTGTTCACCATAGAGTTGGGCAGTCACCTTCACTGCTGTCTTGTAATGCTTTGGCAGGGCAAGGCTAAGAAAATAAAGTATATACAGTGCATTCGGAAGTATTCAGACCCCTTGACTTTTTCTACATTTTGTTAGGTCAGGTCGCCATTGTAAATGAGAACTTGTTCTCAACTTGCCTACCTGGTTAAATAAAGGTGAAATAAATAAAGAAATAAAAACGTTACAGCCTTATTCGAAAACTGATTAAATCGTTTTTCCCCCTCATCAATCTACACATAATACCCCATAATGATAAAGAAAAATACAATTCTCCCAAATTTATAAAAATAAAAACAACTGAAATATAACATTTACATAAGTATTCAGACTCTTTACTCAGTACTTTGTAGAAGCACCAAGTCTTCTTGGGGATGACACTACAAGCTTGGCACACCTGTATTTGGGGAGTTTCTCCCATTCTACTCTGCAGATTCTCTCAAGCTATGTCAGGTTGGATGGGGAGCGTCGCAGCACAGCTATTTTTAGGTCTCTCCAGACATGTTCGATTGGGTTCAAATCCGGGCTTTGGCTGTGCTACACAAGGACATTCAGAGACTTGTCCCGAAGCCACTCCTGCGTTGTCTTAGCTGTGTGTTTAGGGTCATTTTCCTGTTGGAAGGTGAACCTTCGCCCCAGTCTGAGGTCCTGAGCACTCTGGAGCAGGTTTTCATCAAGGGTCTCTCTGTACTTTGCTCCGTTCATCTTTCCCTCGATCCTGACTAGTCTCCCAGTCCCTGCCTCTGAAAAACATTCCCACAGCATGATGCTGCTGCCACCACCATGCTTCACCGTCGGGAAGGTATTGGCCAGGTGATGAGTGGTGCCTGGTTTCCTCCAGACGTGACCCTTGGCATTCAGGCCAAAGAGTTCAATCTTGTTTCTCTTGGTCTGAGAGTCCTTTAGGTGCCTTTCGGTAAACTCCAAGCGGACTGTCATGTGCCTTTTACTGAAGAGTGGCTTCCGTATTGCCACTCTACCATAAAGGCCTGATTGGTGGTGTGCTGCAGAGATGGTTGTTCTTCTGGAAGATTCTCCCATCTTTACGGAAGATCTCTGGAGCTCTGAGTGAAGATTGGGTTCTTGGTCACCTCCCTGACCAAGGCCCTTCTCCCTCGATTGCTCAGTTTGGCCGGGAGGCCAGCTCTAGGAAGAGTCTTGGTGGTCCAAACTTCTTCCATTCAATGCTGCAGACATTTTTTGGTACCCTTCTAGATCTGTGCTCGATACAATCTTGTTTCAGAGCTCTATGGAGAATTGTGTCTAAAAACCTGTTTTCGCTTTGTCATTATGGGGTATTTATTTTGATTGATGAGAAATGTTTTATTTAATACATTTTAGAATAATGCTGTAACATAACAAAATGTAGAAGAAGTGATGGGGTCTGAATGATTTCCAAATGGACTGTAAATATATGTGTTTCTATTTGACATCGTGGACTGTCAATGCTTGCATCCATAGCTCTATCTATAAATTAAAAATCAAAGTAAGGATTGTGGTATTAAATCAGTGAGGATTGTTGTTTAAAATGAACATATAATTCCGATGTCCATAACTTTGTAAGTGCAGAATATCATGTTTTTTTCTTTGTTTAAACTTAAAATACTTTCAAGGTATTGTATTTACTTGGTTATTCTCTAGTTAATAAGGCACTGTAAAAATATAGAAAATTGGGAGAGTTTTTATTAACTTCATCATAGTGACTAATATTGTTTTTGCATTATAATTGTTATGAAATACAGCATTTCCACTTTTTATTTAGCCCATTTACTTTTACGGTAATTCCATTTAATCATATGTCCATGTGTATTTATTTAGACCCCCACCCCTCACTCTACTAATGGTATCTGCTGGTGTTTGTGTGTTTGTGTGTTTGTTTGCTGTGGCTAGGTCACACTAATCAACACGTCAAGGTCATCAGCCGCTTCGATGTTTTCACTTCAATAGGCAGCCCAATAGGCAGCCCAATAGGCAGCCCAATAGGCAGCCCAATAGGCAGCCCAATAGGCAGCCCAATAGGCAGCCCAATAGGCAGCCCAATAGGCAGCCCAATAGGCAGCCCAATAGGCAGCCCAATAGGCAGCCCAATAGGCAGCCCAATAGGCAGCCCTGTAAATTTGACGACATCAGCGTCTGAAGCATGGAATGAGTGTACTCTTATTTATGATTGTTGTTTATTGTGTGTACATGCACGGGGCAGCCAGTTGTTTTGCCTCAGGGCAAGCCTGGTTTGAGCTTTTACCACCGAATAGGCTGGGAACATGAATAATATAATAATATAATAATAATAATATATGCCATTTAGCTGACGCTTTTATCCAAAGCGACTTACAGTCATGTGTGCATACATTCTACGTATGGGTGGTCCTGAAGTTTCTCTCCCTCTTTAATTCTAACTTGCGTGTGTGTGTGTGTGTGTGTGTGTGTGTGTGTGTGTGTGTGTGTGTGTGTGTGTGTGTGTGTGTGTGTGTGTGTGTGTGTGTGTGTGTGTGTGTGTGTGTGTGTGTGTGTGTGCATTGCGAGGGTTGGGATAAAGTGAAGGTCACATTTCCATTTGACCTTGTGTAGCTACAGTAAAGTCATCTTTATCGGCCTTGCGCTTGCGGATGCAGGATGGTGTGAGAGGATGCAGGTGAACCTGTTCTGTAATGTGCCTGACTCTGCTGGTACATCTCCTGATCTGCCTGTTTAAGAGAGCCCAATCTACTTAATAAAAATAATATACTACTTAGTATGAGTGACAGATTGAACAGGATTTCTATTACACACAATAGGACTCATTGTGTGCCAGGATGGACTCCAGGGACATTGCCTCTGCGAACCCATCTCTCTGCTAATGCGTCATGTGATACTCATACGTACAGCCAACCCTTTACCACTGTCTTTAAAGCGATGGTCTACAAGTTTCTTTCAGTGTTTCAGCTTGTAGTGCAGCTTTGCTAACATTGGGATATTGCGTTGTATACATTTTTGTGGATCCTAAATCATGCTGACTACTAAAAGTAAACTATGGATTAAAGTGGATGCTGCTGTCACTGCTGGCCTAAAAAAGCAACTCGAGGTAAGATTAATTTCACTCAAAGATGTAGATTGGATGAACCATTCTATTTACATCCACTCAAACCACTAACAAACACTTGGTGTTCCATTGTTAGGCTGCAGAGCTCAGAGTTTTTCCATCTGCAACCTGACAACAACAAAAAAGGCCCTGTGCCCTTGTTATACATGGCTTATAGGTCAGGATAAACACCTATTCCTAAACATACGCATATAGGTGTCATGTCTTGCTCATGTGTTCTGTAGCTAATATTGTTATCATTAGGCCTATCATTAATTTATAGTTATTATGCTGTGCCTCTGAAAATGTATTACCAGTTTATTCTCCAAGTTAATATCCAGTCAAGGGGGATCAATGCAGTGAAGGCAAAAAGGAAAGTAGTGTGTCATATAATGCAAATGGGGAGGGTAACCTCTTGGCAAGGCCAAGGGTGGCATGACAAGAAGCTGTGTGTCGTCCATGTTGAGTGCCCTATCCTCCTCCCGAACCCCCCTGGAGCTGTTTCCTGTTTACCCGCATGTCCTCCAGACAAGCACTTTGCTTTGAACCCCAGAACGACCAGGGCAGATCCTCCAGATGGCCAAGGACTCTTATCCAACCCGGTATGACAAGTCACATCCAAACTTTCACTGACGAGGACATGCTGTAGTCACCGACTTTCATCCCGTGCTGGCCATTGTAACATTTAACCAGAGGATTAGTCCAGTAGATAAGCTCCAAAAAAATAACAGATTGTTCACTTTGTTATGGAAGCATGAAAATCGGCACACTTGTATAACATAGTAAAATTACTGGATATTCCAATGAAAGGGAATGGTAATACTTTAATTTATGATTTCATGAATGCGAAGTTGAAAATCTGCCTTAGTTTTACAAGCATCTAAAGCGAGTATTCAATCAATTTCTGATGGTGGATTTCAGGATGGCACTTTCGGAAGTGGGTTTCATTTGCACAGCGGCAACGGCTCAGCCGCAAATTGATAGCCCACACAAGCTCACAGAACAGGATCGTTGAGTGCTGAAGTGCGTAATAAATTGTCTGTCCTCGGTTGCAACACTCACCTCTGAGTTACAAACTGCCTCTGGAAGCAACATCATCAGAAGAACTGTTCGTTGGGAGCTTCATGAAATGGGTTTTCCATGGCCGAGCAGCCGCACACAAGCCTGAGATCACCATGCGCAATGCCAAGCGTCGGCTGGGTTGGTGTAAAGCTCACTGCCATTGGACTCTGGAGCAGTGGAAACACGTTCTCTCGAGTGATAAATCACGCTTTACCATATGGCAGTCTGACGGACAAATCTGGGTTTGGCGGATGCCAGGAGAATGTTACCTCATGAATGCATAGTGCCAACTGTAAAGTTAGGGGGAGGAGGAATAATGGTCTGGGCTGTTTTTCATAGGTCAGGCTAGGCCCATTAGTTCCAGTGAAGGGAAATCTTAATGCTACAATATACAATGACATTCTAGACAATTTTGTGCTTCCGACTTTGTGGCAACAGTTTGGGGAAGGCCCTTTCCTGTTTCAGCATGACAATGCTCCCGTGCACAAAGCTAGGTCCATACAGAAAAGGTTTGTCGACATCAGTGTGGAAGAACTTGACTGGCCTGCACAGAGCCCTGACCTCAACCCCATCGACCACCTTTGGGAATAATTGGAACGCCGACTGCGAGCCAAACCTAATTGCGCAACCTCACTAATGCCCTTGTGACTGAATGGAATCCCCACAGCAATGTTCCAACATCTAGTGGAAAGCTTTATCAGAAGAGTGGCGGTGTTATAGCAGCAAAGAGCAGCAGCAACTCCATATTACTGCCCATGATTTTAGAATGAGAGCAGGTGTCCACATACTAATCAATACATGACTTTCAAGGTGTAGGACATTTGATGCAAACATAAGTACTGTATACATTTTCTGCTGTATATAAAATTACATTATCACATTTGCTTGCTCATTTGCCATACTAGTCTGATGAGACCATGTGCTACAATGGGAACTAGCCTGCAACAACCAAACTTTTTGAAAAATGTTTTTATTTATTTATTTATTTTATTTTAAACCCTTTATTTAATTAGGCAAGTCAGTTAAGGGGCGGGTTTGGCCAGCAGGGATGTCCTTGTCCCGTCGGGCACTAGCGACTCCTGTGGCGGGACGGGCGCAGTGCATGCTGACACGGTCGCCAGGTGCACAGTGTTTCCTCCAACACATTGGTGTGGCTGGCTTCAAGGGTTAAGTGGGCATTGTGTCAAGAAGCAGTGCGGCTTGGTAGGGTTGTGTTTCGGAGTACGCACGGCTCTCGACCTTCACCTCTTCCAAGTCTGTACGTGAGTTGCAGCAATGAGACAAGACTGTAACTACCATTTGGATACCACAAAAACGGGGTGTAAAAAAATATAAATAAAATCAGTTAAGAACTATTTGATATTTACAATGATGGCCTACCCCTGCAAACCCTAGCGACGCTGGGCCAAATGTGCGCCGCCCTATGGGACTCCCAATCATGGACGGTTGTGATACAGCCCGGAATCAAACCAGGGTCTGTAGTGACACCTCTAGCACTGAGATGCAGTGCCTTAGACCGCTGCGCCACCTCAGGAACCCCCCAAACTTGTTGGACAATGTTGGTTGGTAGATGGAATGATGTCCAATGAGGTTGCAAGGTTAAATTGGGAGGGGGCAGGATCAGGTCAGCACAGTATTGTCCAATGAGGGTGCGCGTTAACATGCACACCACAGAATTGTTTGACACATCTTTAACTCTTCATCTGAAAATTCTAAATGACTGCGCACTCCTGGGTGGCGCAGTGGTCTAAGGCACTGCATCGCAGTGCTAGCTGTGCCACCAGAGACTCTAGGTTCGAGCCCAGGCTCTGTTGCAGCCGGCCGTGACCGGGAGGTCCATGATGCACAATTGGCCTAGCGTCGTCCGGGTTAGGGAGTGTTTGGCCGGTAGGGATATCATTGTCTCATCGCGCACTATGGCGGGCCGACTCCTGTGGTGGGCCGGGCGCAGTGTCCGCAGACCAGGTCGTGTTTCTTCCGACACATTGGTGCGGCTGCCTTCCGGGTTGGATGCGTGCTGTTAAGAAGCAGTGCGGCTTGGTTGGGTTGTGTTTTGGAGGATGCATGGCTCTCGACCTTCATCTCTCCCGAGCCCGTACGGGTGTTGTAGCGATGAGACAAGACAGTAACTACTAACAATTGGATACTACGAAAAAGGGTGTAAACTCTCAATCAGATCCAATGCTGATTATGTCCACAGACTGCTGATGCATTGCACACGTTTTAAAAAAGCACATTTATTTTTTATTTAACTAGGCAAGTCAGTTAAAGATCATATTCTTCTTTGAAATGAGACCAAAATCAAATCAAATCAAATGTATTTATATAGCCCTTCGTACATCAGCTGAAATCTGAAAGTGCTGTACAGAAACCCAGCCTAAAACCCCAAACAGCAAGCAATGCAGGTGTAGAAGCACGGTGGCTAGGAAAACTCCCCAGAAAGGCCAAAACCTAGGAAGAAACCTAGAGAGGAACCAGGCTATGTGGGGTGGCCAGTCCTCTTCTGGCTGTGCCGGGTGGAGATTATAACAGAACATGGCCAAGATGTTCAAATGTTCATAAATGACCAGCATGGTCGAATAATAATAAGGCAGAGCAGTTGAAACTGGAGCAGCAGCACGGCTAGGTGGACTGGGGACAGCAAGGAGTCATCATGTCAGGTAGTCCTGGGGCATGGTCCTAGGGCTCAGGTCCTCCGAGAGAGAGAAAGAAAGAGAGAAGGAGAGAATTAGAGAATGCACACTTAGATTCACACAGGACACCGAATAGGACAGGAGAAGTACTCCAGATATAACAAACTGACCCTAGCCCCCCGACACATAAACTACTGCAGTATAAATACTGGAGGCTGAGATAGGAGGGGTCAGGAGACACTGTTGCCCCATCCGAGGACACCCCCGGACACCCCCGGACAGGGCCAAACAGGAAGGATATAACCCCACCCACTTTGCCAAAGCACAGCCCCCACACCACTAGAGGGATATCTTCAACCACCAACTTACCATCCTGAGACAAGGCTGAGTATAGCCCACAAAGATCTCCGCCATGGCACAACCCAAGGGGGGGCGCCAACCCAGACAGGATGACCACATCAGTGAATCAACCCACTCAGGTGACGCACCCCTTCCAGGGACGGCATGAGAGAGCCCCAGCAAGCCAGTGACTCAGCCCCTGTAATAGGGTTAGAGGCAGAGAATCCCATTGGAAAGAGGGGAACCGGCCAGGCAGAGACAGCAAGGGCGGTTCGTTGCTCCAGAGCCTTTCCGTTGACCTTCCCACTCCTGGGCCAGACTACACTCAATCATATGAGCCACTGAAGAGATGAGTCTTCAGTAAAGACTTAAAGGTTGAGACCGAGTTTGCGTCTCTGACATGGGTAGGCAGACCGTTCCATAAAAATGGAGCTCTATAGGAGAAAGCCCTGCCTCCAGCTGTTTGCTTAGAAATTCTAGGGACAATTAGGAGGCCTGCGTCTTGTGACCGTAGCGTACGTGTAGGTATGTACGGCAGGACCAAATCAGAGAGATAGGTAGGAGCAAGCCCATGTAATGCATGTAATGCCAACCAAAAGGCAAAAGAGATGTAACTCAGGGATGGGATTAAAATAAATAAATAACATATAGGATAAAACACACATCACAACAAGAGAGACAACACTACATAAAGAGAGACCTAAGACAACAACATAGCAAGGCAGCAACACATGACATGGTAGCACGTTAGCACATGTTAGCAACACAACATGACAACAACATGGTAGCAACACAACATGGTAGCAGCACAAAACATGGTGCAAACATTGGGCACAGACAACAGCACAAAGGGCAAGAAGGTAGAGACAACATCACGCAAGCAGCCACAACTATCAGTAAGAGTGTCCGGGTTTGAGTCTTTGAATGAAGAGATTGCGATAAAACTGTTCAGTTTGAGTGTTTGTTGCAGCTCGTTCCAGTCGCTAGCTGCAGCAAACTGAAAAGACGAGCGACCCAGGGATGTGTGCCTCTTGGGGACCTTTAACAGAATGTGACTGGCAGAATGGGTGTTGTATGTGGAGGATGAGGGCTGCAGTAGATATCTCAGATAGGGGGGAGTGAGGCCTAAGAGGGTTGAGGGTTTTATTATTCAGCATCAACCAGTGGGTCTTGCGACGGGTATACAGAGATGACTAGTTTTAGATGTATCAATATGAACGTTGGTTTGAGAGTGTGCATAAATTTACTCAGAGCCATAATCATGCGTACACACAGTGCATGTGGTGGGATAAGGGAACTCCTTAGAATGGGGAAAATATTAAATCCATTCGGAAAGTATTCAGACCCCTTCTTCCTTAAAAAAACAGAAATACCTTATTTACATAAAGTATTCAGACCCTTTATTATGAGAATTGACATTGAGCTCAAGTGCATCCTGTTTCCATTGATCATCCTTGAGATGTTTCTACAACTTGGTGTCCATCTGTGGTAAATTCAATTGTTTGGACCTGATTTGGAAAGGCACACACCTGTCTATATAAGGTCCCACAGTTGACAGTGCATGTCAGTGCAAAAGCCAAGCCATGAGGTCGAAGGAATTGTCCGTAGAGCTCAGAGACAGGATTGTGTCGGCACAGATATGGGGAACGATAACAAAACATTTCTACAGCGTTGAATGTCACAAAGAACAGTGGCCTCCATCATTCTTAAATGGAAGAAGTTAGGAACCACCAAGACTCTTCCTAGGCCGCCCGGCCAAACTAAGCAATTGGTGGAGAAGGGCCTTGGTCAGGGAGGTGGCCACCCCGATGGTCACTCTGACAGAGCTCCGGAGTTCCTTTGTAGAGATGGGAGAACCTTCCAGAAGGACAACCATCTCTGCAGCACTCCACTAATCAGGCCTTTGTGGTAGAGTGGCCAGACGGAAGCAGTTTCCCAAAAGACACCTAAAGGACTCTCAGACCAAGATAAACAAGATTCCCTGGTCTGATGAAACCAAGATTAAACTATTTGACCTGAATACTAAGTGTCACTTCTGGAGGAAACCTGGCACCATCCCTATGGTGAAGCATGGTGGTGGCAGCATAATGTTGTGGGGAAGTTTTTCAAGTGGCAGGGACTGGGAGACTCGTCAGGATCTAGAGAAAGATGAACGTAGCAAAGTACAGAGACAGACTGGGGTTCTACATGGAACACTCTGTGGTTCTACATGGAACCCAAAAGGGTTCTACCTGAAACCAAAAGGTTTCTACCTGGAACCAAAAAGGGTTCTTCAAAGGGTTCTCCTATGGGGACAGCCAAAGAACCCATTTAGGATCTATATAGCGCCTTTTTTCCTAAGTGTGTGGGGGTATGAATGCTTTCTGAAGACACTTTAATTTGACAACATCAGTACGTTTGTTAATAATTCATATAAAGTACAGTAATTTGTTAAATTAGAGGTATTCGTGACAGTGAAACCATTGTTGAAATACTATAAAATACTGATATAATTGGAAATGGAATGAGAGATGGCTGATCTTGCTCTGTTGGAAGATTTGGCACACACTCTATTTTGCAGAGAATGCTTTTTTAGAGACCAGTGGGACTTTTTTTTTCAGAAAGTACAGATTGGCTCATTAGATATAATTTCCCAAAACCAATCTTATAAGATTATTGCGAAGGATTTAAGACCTACTTTAAAAACACATGCCATTCCAGTGCACATCCAAGTGCTATCCACCCTTACGTTTTTGGCAACGGGCACTTTTCAGGTGGCTTACCTATTGGCATCTCACAGCCTTCGATGAGACAATGTTTTGGATGCAATCATAAGAAAAAGTAACAGTAACACATACAATTTCCATACACCATCGCACAACAGGCCACGAGGGTTTTCTTTGCCATGATGCCATCAATGGTTTCCGAAATACGAACAGAGCAATAGACGGCACCCATATCGCCATAAAATCACCACCCCAAAACTATCTATATTATGTGAACAGAAAAGTCTTCCACTCTTTATGTACAGGTGATAGGCTATGTGATGCACAAAAGACGCTGCTGAATGTGGTGGCAAGATGGCACGTACGACTCATTCTGCAGAACAGCAATGTTGGCCTATACGCCTACAGGAGGGATCTGTTGAGGATGGATGGCTTATTGGTTTGTGTTGCCTACTCATTTGAACTATACTGTATTTGCCATTGCTAAAGCAACTTGAATTGTCCTAATGGTCCTCTCTTTGTAGCTGTGTTTTTATCTTTACTGGTCAAGCCACAACTGAGCAAGCTAAATAAATAAAATATTTTGGTTGTACTCAGTCTTTGACACAAGCAGCTCCATTTCAGTATCAGAATTAGATATTTTTCATAGCTTTTTTTGTTGCGCATTTGTATTTTGTGGTATGGCATTGTATACTCTAAATTCTGTTCGTAAGTACTATTTTAGAATAGTTCCTACGCAATATTGATAAAGGAGGCCCATGGTGTTCAGACATCATTTGCCTTCAGCTGATTATTGCTATCCAAGTTCATTAATACAAAATATCCTTATTATTGTGTAATCCCAATTCGTTATTTACAAATTCACGTTGCTCTTTAGACACACTCAATCTATGTGAAACGGATAAGAAACAAGCTCCTAAGGAACAAAAACAATCATTTAAGTTTGGCTGGTCTGAGTGTGCTAACAGTCATGATGCAGTTGGAACGTCCTAAATGGCACCCTATTCCCTACATAGTGCACTACTTTTGACCCTCTTTTCATATCACTAGTGCTTATAATTTTCCAGACAGATGTTGTCTTCTGCTCTAGTAGTGAAGACCCTGAGATAGAACTGTTCACAGCTCACAATGTCCCTGCTCTTAAGTGATAGCAACGGACAGGCACTATTGAGGGTTGTTAGGACCACAGTCTACCTTTCCCTCTCTCTGCTATGGATGGCATTCCTCCGGGGTCGAGTTGTTGGACGTGTGTGTCGGGCGATTGATTGGGGGTGAAAATGAGGCACGATGTGGTTGTGTTAATAAGTCTTCCATGAGGTGTGACATGAGCCGGTGCTACATTAATGAAGCACATCTTTCATTGCTGCCATAATATTAGCATCAGACAAGATGGGGTAATGCTCAGGACTTTTAATTCATTACATTTACATGTTGGTCACTAAGCAGACGCTCTTACCCAGGGCCACTTAGTCAGTGCATTCAACTAAGGTAGGTAAGACAACCACATATACATTTAGAACGTGACCATGAACATAACATTTGATAGATGATGAAAAGAGAGTATGCTATACAATTATTTATGAAGGAATCCAAAGAAGATATGTTTGCATAATGTTGATAACTGTACACAGGAAACATAGTAAAATGCACTATAATTAATGATTGCATTAAGTAAATTATAGAATGTAAAAAATAAAAAAAAGCAAACAGTGAAAAAGAGGTTCCGGTTTAAATATATGTACAATCAGCCTGGGCCCTGACTTTGTATATATACAGTTGAAGTCGGAAGTTTACATACACCTTAGCCAAATACATTTAAACTCAGTTTTTCACAATTAGGTCAGTTAGGACCACCACTCTGTTTTAAGGATGTGAAATGTCAGAATAATAGTAGAGAGAATGATTTATTTCAGCTTTTATTTTTTTCATCACATTCCCAGTGGGTCAGAAGTTTACATACAGTACATTCAATTAGTATTTGGTAGCATTGGCTTTAAATTGTTTAACTTGGGTCAAACGTTTTGGGTAGCCTTCGACAAGCTTCCCACAATAAGTTGGGTGAATTTTGGCCCATTCCTCCTGACAGATCTAGTGTAACTGAGTCAGGTTTGTAGGCCTCCGTGCTCACACACACTTTTTCAGTTCTACCTTTCAGTTCTACCCACACATTTTCTTTAACCTCCTGACTGATGTATTGAGATGTTGCTTCAATATATCCACATAATTTTCCCTCCCTCATGATGCCATCTATTTTGTGAAGTGCACCAGTCCCTCATGCAGCAAATCACCCCCACAACATGATGCTGCCACCCCCGTGCTTCACGGTTGTGATGGTGTTCTTCGGTTTGCAAGCCTCCACCTTTTCCTCCAAACATAATGATGGTCATTATGGCCAAACAGTTCTATTTTTGTTTCATCAGACCAGAGGACATTTCTCCAAAAAGTATGATCTTTGTCCCCATGTGCATTTGCAAACCGTAGTCTGGCTTTTTTATGGTGGTTTTGGAGCAGTGGTTTCTTCCTTGCTGAGCGGCCTTTCAGGTTATGTCGATATAGGACTCTTTTTACTGTGGATATAGATACTTTTGTACCTGTTTCCTCCAGCATCTTCACAAGGTCCTTTGCTGTTGTTCTGGGATTGATTTGCACTTTTTGCACCAAAGTACGTTCATCTCGAGGAGACAGAACACATCTCCTTCCTGAGTGGTATGACGGCTGTGTGGTCCCATGGTGTTTATACTTGCGTACTATTGTTTGTACAGATGAACATGGTACCTTCAGGTGTTTGGAAATTGATCCCAAGGATGAACCAGACTTGTGGAGGTCTACAATTTTCTTTCTTGGCTGATTTCTTTTGATTTTCCCATGATGTCAAGCAAAGAGACACTGAGTTTGAAGATAGGCCTTGAAACACATCCACAGGTACACCTCCAATTGACTCAAATGATTCAAATTAGCCTATCAGAAGCTTCTGAAGCCATGACATAATTTTCTGCAATTATCGACAATTGTTGGAAAAATGTCTTGTGTCATGCGCAAAGTAGATGTCCTAACCGACTTGCCAAAACTATAGTTTGTTAACAAGAAATGTGTGGAGTGGTTGAAAAACAAGTTTTAATGACCCCAACCTAAGTGTTTGTAAACTTCCGATTTCAACTGTATATATAACCAGGTAAGTTGGTAAGTTGACTGGGAACACATTCTTATTTACATCAACAACCTGAGGAATAGGAAGTGGGATGAATGAGCCAATTGGAGGCTGGGGATGATTAAGTGGCCATGATGGTATGAGGGCCAGATTGGAAATGTAGCCAGGACACCAGAGTTTACAACTCTACTCCTACCATAAGTGCCAAAGGATCTTTAGTGACCATAGAGAGTCAGGGCACCCATTTAACTTCCCATCTGAAAGACGACACCCTACACAGGGCAATCACTGGGATATTTCTTCTTTAGACCTGAAGAAAGTGTGCCTCCTACTGCATCTGTTCTCCCGTCCAGGGATCAACCAGTATCAACCCTGCTTAGCTTCAGAGGCAAGCCAGCAGTGGGATGCAGGGTGGTATGCTGCTGGCAACAGTGGAGGGTAATAGCAATGTAGCATGTAGCACAGGCTGACAGTAATAGCACTGCTATATACAGTAATAGCAATAATGTACACAATGTGATGACATGGGATTAACATGTAGCGGCTTATAGCACAGAATAAACACACTATGTACATGGGGCTAGGCTAACCTAGCACACATTAGCACTATGGTCACCAGATAGTGGGTTAGCATGCTATGGCTAACAATGCTAGTGTGTAAACATTGATATGGCCACTGGGGCTGGATGGCATAACAGGAAGTAATCCTTCTCACCCCCCTTAAAAGATTTAGATGCACTATTGTAAAGTGGCTGTTCCACTGGATGTCATGAGGTGAATGCACCAATTTGTAAGTCGCTCTGGATAAGAGCGTCTGCTAAATGACTTAAGTGTAAATGTAAATGTAAGTGACTGAGATGTGATGACATCATAGGCCTGCCATCTTAAGTGATTGTGAACAATTGATGCAGTATTGCATTAGTAGAAACAAAGACTGTTCTCAGGTCAGGTCTGGTTGAAGCTAAATATGTTTGGGTCACATTGGGGACAATTTTAGCTAACCCTAAACCCTAGGTTTAAGATGACAAAGTTTAAGACGAGGATTCTAATATCCCATAACTCTTTGCATAAATGAGGACGAATTCTAAACAATGGGACCAGCTATGCTAGTTAGCAACTGCGCTAGTCCCATTAATCTGTTTATATTCAAAAAGCTTCTGCATGGAATCATAACTTGTCCTAACCTGGGTATCTTTAACCTAGCCTGAGCCTAACCCTTTTCCTAGCCTTAACCTAATTCTCCTAACCTGACACATTAATTTTTCTAACCTGACACATTAATTATCCTAAACTGCTACAAATAGTACCCTTTGCTAGTCAAAACCTGCAGACTTGCCCTGAGAGCAGTGTTTGTAGCCACTCATGCGATACAGCAACATCTACAGCAACATCTTGACACAGTACCTAATGGGGAGAGATTTTAGCTCTCCCCATAAACAGGAGTAAGTAATATGGCTAGTACACATACATAAATAACTGTCTGATTTGACTTGAGCGTATACTGTAACACTGGGAGAGGCATATGCTAACACACTGTAGGTATTAGAGCCTATAACATACAGACAAATAAAATATACATAAACTTTTTTTCTTCTCCAAATGATTTAACTTGGTAGGGTAGTTGAGAACAAGTTCTCATTCACAACTGCGACCTGGCCAAGATAAAGCAAAGCAGTGCGACACAAACAACAACACAGAGTTACACATGGAAGAAACAAACATACAGTCAATAACACAATAGAGAAAAAGTTTATATACAGTGTGTGCAAATGAGGTAAAATAAGGGAGGTAGGCAATAAATAGGCCATAGTGGCAAAATAATTACAATTTAGCAATTAAACACTGTAGATGTGCAAAAGATGAATGTGCAAGTAGAGATACTAGGGTGCAAAGGAGCAAAAAAATATATAAATAATAATAAATAACCGTATGGGGATGAGGAAGTTGGATGGGCTATTTACAGATGGGCTATGTACAGGTGCAGTGATCTGTGAGCTGCTCTGACAGCTGGTGCTTAAAGTTAGTGAGGGAGATATGGGTCTCCAGCTTCAGTGATTTTTGCAATTCGTTCCAGTCATTGGCAGCAGAGAACTGGAAGGAAAGGCGGCCAAAAGAGGAATTGGCTTTGGGGTTGACCAGTGAAATATACCTGCTGGAGCGCGTGCTACGGGTGGGTGTTGCTATGGTGACCAGTGAGCTGAGATAAGGCGGGACTTTACCTAGCAAAGACTTATAGATGACCTGGAGCCAGTGGGATTGGCTACAAATATTAAGCGAGGGCAGTATATGGGGCTTTGGTGACAAAACAGATTGCACTGTGATAGACTGCATCCAGTTTGCTGAGTAGAGTGTTGGAGGCTATTTTGTAAATGACATCGCCGAAGTCAAGGATCAGCAGGATAGTCAGTTTTACGAGGGTATGTTTGGCAGCATGAGTGAAGGATGCTTTGTTGCGAAATAGGAAGCCGATTCTAGATTTAATTTTGGATTGGAGATGCTTAATGTGAGTCTGGAAGGAGAGTTTACAGTCTAACCAGACACCTAGGTATTTGTAGTTGTCCACATATTCTAAGTCAGAACCGTCCAGAGTAGTGATGCTGGACAGGCAGGCAGGTGCGGGCAACGATCGGTTGGAGAGCATGCATTTAGTTTTACTTGCATTTAAGAGCAGTTGGAGGCATGAAGCTTGTCTGGAAGTTAATTAACACAAGGTCCAAACAAGGGCCAGAGGGATACGGAATGGTGTCGTCTGCGTAGAGGTGGATCAGATAATCACCAGCAGCAAGAGCGAAATCATTGATGTATACAGAGAAGAGAGTCGGCACGAGAATTGAACTGTGGCACCCCCATAAAGACTGCCAGAGGCAGTAGAAGTAGTTGGTGAACCAAGCGAGGCAGTCATTTGAGAAACCAAGGCTGTTTAGTCTGCCAATAAGAATGTGGTTATTGACAGAGTCGAAAGCCTTGGCCAGGTTGATGAATACAGCTGCACAGTATTGTCTCTTAACGATGGCGGTAATGATATATCGTTTAGGACCTTGAGCGTGGCTGAGGTGCACCCATGACCAGCTCTGAAACCAGATTGCATAGCAGAGAAGGTAAGGTGGGATTCAAAATGGTCTGTGATCTGTTTGTTATCTTGGCTTTCGAAGACCTTAGAAAGGCAGGGTATGGGCCTCCCGGGTGGCGCAGTGGCTAAGGGCTCTGTACTGCAGCGCCAGCTGTGCCGCCAGGGACTCTGGGTCCGCGCCCAGGGTCTGTCATAACCGGCCATGACCGGGAGGTCCGTGGGGCGACGCACAATTGGCCCAGCGTCGTCCGGGTTAGGGAGGGGTTGGCCCGTAGGGATAACCGTGTCTCATCGCGCACTAGCGACTCCTGTGGCAGGCCGGGCGCAGTGCGCGCTAACCAAGGTTGCCAGGTGCACAGTGTTTCCTCCGACACATTGGTGCAGCTAGCTTCCGGGTTGGATGCATGCTGTGTTAAGAAGCAGTGCGGCTTGGTTGGGTTGTGTATCGGAGGACGCATGACTTTCAACCTTCGTCTCTCCTGAGCCCGTACGGGAGTTGTAGCGATGAGACAAGATAGTAGCTACTAAACAATTGGATACCACGAAATTGGGGAGAAAACAGGGTAAAAAATAAAGAAAAAAGAAAGGCAGGGTAGGATAGATATAGGTCTGACCGCGGCAGCTTTCCAATCTTTGAGGATCTCAGATGATATGAAAGAGTGGTTGAACAGGCTAGTAATAGGGGTTGCAACAATTTCGGCAGCTCATTTTAGAAGGAGATGGTCCAGATTGTCTATCCCTGCTGATTTTTAGGGGTTCAGATTTTGCAGCTCTTCAGAACATCAGCTATCTGGATTTTGGTGAAGGAGAAATGTTGGAGGCTTGGGCAAGTTGCTGTGGGGGGTGCAGGGGTTTTGACTGGGGTAGGGGTGGCCAGGTGGAAAGCAAGGCCAGCCGTAGAAGAATTCTCATTGAAATTCTCAATTATTGTGAATTTATCGGTGGTGACAGTGTTTCCTGAACCCTAACCGGTTACAATTTCACTTACATGGTCAGTGACGCACTAACACACAGTTAAGGAAGTCCAGGGAAGGCTTGTTCGTTCAGGAAAGGTCCAGTTGTGAGTTGCACAGATTGTGTTGTGGGGTTTGAGACCCATACTTGGTGAGGCCTGTGATTGGCTGACCAGGTCAGGTGACTTTGGTCAGCAGCATGTTCTAGAAAGACCCCTAGCAACACCCCTAGCAACAGAGTGGCAAGGACCAGAGGTGTGAATGTCTCTCTGACTCCCAGGGCCAGCGAGAAGGTAGGAGATGAGGGTTAAAGTGCTGAGGGTTTTATACAAGCGGCAAAAATGGAAAAGGTGAAAAAACAAGTAAAAAAAAAAGATTTCTACCATAAGATAGCGGAATAAATTGATTGAACAAGGTTAGATGGACAATGAAACATTTTCTTAGATTTAAAAGATGAATGTTGAGTCACAAAAACACTACATGACTAAAGTATGTGGACACCTGCTCGTCGAAAATCTCATTCCAAAATGATGGGCATTAATATGGAATTGGTCCCCGCTTTGCTGCTATAACAGCCTCCACTCTTCTGGGAAGGCTTTCCACTAGATTTTGGAACATTGCTGCAGGGGCTTCCATTCAGCCACAAGAGCATGAGTGAGGTCAGCCACTGATGTTGGAGAATTAGGCCTGGCTCGCAGTCGGCGTTCCAATTAATCCCAAAGCTGTTCGATGGAGTTGACGTCAGGGATCTGTGTAGGTTAGTCAAGTTCTTCCACACGGATCTCAACAAACTATTTCTGTATGGACCTCGCTTTGTGTACAGTGGCATTGTCATGCTGGAACAGGAAAGGGCCTTCCCCAAACTGTTGCCACAAAGTTGGAAGCACAGAATAGTTTAGAATGTCATTGTATGCTGTAGCATTAAGATTTCCCTTCACTTGAACTAAGGGCTCTAGCCCGAACCATGCAAAAATCAAATCAAAATGTATTTGTCACATGTGCCGAATACAACAAGTGTAGACCTTACCGTGAAATACTTACTTACACCCCTTAACCAACAGTGCAGTTCAAGAAGTTAAGAAAATATTTACCAAATAAACTAAAGTAAAAAATAATAAAAAATAACACAATAACATAACAGTAACGCGGCTATATACAGGGGGTACCGGTACCGAGTCAGTGTGCGGGGGTACAGGTTAGAGTACATGTTGGTAGGGGTGAAGTGACTATACATAGATAATAAACAGCGAGTAGCAGCAGTGTACAAAACAAATGGAGGGGGGATCAATGTAATAGTCCGGTGGCCATTTGATTAATTAATTGATTGTTCAGCAGTCTTATGGCTTGGTGTTAGAAGCTGTTGAGGAGCCTTTTGGTCCTATACATGGCTCTCCGGTTCGGCTTGCCGTGCGGTAGCAGAGCAAACAGTCTATGACCTGGGTGAGTTTTAAAAAATCAAATCAAATGTATTTGTCACATACACATGGTTAGCAGATGTTAATGCGAGTGTAGCGAAATGCTTGTGCTACTAGTTCAGACAATGCAGTAATAACCAACGAGTAATCTAACTAACAATTCCAAAACTACTACCTTATACACACAAGTGTAAAGGGATAAAGAATATGTACATAAAGATATATGAATGAGTGATGGTACAGAGCGGCATAGGCAAGATGCAGTAGATGGTATCGAGTACAGTATATACATATGAGATGAGTATGTAAATAAAGTGGCATAGTTTAAAGTGGCTAGTGATACATGTATTACATAAAGATGCAGTAGATGATATAGAGTACAGTATATACGTATACATATGACATGAATAATGTAGGGTATGTAAACATTATATTAAGTAGCATTGTTTAAAGTGGCGAGTGATATATTTTACATCAATTCCCATCAATTCCCATTATTAAAGTGGCTGGAGTTGAGTCAGTGTGTTGGCAGCAGCCACTCAATGTTAGTGGTGGCTGTTTAACAGTCTGATGGCCTTGAGATAGAAGCTGTTTTTCAGTCTCTCGGTCCCAGCTTTGATGCACCTGTACTGACCTTGCCTTCTGGATGATAGCGGGGTGAACAGGCAGTGGCTCTGGTGGTTGATGTCCTTGATGATCTTTATGGCCTTCCTGTAACATCGGGTGGTGTAGGTGTCCTGGAGGGCAGGTAGTTTGCCCCCGGTGATGCGTTGTGCAGACCTCACTACCCTCTGGAGAGCCTTACGGTTGTGGGCGGAGCAGTTGCCGTACCAGGCGGTGATACAGCCCGACAGGATGCTCTCGATTGTGCATCTGTAGAAGTTTGTGAGTGCTTTTGGTGACAAGCCAAATTTCTTCAGCCTCCTGAGGTTGAAGAGGCACTGCTGCGCCTTCTTCACGATGCTGTCTGTGTGTGTGGACCAATTCAGTTTGTCTGTGATGTGTACGCCGAGGAACTTAAAACTTACTACCCTCTCCACTAGAGGAACTTAAAACTTACTACCCTCTCCACTACTGACCCATCGATGTGGATAGGGGGGTGTTCCCTCTGCTGTTTCCTGAAGTCCACATTCATCTCCTTAGTTTTGTTGACGTTGAGTGTGAGGTTATTTTCCTGACACCACACTCCGAGGGCCCTCACCTCCTCCCCGTAGGCCGTCTCGTCGTTGTTGGTAATCAAGCCTACCACTGTTGTGTCGTCCGCAAACTTGATGATAGAGTTGGAGGCGTGCGTGGCCACGCAGTCGTGGGTGAACAGGGAGTACAGGAGAGGGCTCAGAACGCACCCTTGTTGGGCCCCAGTGTTGAGAATCAGAGGGGTGGAGATGTTGTTACCTACCCTCACCACCTGGGGGTGGCCCGTCAGGAAGTCCAGTACCCATTTGCACAGGGCGGGGTCGAGACCCAGGGTCTCGAGCTTGATGACGAGCTTGGAGGGTACTATGGTGTCAAATGCTGAGCTGTAGTCGATGAAAAGCATAGTTCACATAGGTATTCCTCTTGTCCAGATGGGTTAGGGCAGTGTGCAGTGTGGTTGAGATTGCATTGTCTGTGGACCTATTTGGGCGGTAAGCAAATTGGAGTGGGTCTAGGGTGTCAGGTAGGGTGGAGGTGATATGGTCCTTGACTAGTCTCTCAAAGCACTTCATGATGACGCAAGTGAGTGCTGTGGGGCGGTAGTCATTTAGCTCAGTTACCTTAGCTTTCTTGGGAACATTAACAATGGTGGCCCTCTTGAAGCATGTGGGAACAGCAGACTGGGATAAGGATTGATTGAATATGTCCGTAAACACACCAGCCAGCTGGTCTGCGCATGCTCTGAGGGCGCGGCTGGGGATGCCGTCTGGGCCTGCAGCCTTGCGAGGGTTAACACGTTTAAATGTTTTACTCACCTCGGCTGCAGTGAAGGAGAGTCCGCATGTTTTGGTTGCGGGCCGTGTCAGTGGCACTGTATTGTCCTCAAAGCGGGTAAAAAAGTTATTTAGTCTGCCTGGGAGCAAAACATCCTGGTCCGTGACTGGGCTGGTTTGCTTTTTGTAATCCGTGATTGACTGTAGACCCTGCCACATACCTCTTGTGTCTGAGCCGCTGAATTGCGATTCTACTTTGTCTCTATACTGATGCTTAGCTTGTTTGATTGCCTTGCGGAGGGAATAGCAACACTGTTTGTATTCGGTCATGTTTCCGGTCACCTTGCCCTGATTAAAAGCAGTGGTTCGCGCTTTCAGTTTCACGCGAATGCTGCCATCAATCCACGGTTTCTGGTTTGGGAATGTTTTAATTGTTGCTATGGGAACGACATCTTCAACGCACGTTCTAATGAACTCGCTCACAGAATCAGCGTATTCGTCAATGTTGTTGTTTGACGCAATACGAAACATATCCCAGTCCACGTGATGGAAGCAGTCTTGGAGCGTGGAATCAGATTGGTCGGACCAGCGTTGAACAGACCTCAGCGTGGGAGCTTCTTGTTTTAGTTTCTGTCTGTAGGCAGGGAGCAACAAAATGGAGTCGTGGTCAGCTTTTCCGAAAGGAGGGCGGGGAGGGCCTTATATGCGTCGCGGAAGTTAGAATAGCAATGATCCAAGGTTTTACCAGCCCTGGTTGCGCAATCGATATGCTGATACAATTTAGGGAGTCTTGTTTTCAGATTAGCCTTGTTAAAATCCCCAGCCAAAATGAATGCAGCCTCAGGATATGTGGATTCCAGTTTGCAAAGAGTCAAATAAAGTTTGTTCAGAGCCATCGATGTGTCTGCTTAGGGGGAATATATACAGCTGTGATTATAATCGAAGAGAATTCCCTTGGTAGATAATGCGGTCGACATTAGAAGGACTTGAGTTCCTGTATGTTGTTGTGACCACACCACGTCTCGTTAACCATAAAGCATACGCCCCCGCTCCTCTTCTTACCAGAAAGATGTTTGTTTCTGTCGGCGCGATGCGTGGAGAAACCAGCTGGCAGCACCGACTCCGATAGCGTCTCTCGAGTGAGCCATGTATCGTGAAGCAAAGAACGTTACAGTCTCTGATGTCCCTCTGGAATGCTACCCGTGCTGGGATTTCATCAACCTTGTTGTCAAGAGACTGGACATTGGCGAGAAGTATGCTAGGGAGTGGTGCGCGATGTGCCCGTCTCCGGAGTCTGACCAGAAGATCGCTTCGTTTCCCTCTTTTACGAAGTCGTTGTTTTGGGCTGGGATCCATTCCGTTGTCCTGGGTGAAAGGCAGAACACAGGATCCGCTTTGCGAAAGTCATATTCTTGGTTGTACTGATGGTGAGTTGACGCTGCTCTTATATTCAGTAGTTGTGAATATAAGAGTTCTTCTCAACTGTATGTAATGAAACCTAAGATGACCTGGGGTACCAATGTAAGAAATAACACGTAAAAAGGAAGGAACGCGAAGCGAGGTGGCCATCTCTGTCGGTGCCGGAAGTTTATGGGCTTTCCTCTGACACCGCCTATTATATAGGTCTGGATTGAAGGAAGTTTGGCCCCAGTGATGTACTGCCCTCTGTAGCACTACCCTCTGTAGCATCTTACGGTCAGATGCCGAGCAGTTGCCATACCAGGCGGTGATGCAGCCGGTCAGCATGCTCTTGATAGTGCAGCTGTAGAACTTTTTGAGGATCTGGGGACCCATGCCAAATCTTTTCAGTCTCCTGGGGGGGAAAATCTTTTGTTGTGCCCTCTTCACGACTGTCTTGGTGTGTTTGGACCATGATAGATCGTTGGTGATGTGGACACCAAGGAACTTGAAACTCTCGACCCGCTCCACTACAGCCTCATTGATGTTAATGAGGGCCTGTTCGGCCCACCTTTTCCTTTAGTCCACAATCAGCTCCTTTGTCTTGCTCACATTGAGGGAGAGGTTGTTGTCCTGGCACCACACTGCCAGTTCCCTAACCTCCTCCTCCCTAACCGTCTCATTGTTGTCGGTGATCAGGTTCACCAATGTTGTCGTCAGTAAACTTATTGATGGTGTTGGAGTCGTGTTTGGCCACGCAGTCGTGGGTGTTGAGGGTCAGCGTGGCAGGCGTGTTGTTGCCTACCCTTAACACCTAGAGGCGGCCCATCAGGAAGTCCAGGATCCAGTTGCAGAGGGAGGTGTTTAGTCCCAGGGTCCTTAGCTTAGTGATGAGCTTCGTGGGCACTATGGTGTTGAGCTGTAGTCAATGAAGATTGTGTCATCTGTGGATATGTTAGGGCGGTATCGAATTGGAGTTGGTCTAGGGTATCCTGGAGGATGCTGTTGATGTGAGCACTTCATGGCTACCGACGTGAACAGCTCCAGACCATTATTCCTCCACCAAACTTTACAGCTGGCACTATGCATTGGGGCAGGTAGCGTTCTCCTGGCTTCCACCAAACCCAGATTTGTCCGTTGGACTGCCAGATGGTTGGCATTACGCATGGTGATCTTAGGCTTGTGTGCGACTGCTCGGCCATGGACAAACAGTTCTTGTGCTGACGTTGCTTCCAGAGGCAGTTTGGAACTCAGTAGTGAGTGTTGCAACCAAGGACAGAAGCTCTTCAGAACAAAAAGAGCATAGAATGTACAGGGAAAGGAAAATGTGGAAAATATAAATAAAATGAGCAGAGAAATGGAGTGTGCATTTTGTCGTTTAGGGGACTGGTGCATGTTTACAAAAATATATATTTTGTTGTCACAACCCAGCACGAGGTCTTGTGGTAGTAACTCTGAGGTAGTGAGTAATTGTGTTGTCTTCTTTTTTACGAGAACAACGGGTACAAATGTAGGATCTTAATGTGATCACTCTTTTGTTGGCGAGAATTTTCCTGCACAGTCAGAAATGCAATCTTGTAGTGTATTCAAGGTTTAAAAAGGCTTCTAAAGTTGGTCATTTCTACTTTAAAATGTCAGACTTGATTTGCCCTATTGAAAAAAATCTGCCTCTACAAAAAATCTCATTAATAATTTGTATTTCAAATCAAATCATCCGATCAAATTTATTTATAAAGCCCTTCTTACATCAGCTGATATCTCAAAGTGCTTTACAGAAACCCAGCCTAAAACCCCAAACAGCATGCAATTTCCTGTTGTTGTAGTATTATTTTGCTGCTGTAGCAAACTGGCTCAAATTAAGATCTTACATCTGTAGTACCCACGTTACCGTACACTAGCGTGACTCATGGAAACAGACTCTGTGTGTTCCCCAGAGGGTCCTACTCACCATGACCCTGTGTGAGAGTGTGTGTATTAAACCTGCCAAGCTGGAAGGCACCATTGATTTAGCAGCAGCTTTCCCCCGTTCCACTCTCAACCCTGCTGCCCAGGGGGAGGGGGAAGAGAGAGAGAGATGCATTCTGGCCCCGGATGATGTACGGCACTGGGCCGGGTGATAGCAGAACCTCCTCTGGGTGCTAGGGCTCTAGACAGGCAGTTTACAGGACTAGATGGGTGCTAAGGATTCTAAGACATGCTCAGTGTCCATCCCTTCTTTCTGTGATATGTTAATAGAGCTGCTGCATACACTGCCCCCCCCATCTCTCACTCTCACATTCATTCACTCAATCAATCACTCACTCACTCACTCACTCACTCACTCACTCACTCACTCACTCACTCACTCACTCACTCACTCACACACTCACTCACTCACCGGGAGTGTGTGTGGGTGAGAGAGAGACCTTCTTCTGCTGTGCTGAGACGCAGAGAAAGCGAGAGGGAAAGAGAGAGAGAGGCTCTCTATGCTCAAGTCCTACTCCTGCTTTCTCTCTCTCATCATTCCTCCCTCCTGCTCCCTCTTGCCTGTGGAATATACTGACAAGGAATAGTCTCTCAGACACATGTGTGTCTAGAGCCTTTTAGGCTTGCAAACAAAACAAGTGCTTTATTTCTTTGCTCTTGAGTATGTTTGCCTCGATTTTCTATGCCAAGAAGCTAGGGAGAAGACTTGTACAGAATGCGAGGAAAGCCAAAATGCCAAAAGATACGGTAGGTGTACGTTTTTTTTCTGATTTATTTCGGTCAAAAAATACAGTGTCATGGTATAAGAAGAATACAAAGTGAAAGTGTCCATCTGGATATAAGAAGCAGATTATGCTGTGCTCAGCTTTCTTCAGTGTTTATTTTTTTGAAATTCTCAGTTTTGTGGGCTATGCAATGTCTTCTTTAAAAGCATCTGTTCTGTCTCATTCGAGAGAGAGCGTGAGAGAGACACACAGAGGGAGAGAGTATGACAGAGAACGATGTCACATAAGATCTGATCATTATACTCTGATCTGTGGTACTCAACTGTATCTTTCTCATTAACTGCGCAAGATCCTCTTATCTGGCCTCCGGTTACATTTCTCCTCCGTCTTTTAAGTCCCAGACACAAGTTTGACAATGTGCCTGCTACACTAGCAGATTTCATCCCGACAGAGTCTTAAGATAAATCAGCATGGCTTCTGATTAGTCCAAGGGCAGTTGCTTGCATTGCCTCATTTGTCTCAATGTTCCTGTTTAACGGAGAGTCGGATTGCAAAGGGTGTTTTGGTCCTGTAAGGAGTCCTACTGAGATTAAAACAAGTCCTGCTGAGATTAGGCTGTCCTAATATGGACACCTTGTCTGTGCCATATGTCACCTGGGATAGTGTGTGGTTAATGTGACTTAAGCAATGGCGAAAGTAAGCCTTCTATTTTGGAAGTATTTAATCTACTGTGTGCTTTTTACAGGTTGCTGGGAGAGCCTTACATCACTAGAGTTTCCACCTATTTATTTTTGCCCAGGAAAATTTGAATTGTAATATATTTGAATAGAATAGATCCTAAGCTTTTTATAAACCAGAATGTTGAAACTTAAATAGAATAAGCAAATGGTGAGTTTTTCAGCTGTTTTCCGTTGGTTTTCAGCTATTCAAAAGGTAGCTAGCAGCAGCATCAACAGGTTTCTGCTCTGGGGCTAAGTCACTTGCTCCCAAGCTGGTTATGCTGCAAACAGCTTCCTCCTGGTGCTTCAATCTAAGCAAGCAGTACAGTAAAAAATGTATTGCAACATGGATTTGTTCACTTAAACACCAAGATGCAAAGCGTTGCCTAGCAACTATAGAGCTGGTTTGCAAGGAGGCGGCAGTGGGGCGCATTGATCCAGAGAGCAGACAACAGGGGTCAGGGATAAGGTAGTCCCGTGGGAAGACATCCTTCCAAATCACTTCTTATTGACTCAACTATTGGAAGTCTGGAGATTTTTTTATATTGAATTTTGTGTTTGAATGGAAACTTAACGCATTTCGTTGGCTCTGAATAGAAACAACATTGCTTCCTATCAGGAGAGGAATTTTTTAAACTTGTTTTGTCCGTACATCCTTTCCTACTGTATCGGACAAGGAACGTTTTAGTCGTTTTAGTAGCATTCTTTTTTGTGTCTTATGTTATCTAGCTTGTTGCTAGTCAGAGAGTAGTTATTTTAGTGTGATGTATTTTTGAATGGATGGATAACTAAGCAAGGCTCTTTCTTGATCACTATACTCACAAGCACCTTTCCAGTATGTTATGAGCTAAAGAACTTGGCCATTACCTCACACTTGCCTCCACTGAGAGAAAGCACATTGCATTACACAAGCACTCTTACACACAGCCACAAAACATTGGCATTAGCACGCTGGCTCGCAGCCACTCACTCATGTGTGCGTGAGCAAGTGTGTGTGTGTGTGTGTGTGTGTGTGTGTGTGTGTGTGTGTGTGTGTGTGTGTGTGTGTGTGTGTGTGTGTGTGTGTGTGTGTGTGTGTGTGTGTGTGTGTGTGTGTGTGTGTGTGTGTGTGTGTGTGTGTGTGTGTGTGTGTGTGTGTGTGAAGCTGAGTGTGAATGAGCAACAGGGATAGCAGAGAGGAGTGTGTGCCTCAGCACAGTTGGGAAGCAACTAATTGGTCCTCTGTGTCAGCTCTTCTACAGCTCTTCTAAGTCACAGAGTTATTGTAGGGGGCTTATAACTGGTTCAGTGTGCAGCTGTGTGTTAAGTGTGTTAATCTGAATCACTGGCTACATGTTGAGAGTTTGCAAGTCAGGTGTCTGTCCAATCAGCGGCGACTTGCAGGTTTAGCCTAATTCGGTATATGGCTTGCCTGCATTGGGAAAAATTGTGATGTTTCACAAATGCAGTGATTCCTTAGGCTATTGTCATACTTCAGTAAAAGTAAAGATACCTTAATAGAAAATGACTCAAGTAAAAGTGAAAGTCACTCAGTAAAATACTACTTGGGTAAAAGTCTAAAGGTATTTGGTTTTAAATATACTTAAATATCAAAAGTAAATGGAATTGCTAAAATTGCTAGTATCAAAAGTAAAATTATTAATCATTTCAACTTCCTTATATTAAGCAAACCAGACGGCACAATATTAGTATTTTTTTAAATATTTTTTTGACAGACAGTAAGGGGCACACTCCCAAAACTCAGACATGATTTACAAACAAAGCATTTGTCTTTAGTGAGTCCGCCAGATTAGAAGCAGTAGGGATGACCAGGGATGTTCTCTTGATAAGTGTGTGAATTGGACAATTTTTCTGTCAAAATGTAATGAGTACTTTTGGGTGTCAATAAAAAGTACATTATTTTCTTTAGGAATGTAGTGAAGTAAAAGTAAAAGTTTCCAAAAATATAAATAGTAAAGTACAGATACCCCAAAAAACTACTTAAGTAGTACTTTAAAGTATTTTTACTTATATACTTTACACCACTGAGGAGTATTTCTCATGGGAAAATGCAGAAATGTATGTCAATAAAAAATAATTTGCCTTGCAGGTCAGGCTTACTATTCTATAGCAGTCTGTTGATGAAATTACAGAAATGAATGAATTAATGATGTTGGCGAGGCTGCCGTTTTGTTCTATAGACTTAAACAATAATTATGCCAACTTCCGGAGGACATCCTCCAACCTATCAGAGCCCTTGCAGCATGAACTGACATGTTGTCCACACAATCAAAGAATCAGAAAATTAATATAGTACTAAAAGCATAATCTACAGCTAGCTAGCACTGCAGGGCATAAAATGTGGTGAAGAAGAAGCAAGAGAGAGAGAGATTTTGTCTTTTTTCTTCTTCTTCACATTCAGTTTCCCTTACTTAGCAAGCAAATACCGCTAGCTAGTTTAGCCTGCTCAAACAGAGGGATTCTATGTTAGCTAGCTGGCTATGACTATCCAACACAACAGTGGAACTCTTCCAAGTCAAAGTAAACTTTTGGTTTTACTAATTTATTGCCACCTGGGCCGACCAGTGTAACTGCTCAACTGCTAACTGACTATACACTGTAAAGTTACTGCATGATTGTAGCAGGGTTAGCTAACGTCATAGTCAACATTGTTAAGCGGAGCCCAAGAGCAGACTCAGATGCGGAAACAGGGATGAATGAACCAAAATACTTATTGTTACACAGGGAGATCTGGAGTGCAGATCCGGGGAAGCTCGGATGAGTTGCAGAAAAAACAGATGTGGAGACTGAGGTTGCAGTTAGCTGAGTAGAACAGGGTAAACAGGCCCTGAGTGGAATCCAAGGTAGTGGTGTTGAGTAAAATCCAGAGCAAGGTAGTTGGGTGGTGAGATGTAGACAGGAGCCAGAGACAGAGCAGTAACTGCAATGAGAGGATAAACGGTGTCAGGCAGGGAAACAGGCACAGCAGAGTAATAGGATCTTGAATAATCATAAATGGCTAATAATCATGAACTGACTGAACAGAGATTATAATCTGGCAGAGTGGAAGTGGCAGGACTGAGAATTTGTTGAGGTCTTGATTATGGAATGAGTTGCAGCTGGTAGGGATCTGCTCTGACTCCAGCATACCAGTCTCCAACCACACAATCACACAGAGAGGGAGCGGGAGAGAGAGAGAATGTGTATACAAGGGGAGTAGCTGCAGGTCAAGAAGACACCGGATGAACACCAGAGGGCGTAGCAGGAGCAGATGTGACAAACATAGCTAATAGAACTAACGCTTCTATTAGCTATGTTGACTATGATATTACTTTAGCTAAAATGGTGACAATTATGTTTTTTTTTTCGCTTGATCAGATACAGCTGATGTGTTGTGCGTTGAAGTCCACAAGCGAAGGGAAAAGGTGAGAGGAGGAGAGTGCATAGATGAGAGAAGGAATACAACGTGGCTGCTATGAATGTGAACTGTGAGACCAGGCATGTATTCATTCCTCTGATTCTGTTGAAAAAGATTTCTTAAAAGGAAGGAAACTGTAACGGCGTTCTTCGTTTGTAGAAAGAGAGTCGGACCGAAATGCAGCGTGGTGGTTACTCATGACTTTAATGGAAAAAAGCGATACATGAAATAACTGAAAGAGACAAAAACAACAAACGGAACGTGAAACCTAATTACAGCCTATCTGGTGAAACTACACAGAGACAGGAACAATCACCCACGAAATACAAAGCGAAACCAGGCTACCTAAATACGGTTCCCAATCAGAGACAATGAGAATCACCTGACTCTGATTGAGAACCGCCTCAGGCAGCCAAGCCCATACAACACCCCTACTCAGTTGCAATCCCAATAATACAAAAACCCCAATACGAAATACAACAACATAAACCCATGTCACACCCTGGCCTGACCAAATAATTAAAGAAAACACAAAATACTAAGACCAAGGCGTGACAGAACCCCCACCCTAAGGTGCGGACTCCCGGACGCACCTCAAAACCATAGGGAGGGTCCGGGTGGGCGTCTGTCCATGGTGGCGGTTCCGGCTCGGGACGTGGACCCCACTCCATTAATGTCCTAGTTCCTCCCCTTCGCGTCCTGGGATAATCCACCCTCGCCGCCGACCATGGCCTAATAGTCCTCACCCAGAACCCCACAGAACTGAGGAGCAGCTCGTGACTGAGGGGCATCTCGGGACTGAGGGACAGCTCGGGACTGAGGGGCAGCTCGGGACTGAGGGGCAGCTCGGGACTGAGGGGCAGCTCGGGACTGAGGGGCAGCTCGGGACTGAGGCAGCTCGGGACTGAGAGGAAGCTCGAGGCTGAGGGGCAGCTCGGGACTGAGGGGCAGCTCGGGACTGAAGGGCAGCTCGGGACTGAGGGGCAGCTCGGGACTGAGGGGCAGCTCGAGACTGAGGGCAGCCCGGAACTGAGGGGCAGCTCGGAACTGAGGGGCAGCCCGGAACTGAGGGGAAGCCCAGTACTGAGAGGAAGCCCAGTACTGAGAGGAAGCCCAGTACTGAGAGGAAGCCCAGTACTGAGATGAAGCTCAGGCAGGTAGTAGGCTCCGGTAGATCCTGGCTGGCTGGCGGATCTGGAAGATTCTGGTTGACTAGCAGATCTGGAAGAATCTGGTTGACTGGCAGATCTAGAAGATCATGGCTGACTGGCGGATCTAGCTGCTCTATGCAGACTGACAGCTCCTTGCAGACTGACAGCTCTGGCAGCTCCATGCAGGCTGACAACTCCTTGCAGACTGGCAGCTCTTTGCAGACTGACAGCTCTTTGCAGACTGACATCTCTGGCTGCTTCATGCAGACTGACAGCTCTGGCTGCTTCGTGCAGGCTGACAGCTCTGGCTGCTTTATGCAGACTGACAGCTCTGACTGCTCCATGCAGGCTGACAGCACCCTGCAGACTGGTAGCTCCTTGCAGACTGACAGCTCCTTGCAGACTGGCAGCTCCTTGCAGACTGGCAGCTCTGGCTGCGTCATGCAGACTGACAGCTCTGGCTGCTTCGAACAGACTGACAGCTTTGACTGCTCCATGCAGGCTGACAGCTCTGGCTGTTTTATGCAGACTGACAGCTCTGACTGCTCCATGCAGGCTGACAGCACCCTGCAGACTGGTAGCTCCTTGCAGACTGACAGCTCCTTGCAGACTGGCAGCTCCTTGCAGACTGGCAGCTCTGGCTGCGTCATGCAGACTGACAGCTCTGACTGCTCCATGCAGGCTGACAGCACCCTGCAGACTGGCAGCTCTTTGCAGACTGACAGCTCTTTGCAGACTGACAGCTATGGCTGCTTCATGCAGACTGACAGCACCTTGCAGACTGACAGCTCCCTGCAGACTGGCAGCTCAGGCTGCTCCGAACAGGCAGGAGGCTCCGGCAGCGCTGTAGAGGAGGAAGGCTCTGATAGCGCTGAACAGACAGGAGACTCCAGTAGCGCAGGAGGGAAGGAAGGCTCTGGCTGTGCTGAACAGGCGAGAGACTCCGACAGCGCAGGAGGGAAGGAAGGCTCTGGCTGTGCTGAACAGGCGAGGCGCACAGAAGGCCTGGTGCGTGGTGCTGGAACTGGTGCTACAGGATTGAGGACACGCACAGGAAGCCTGGTGCGGGGAGCTGCTACCGGAGGACTGGTGTGTGGAGGTGGCTCTGGATAGACCGGACCGTGCAGGCGCACTGGAGCTCTTGAGCACCGAGCCTGCCCAGTGCTTATGCACTGCAAATGGATGCATTATTTATGGCATATGAATGTGTTATGAATGTAGGTACTCTTCAAGTAAAGTGTTTCCAACATTTTTAGGTTTGACTCAAGGAAACTCATCAGTGAAATACATATTAGATTTGGAATGTTGTTGTCACGTTCTGACCTTTATTTCCTTTATTTTGTCTTTATTTAGTATGGTCAGAACGTGAGTTGGGGTGGGCAGTCTATGTTTTGTGTTTCTATGTTTGGTTTCTGTTTCAGCCTAGTATGGTTCTCAATCAGAGGCAGGTGCCGTTAGTTGTCTCTGATTGAGAATCGTACTTAGGTAGCTTGGGGTTCACTGTTGGTTTGTGGGTGTTTGTTTCCATGTGTGTGTTTGTCGCCACACGGTACTGTTTCGTTTTTTGTAGATTTCACGTTATCGTTTATTGTTTTTGTTCGAGTGTTCATTTGTCTGTATTAAAAACATTATGGACACTTACCACGCTGCATCTTGGTCCGATCCTTACTCCTCTTCAGACGAAGAGGAGATCTGCCATTACAGTTGCTGTTATCTAAATAAATGTAACTTTTAAAGATTTTGAAAAGCAAATTAAACATAAGGCCAAAACAATGAATGCCCACCAAAGTAAATTTCACGATATCATATATTTCTTCTTATCAGAGTCAAAGTCGGCCTTTAGACATTTCTCTAATATTCCACTTCGAATTGTGACCTGAAACACAAGAACAAATCCAAGCAGCGATAAAATCTAATTGAAAGAGGACTGCTTTTGTTATTAGATTACCAGAGCAGTCACTGCTGCCAGATTTACTCATAGGAAATCCTTCCAGAAATAGCCCATTTAATTGTCACACAAATAAAATATGTATTTTCCACTTGAAGAAATACAGAGTTGTGTTTGCTAAGCAGCACTGACATTGAGTCTGAAAAAGGTCTGTTCTTTCTGTACTCTTCCTCTAATGGTTACTTTTTTCTCCATTTAATAATTTGAACATTGATGATGTGAAAATCATTTCCAACAAGCAAAGTCAGAGGAGAGACTCAAATATGTTGATTTCCAATTGATAGACTTACAGTTTTCCTATTCTTTTCACCCTTCTTTAAAGTTTGTGTTGTTCTCAAGTTTAATAATAAGGTATTTGTGAGGAAAAAAAACTTGCAGTAATGCAAAGCATGTTTCTCAGCTCCAGCCTGCCAGGTCACAAGCCTTGGACTGCATTATTTGACGTGTTTTAAAATGGAAAATTACCATTTTATTTTACTTTGTTTCCAATGGGGTTATACGTACAGTTTTCACGTTTTCAAGGTCCTATGGTTTTCAGTGTTTTAGTTTAGGTTTTCTCCCAGTTGCAGTGTGTGGTTTTCTGGCACCTACTTTCACCTAAAGACCTAACCGTCGGGGTTAAACCTCAGCTTAACCCTAGAGGTTCTTGCAGTCACTGTAGTAATCATTTTGACTAGCTGCTGTCATCAATTTGACGAGGCATGTCGATATTTCACGGTTCCAAAATCCAACTTTTTTGCATCCATCATGTTGCGCCATTGTTATGTTGTTAGTTCATGATGAAGATCCATTGTTATGTTGTTAGTTCATGATGAAGATCCATTGTTATGTTGTTAGTTCATGATGAAGATCCATTGTTATGTTGTTAGTTCATGATGAAGATCCATTGATATCAGGTCAATCACTCCTGAAACAATTGTTGGGAAACGCATAACTTGTTTATGGACGTGGCAAGCACAAACAGAAGGTTATGTCAGAAGTGCCCCTAGCATTACAGAAGGTTATGTCAGAAGTGCCCCTTGCATTACAGAAGGTTATGTCAGAAGTGCCCCTTGCATTACAGAAGGTTATGTCAGAAGTGCCCCTTGCATTACAGAAGGTTATGTCAGAAGTGCCCCTTGCATTACAGAAGGTTATGTCAGAAGTGCCCCTTGCATTACAGAAGGTTATGTCAGAAGTGCCCCTAGCATTACAGAAGGTTATGTCAGAAGTGCCCCTTGCATTACAGAAGGTTATGTCAGAAGTGCCCCTTGCATTACAGAAGGTTATGTCAGAAGTGCCCCTTGCATTACAGAAGGTTATGTCAGAAGTGCCCCTTGCATTACAGAAGGTTATGTCAGAAGTGCCCCTTGCATTACAGAAGGTTATGTCAGAAGTGCCCCTTGCATTACAGAAGGTTATGTCAGAAGTGCCCCTTGCATTACAGAAGGTTATGTCAGAAGTGCCCCTTGCATTACAGAAGGTTATGTCAGAAGTGCCCCTTGCATTACAGAAGGTTATGTCAGAAGTGCCCCTTGCATTACAGAAGGTTATGTCAGAAGTGCCCCTTGCATTACAGAAGGTTATGTCAGAAGTGCCCCTTGCATTACAGAAGGTTATGTCAGAAGTGCCCCTTGCATTACAGAAGGTTATGTCAGAAGTGCCCCTTGCATTACAGAAGGTTATGTCAGAAGTGCCCCTAGCATTACAGAAGGTTATGTCAGAAGTGCCCCTTGCCATATTTTAATTTTACTAGGCAAGTCAGTTAAGAACAAATTCTTATTTACAATGACAGGCTACCAGGGAACTGTAGGGTAAATTGCCTTGTTCAGGGGCAGAACAACAGATGTTTACCATGTCAGCTCAGGGATTCGATCCAGCAACCTTTCGGTTCCTGGCCCAACACTCTAACCACTAGGCTACCTGCCACCCCATAAAGAAAGTGATGTCAGAAGTGCCCCTTGCCATTCCCTCAATTTGAAAAATCTGAAATAATATCCCCATGAAAAGTCAGTTGCTGTTCCTAATTGTATTCGCCATTGTTGAAGACCTCTCCTGGACCTTAACATTATTTAAAAAACACAAATCCTATGGTGACTATACATTTTTCTGTCCAGTAGTCATTTCAACAAATGTATTATTTTATTCCCTCAAACAAGGGCGTACCACATCATCTTGTCACCCCAAACATTTGCCCTGTGTTGTCAGGCTCGAAATCCATTAATTCTCAGATGAGACAATCGTAACGTCATTATAATCTCACAGTGTTGAATGTCTCTCCCATTTGTCTTCCTCATTTCTTCCATCAGGTTTATCACATTGTGATGACTTTTTAAATTGGTTTCTGGGAAGGATTTGGTCAGTCAGACTTCTGCCAACAAAAACTTTGCAGATACACTATTCATATTACGACATGGCTCCGTATTCCCTATATAGTGCAACATTTTGGACCAGAGTCCTACGTAACTTTTGAAAAGTAAATTGAACATAAGACCAAAACAATGAATCCACACCAAAGTAATACAATACTATATATTTATTCTTATCAGAGTCAAAATAGGTCTACAACCAATTCTTTAGCAGTCCTTGATATTCCACTTCGATGTGTGACCTGAAACACAAGAACAAATCCAAGAAGCGATGCGATAAAGTCTAATTGAAAGAGGACTGTTTTTGTTATTATATTACCAGAGCAGTCACTGCTCCCAGATTTCTCATACCAGAAATAGCCCATTTGAATGATATAAAATATCCACTTGAAGAAATGCAGAGTTGTGCGGAGTTGTGTTTGCTAAGCAGCACTGACATGGAGTCGATAAAATAAGTGTTATTTCTGTACTATTTTTCTGGCTGTTAGTGGCTACTTAATTTTTCCATTGAATCATTTGAACATTGATGTAGTAAGAATCATTACCAACAAGCAAAGTCGGAGAGGAGAGACTCAAATACCTTGATGTACAGTTGATAGACAAAGTTTTCAGCTTTTTATTATGGTTTTCAGTGTTTTAGTTGTTTTCTTTTCTCCAGTGGCAGAGTGTGGTCTTCTGCTGCCTACTTTCACCTAAAGACCATTGCCCTGTGTTGTCCGGCTCGAAATCCATTCATTCTCAGATGAGACAATCGTAACGTCATTATAATTTCATAGTGCTGAAAGTCTCTTGTCTTTTCCTCCATCAGGTTTATCACATTGCAATGACTTTTTAAATTGGTTTCTGGGAAAGGATTTGATCAGTCAGACTTCTGCCAAAAAAAACGTCATATTAGGACATATTAGGACATCCTTTGTGATTTGCTGCTATGCCATGTACAGCAGTCGGAGGCCACATGCATCCTAAATGGAAACATATTCCCTATATAGTGCACTACTTTTGACCAGAGCAGCATGGGCCTTGGTCATAAGTAGTGCACTAAATTGGGAATTTGGGATGCAGCCTGAGTCAGCAGGATCTCTTCCATTACGCTGCTATCTGTCACAAAGCCGAAGGTTTTTTAAAGTATTACAGCAGTGCATAGTACAGGATTTGTATTCCAATTTCCCTTCACAATTGATTTCTTTAATTGGATACAGGAAGGAAGAGATGGTTTCCATTCTAAACATGAGGTTAGAAGGAAGAGATGTTTTCCATTCTAAACGTGAGGTTAGAAGGAAGAGATGGTTTCCATTCTAAACATGAGGTTAGAAGGAAGAGATGGTTTCCATTCTAAACGTGAGGTTAGAAGGAAGAGATGGTTTCCATTCTAAACGTGAGGTTAGAAGGAAGAGATGGTTTCCATTCTAAACGTGAGGTTGGAAGGAAGAGATGGTTTCCATTCTAAACGTGAGGTTGGAAGGAAGAGATGGTTTCCATTCTAAACGTGAGGTTGGAAGGAAGAGATGGTTTCCATTCTAAACGCGAGGTTGGAAGGGAGAGATGGTTTCCATTCTAAACGTGAGGTTGGAAGGGAGAGATGGTTTCCATTCTAAACGTGAGGTTGGAAGGAAGATATGGTTTCCATTCTAAACATGAGGTTAGAAGGAAGAGATGGTTTCCATTCTAAACGCGAGGTTGGAAGGGAGAGATGGTTTCCATTCTAAACGCGAGGTTGGAAGGGAGAGATGGTTTCCATTCTAAACGCGAGGTTGGAAGGGAGAGATGGTTTCCATTCTAAACGTGAGGTTGGAAGGGAGAGATGGTTTCCATTCTAAACGTGAGGTTGGAAGGAAGAGATGGTTTCCATTCTAAACGTGAGGTTGGAAGGGAGAGATGGTTTCCATTCTAAACGCGAGGTTGGAAGGGAGAGATGGTTTCCATTCTAAACGTGAGGTTGGAAGGAAGATATGGTTTCCATTCTAAACATGAGGTTAGAAGGAAGAGATGGTTTCCATTCTAAACGCGAGGTTGGAAGGGAGAGATGGTTTCCATTCTAAACGCGAGGTTGGAAGGGAGAGATGGTTTCCATTCTAAACGTGAGGTTGGAAGGGAGAGATGGTTTCCATTCTAAACGTGAGGTTGGAAGGAAGAGATGGTTTCCATTCTAAACATGAGGTTAGAAGGAAGAGATGGTTTCCATTCTAAACGTGAGGTTGGAAGGGAGAGATGGTTTCCATTCTAAACATGAGGTTAGAAGGAAGAGATGGTATCCATTCTAAACGTGAGGTTGGAAGGAAGAGATGGTTTCCATTCTAAACGTGAGGTTGGAAGGGAGAGATGGTTTCCATTCTAAACGCGAGGTTGGAAGGGAGAGATGGTTTCCATTCTAAACGTGAGGTTGGAAGGGAGAGATGGTTTCCATTCTAAACGTGAGGTTGGAAGGAAGATATGGTTTCCATTCTAAACATGAGGTTAGAAGGAAGAGATGGTTTCCATTCTAAACGCGAGGTTGGAAGGGAGAGATGGTTTCCATTCTAAACGCGAGGTTGGAAGGGAGAGATGGTTTCCATTCTAAACGCGAGGTTGGAAGGGAGAGATGGTTTCCATTCTAAACGTGAGGTTGGAAGGGAGAGATGGTTTCCATTCTAAACGTGAGGTTGGAAGGGAGAGATGGTTTCCATTCTAAACATGAGGTTGGAAGGAAGAGATGGTTTCCATTCTAAACGCGAGGTTGGAAGTGAGAGATGGTTTCCATTCTAAACGTGAGGTTGGAAGGGAGAGATGGTTTCCATTCTAAACGTGAGGTTGGAAGGAAGATATGGTTTCCATTCTAAACATGAGGTTAGAAGGAAGAGATGGTTTCCATTCTAAACGCGAGGTTGGAAGGGAGAGATGGTTTCCATTCTAAACGCGAGGTTGGAAGGGAGAGATGGTTTCCATTCTAAACGCGAGGTTGGAAGGGAGAGATGGTTTCCATTCTAAACGTGAGGTTGGAAGGAAGAGATGGTTTCCATTCTAAACATGAGGTTAGAAGGAAGAGATGGTTTCCATTCTAAACGTGAGGTTGGAAGGAAGAGATGGTTTCCATTCTAAACGTGAGGTTGGAAGGGAGAGATGGTTTCCATTCTAAACGCGAGGTCGTGCGTGAACATAATATATGCCAGTTAGCATACACTTTTATCCAAAGTGACTTATAGTCATGCTTGTATATCGTATGGGGGATCCAGCAGGAATCAAACCCACAATCTTTGGAGTTGCAGACGCCATGCGCTACCAATTGAGCTACACATGACCTGCTGATAATGTCATTAGTCGTCAGTTGGATCTATCATGAAACTCAGGTACTCAAGTTGATGTCCTCTCTACTTGCTTGTCGTGCATAGGAACGATACATGGAGAGTTTGTTGTATTGTAGAGGCTCAGACAATTCTCCCAATTTAGGGTAAAGAATTAACTGCCAGCAAGGCCTTGATATTGACTTTTAGATACTTGAAACCATACAAACTTACTTCCCTCTTGTACTATTCTCTATACCATCACTTACTGTGGCAGCTCAATAACACACAATGGTATAGAGTGCTTACACTAGAATGTGAGGTGACACATCCTAATGCCACATCCTAATGCCACATCCTAATGCCACATCCTAATGCCACATCATAATATCACATCCTAATGCCACATCATAATGCCACATCCTAATGCCACATCCTAATGCCACATCATAATGCCACATCCTAATGCCACATCATAATGCCACATCCTAATGCCACATCATAATGCCACATCAGAATGCCACATCCTAATGCCACATCCTAATGCCACATCATAATGCCACATCCTAATGCCACATCATAATGCCACATCATAATGCCACATCCTAATGCCACATCCTAATGCCACATCCTAATGCCACATCATAATGCCACATCCTAATGCCACATCCTAATGCCACATCATAATGCCACATCCTAATGCCACATCATAATGCCACATCCTAATGCCACATCATAATGCCACACCCTAATGCCACATCATAATGCCACATCATGATGCCACATCCTAATGCCACATCCCAATGTCACATCATAATACCACATCCTAATGCCACATCCTAATGCCACATCATAATGCCACATCCGAATGCCACATCCTAATGCCACATCATAATGCCACATCCTAATGCCACATCATAATGCCACATCCTAATGCCACATCATAATGCCACATCCTAATGCCACATCATAATGCCACATCCTAATGCCACATCATAATGCCACATCATGATGCCACATCCTAATGCCACATCCTAATGTCACATCATAATACCACATCCTAATGCCACATCCTAATGCCACATCATAATGCCACATCCGAATGCCACATCCTAATGCCACATCCTAATGCCACATCATAATACCAAATTTCAATGCCACATCATAATACCACGTCCTAATGCCACATCATAATGCCACATCCTAATGCCACATCCTAATGCCACATCCTAATAGCTGCAGGGTTTCATACATGTGACTTCTAGAGCTCAACATGTAATGACAGCTAATGACAAACTACATCACATTCTTCAACAGAAATCTATTTGCAAGATGGCAATGTGACCTGTCATTGATGTAACATCAAGCTATGGTTATGTTTATGACTTTTGTAGGCATGATGACAGGTATTTTCTGATTTAACAGATGGAGAGAGAGGATGACATTGGGGAAAGATAGAGAGAGCTTGTGTCAAAGGGAAAGTAGGTCTATGCCGACACGTAGACAAGTGTGCCAGTGGCTGAGGCATTACCACCAGGCCACAACAGCTTTTATTGTAAAGTGTCTCATCAGCAGTCCACAGAACCTGGATAGGAAGGTGAGGGTTAGTTGAGGGGTGTCATCGGGAGGTGTACTGTGATTTTATGCTCCTCTTGACAGCCAAATCCTTCTGCCACCCAGCATTGAATGACCAACTATTCCCGTGGGTCCTTATCTCTCCATTAGAGTGCGGCCAGTTTAGGATACATTTTGCCAGCTCATAAAAAGCCTTGGCGGCTTCGACACCAAACCCATTAGCATACACTGGCATTATTAATTATTACCTGACAGGTTTCAGCAAGGTGAGAGAGGCCAGAAAGCCAATGTATTCAGGACCAAGGAAGGCTCCCATCATACCAAAGAGAAAGTGCACAAAACTTTTGAAAATGTATTACATAGCACAGTATTTTAAATTCAAGGTTCTCCTCAATATTTCATGATGTCTCTGTTGACTTTTGACCTTTATGCCTGGGCATGGTAAAGATGAGCATAATAGTAGATACTGTGGACTAAGACCACTGGGTATGTATCTACTGTAGCAATGATTGGAGCTGTAACTAGAATGGATAGAGCACTGCATACTGAGCAAGTCCAAAGTCAATACAAGGCCACATGTTTTGATTTTATCACTGGATGATATATAGGTGGGTTGTGTTTTCGTGCACTGTCAGTAAGATGGAAACCATTTATCCGGAGGCTGCATTCATTGTAGCTGGGGATTTTAACAAAGCTAATCTGAATTTTATCAGCATATCGATTGCGCAACCAGGGGTGGTAAAACCTTGGATCACTGTTACTCTAACTTCCGCGACGCATATAAGGCCCTGCCTCGCCCCCCTTTCGGAAAAGCTGACCACGACTCCATTTTGTTGATCCCTGACTACAGACAGAAACTTAAACAAGAGGCTCCCACGCTGAGGTCTGTCCAATGCTGGTCCGACCAAGCTGACTCCACACTCCAAGACTGCTTCCATCACGTGGACTGGGACATGTTTCGTATTGCGTCAGATAACAATATTGACGAATACGCTGATTTGGTGTGCGAGTTCATAAGAACGTGCGTTGAAGATGTCGTTCCCATAGCAACGATTAAAACATTCCCTAACCAGAAACCGTGGATTGATGGCAGCATTCGCGTGAAACTGAAAGCGCGAACCACTGCTTTTAATCAGGGCAAGGTGTCTGGTAACATGACCGAATACAAACAGTGCAGCTATTCCCTCCGCAAGGCTATCAAACAAGTTAAGCGTCGGTACAGAGACAAAGTAGAATCTCATTTCAACGGCTCAGACACAAGAGGCATGTGGCAGGGTCTACAGTCAATCACGGACTACAAGAAGAAACCCAGCCCAGTCACGGACCAGGATGTCTTGCTCCCAGGCAGACTAAATAACTTTTTTGCCCGCTTTGAGGACAATACAGTGCCACTGACACGGCCTGCAACGAAAACATGCGGTCTCTCCTTCACTGCAGCCGAGGTGAGTAAGACATTTAAACGTGTTAACCCTCGCAAGGCTGCAGGCCCAGACGGCATCCCCAGCCGCGCCCTCAGAGCATGCGCAGACCAGCTGGCCGGTGTGTTTACGGACATATTCAATCAATCCCTATACCAGTCTGCTGTTCCCACATGCTTCAAGAGGGCCACCATTGTTCCTGTTCCCAAGAAAGCTAAGGTAACTGAGCTAAACGACTACCGCCCGTAGCACTCACTTCCGTCATCATGAAGTGCTTTGAGAGACTAGTCAAGGACCATATCACCTCCACCCTACCTGACACCCTAGACCCACTCCAATTTGCTTACCGCCCAAATAGGTCCACAGACGATGCAATCTCAACCACACTGCACACTGCCCTAACCCATCTGGACAAGAGGAATACCTATGTGAGAATGCTGTTCATCGACTACAGCTCGGCATTCAACACCATAGTACCCTCCAAGCTCGTCATCAAGCTCGAGACCCTGGGTCTCGACCCCGCCCTGTGCAACTGGGTACTGGACTTCCTGACGGGCCGCCCCCAGGTGGTGAGGGTAGGCAACAACATCTCCTCCCTGCTGATCCTCAACACGGGGGCCCCACAAGGGTGCGTTCTGAGCCCTCTCCTGTACTCCCTGTTCACCCACGACTGCGTGGCCACGCACGCCTTCAACTCAATCATCAAGTTTGCGGACGACACAACAGTGGTAGGCTTGATTACCAACAACGACGAGACGGCCTACAGGGAGGAGGTGAGGGCCCTCGGAGTGTGGTGTCAGGAAAATAACCTCACACTCAACGTCAACAAAACTAAGGAGATGATTGTGGACTTCAGGAAACAGCAGAGGGAACACCCCCCTATCCACATTGATGGAACAGTAGTGGAGAGGGTAGCAAGTTTTAAGTTCCTCGGCATACACATCACAGACAAACTGAATTGGTCCACTCACACAGACAGCATCGTGAAGAAGGCGCAGCGGCGCCTCTTCAACCTCAGGAGGCTGAAGAAATTCGGCTTGTCACCAAAAGCACTCACAAACTTCTACAGATGCACAATCGAGAGCATCCTGGCGGGCTGTATCACCGCCTGGTACGGCAACTGCTCCGCCCACAACCGTAAGGCTCTCCAGAGGGTAGTGAGGTCTGCACAACGCATCACCGGGGGCAAACTACCTGCCCTCCAGGACACCTACACCACCCGATGTTACAGGAAGGCCATAAAGATCATCAAGGACATCAACTACCCGAGCCACTGCCTGTTCACCCCGCTATCATCCAGAAGGCGAGGTCAGTACAGGTGCATCAAAGCTGGGACCGAGAGACTGAAAAACAGCTTCTATCTCAAGGCCATCAGACTGTTAAACAGCCACCACTAACATTGAGTGGCTGCTGCCAACACACTGACATTGACTCAACTCCAGCCACTTTAATAATGGGAATTGATGGGAAATTATGTAAATATATCACTAGCCACTTTAAACAATGCTACCTTATATAATGTTACTTACCCTACATTATTCATCTCATATGCATACATATATACTGTACTCTATATCATCGACTGCATCCTTATGTAATACATGTATCACTAGCCACTTTAACTATGCCACTTTGTTTACATACTCATCTCATATGTATATACTGTACTCGATACCATCTACTGTATCTTGCCTATGCTGCCCTGTACCATCACTCATTCATATATCCTTATGTACATATTCTTTTTCCCCTTACACTGTGTATAAGACAGTAGTTTTGGAATTGTTAGTTAGATTACTTGTTGGTTATTACTGCATTGTCGGAACTAGAAGCACAAGCATTTCGCTACACTCGCATTAACATCTGCTAACCATGTGTATGTGACAAATACAATTTGATTTGATTTTAGATGCAAATGCTTTTATAGAGGCGCATAACATCAGCTACTTTATTCTATTCTTTGTTTGGTGTGTATTCTTCTTGACATGCACATTGAATACCAAGAAATCTGGCCAAGTGGCCAGAGAATTGGTCTGCTCGGGAGTCTGTTTTTACTACAACCTGATGTCCTATTTGGGTCAAGAGCTTGGGTTTATAAGGGTAATATGGCCATAATAAACATTTACGATTTGAATTACTGTTAAATGTTGTCATCGAATAAGGCTTTCCTCTTACATCAATGTCTGGAGAGACAGATACTGTTGACTTAAATGTTTTATATTTCTTATTGAACAGATAGAGAGAAGATGACCGAGGTGAAGGTTGTGTCAAAGGCCAGTAGGTCAGATTGGAACCCATGCTGACACTGTAGATATGTTGCTGGAGACTGTAGCATTACCTATAGACACATGTAGAACACAACTGTATGGGAGAGAGAAGTGGCTCCTACCTTCTCAGTAAGCTGACCATCAGGGGCTACCTGCGCTCTCCTCTTCAAAAGGCAGGCTGGCAGGCAGTCCTTCCAAATGCCACATTATCAAACGTCCCCACAGCTGTGCTCTGCAATCTGTGCTTTATTTCAAAGGGCATTGTGAGGATCAATTTCGCAGACAGCTGCCGAATGGTGGAACAACCTGGACATAAGAGGCATCAGAAAGTTACGGAAAGGAAAGGTCAAGCTACTGCAGAGCCCTTTATTGGTTCATTCAGACTGTTCTTGAATGCATTTTCTGCTGAGGCAGCTGGCTCTGATGTGGTTTGCAGGGGCAGCTGTGGAAAAATAATATACGTCTGGGCGGTGCAATGCTTTGAACATCTCATCGAGACCACTTTGATATTAGTGGAGCCCACTTGAACATCACAAGAGGTCTTTTCTCTGTTGTTGGCCATATGATTTGGTTCCATTATGTTCCGAATTGAACCTGAAAAGTGATTGTGGATGTTGTTGTGCTGTTGCTATTTAGAAATGAATTAGAGAAAGCAAGTAGGACATCTTTGATGTTTGACAAGGTTTAGGTTTTAGAGGCTATAGAAAAGGATACAGATTTCAGATGGGGTCCTGGTGGGCTAATCACTTTTTATTATTATTTTTTTTAATGAGGTAATCTCAAATGTAAAAGTTATTACATTACATAATATTAGAGAACTTTTCCCATACTTTCTGTCTCATCTTCCTTCTCTCTCTCTCTCTCTCTCTCTTTCTCTCTCACTCTCTCTTTTTCTCTCTCTCTCTATCCCTCTGCCCCCCCCCCCTACTGTGGGTCTGCTCTGCTTCACAGGATCTGCTGGTTATGTCTGGCCGCTGTGTGGGAACAAACTCCATCCATTATAAATGATGCAGCAAGTATCAGGCAGCTGGGAGATACGAAGCACAAAATGCCAGACACACTTTAAGATGAGCAGCAGCAGTCATTTAAACATTATGGGACATGGGGTTTTGGGTGCTCTCAAACGAGATGTGTTTTTCTTTAAGTGTCGGGAGGGCCAGTAGCTGTTCGGGGAAAGCAGAGGAGGCTGGTGGGCAGAGATATAGGAGGCCGGGCTCATTGTAATGGCTGGATTGGAATGGATGGACAGGCATCAAACACGGTCAAGAACCTGGTTTCTATGTGTTTGACACCGTTCCAAATATTATATTCTAGCCATTATGATGAGCTCGCCCTCCCAAATCTTCACCCTGCAGCCTCCTCTGCTCTGTATTCCAAGCAAGATGATGCTCTGAGTCTCAGCCTTACTCTGTGCTGCGCTTAGCTGTGTTATCGGTGCCGGGCCAGAGTCGGATAATCCCCCAGCCACAATGAGGCACAGAGGAAGAGGGCATGACAGCTCCCAGGCAATCAGAGCTCCCCAGCTACACATTTCTTACAGCCCAACCCACTCATCAACATATACCCAGACATGAGAGACAGAGAGAGAGAAACACAGACACAGAGAGGTATGAGAGGGTATGAGAAGGACACAGAACAAGAGAGATTGGAGTGTAGAGAGGGAAGAGGAGAAGAGGGGGGTGGAGGGTGAATGAGAGAGAGAGACCTGCTCTTAACAGTAATCCAAACAGAAGGAAATGATGGTCACACTAAATGAAGTTACTTCCTGCTGCGCATCTCATTTTGCCCTGGCCTCAGTGATTTGGTGCGCGTCCCAAATGGCACCCTATTCCCTATATAGTGCACAACTTTCACTACTTTCTGACCATGGCCCATAGAGCTCTAATCAAAGTAGTGCACTATATACAGGGAACAGGGTACCATTTGGGACTCCAAATTGCCCCAATCACATGGAGGGAAAGGTTTACGCCAGCCTATTCTAAGAATTTTCAATTAGCTTTGAACCTGTGTTTCGTTTCAATTTGATTTGCCTTCTGGCGGTTCAGGCAAGCTTTGTTGTTTTACTCTTTTGTCATTTTTTTACTTGTTAGCTCCTGCACTACACTGTTCTGTCAAGAACTTTGTTTCCGAGCGTGTGTGAGCTCATGGTGTGTGTGAGCTCATGGTGTGTGTGTGTGTGTGTGTGTGTGTGTGTGTGTGTGTGTGTGTGTGTGTGTGTGTGTGTGTGTGTGTGTGTGTGTGTGTGTGTGTGTGTGTGTGTGAGAGAGAGAGAGAGAGAGAGAGAGAGAGAGAGAGAGAGAGAGAGAGAGAGAGAGAGAGAGAGAGAGAGAGAGAGAGAGAGAGAGAGAGAGAGAGAGAGAGAGAGAGAGAGAGAGAGAGAGAGAGAGAGAGAGAGAGAGAGTGATATGTTGTGGTGTGCTAAATCTAATTTTATTGGTCACATACACATATTTAGCAGATGTTATTGCGGATGTAGCGAAATTCTTGTGTTCCTAGCTCCAACAGTGCAGTAATATTTAACAATGCACAACAATACACACATCTAAAGTGTGTGTGTGTGTGTGTGTGTGTGTGTGTGTGTGTGTGTGTGTGTGTGTGTGTGTGTGTGTGTGTGTGTGTGTGTGTGTGTGTGTGTGTGTGTGTGTGTGTGTGTGTGTGTGTGTGTGTGTGTGTGTGTGTGTGAGAGTGTGGTACGCTGTGGTGTGAGTGGAGTGCTCCTCCTCTCAAATGCTCCATTGATCCCCTCTAATCTTGTTTTGGCCTCCTGACAGAGCTGGTCTCCCTCTGGCTTTAATTATGTGTCTCTGTGATTTACATTGGCCCGTCCGACTCCTCCCTTGACTAATCCAATCGGATCCACCTTTGTGGCCTGTGAGCTGCTCTCATCCAATCAGATATATTGAGTATGTGTCGCAAGAGTTGCGTCCAGGCAGCTTTCCCTGCCCCGTTTCAACCATCTGTCCAGAATACAAAGATCCCAGTGTAGGCCCACCCAATGCCAGGATACAAGGAGAGGTAGGGGCACCAGGCGGAGTTTGGCTGACACCTCTGGCCTTCTCTTTCTACTCCACATGCTAGCACAAAGCTGATGGGAGGAAATACGTTGGCTTTCAAAGCGAGATGACAGCTGACAAAGGCCCGGGGAACATGGTATTTTATCAGCCATCCATAATGAGGGTTGTAGTTTGACTGACAGATCAGCAGAGATCCCGGCGAGCCGGGGAGCACTGACTAAGTTGTTTCTCTCCCAGGAAGGATCTAAGGTGTGCATCTAATCAAATCAAATCAAACTTTATTTGTCACATGCGCTGAATACAACAAGTGTAGACCTTACAGTGAAATGCTTCCTTACAAGCCATTAACCAACAGTGCAGTCTAAGGTGTGGATCTAAGGTGTGGATCTAAGGTGTGGATCTAAGGTGGGGAGCTAAGGTGGGGATCTAAGGTGGGGATCTAAGGTGGGGATCTAAGGTGGGGATCTAAGGTGGGGATCTAAGGTGGGGATCTAAGGTGTGGATCTGGATCTAAGGTGTGGATCTAAGGTGGGGATCTAAGGTGTGGATCTAAGGTGTGGATCTAAGGTGTGGATCTAAGGTGGGGAGCTAAGGTGGGGATCTAAGGTGGGGATCTAAGGTGGGGATCTAAGGTAAGGATCGAAGGTGGGGATCTAAGGTGTGGATCTGGATCTAAGGTGTGGATCTAAGGTGGGGATCTAAGTTGTGGATCTAAGGTGTGGATCTAAGGTATGGGATTTCAGCTCTTTTTACCCTGTTGTCGTGGTTTCAGGGGAGGTGTTGTTGGTAAACGTGGGTTGGGGGACAAAGACACTTTGGAAGAATCATACCAGTGTGTGGATTTATATTCTCTGGTAAATGTGGATTTCCTCACAAGCAGTGAAGAAAGATGAGCTATGTGCGGGTGAACAATATGTCCCTTCGAGACAACACCCACGGTGGCAGCGTTCCTAACTTACTGCCCCCTCCTATGGATGGCCTGCTACCCCTGCTCCTGCACAACCGTCTGTCCATAGATATGTTGAGGAGCTGCCGCACGCACAACATCAAGGGGCCCTCTCTGGCAAGTGGAAGCAGACCCTGACCGAGAGAGACAACGAGGTAGTAGCGGCAGTGTCAGCTATCCTCAGGTCAGCCATCAATATATTGAGTAGGGTTAAGTTGGTCCGGGGTTAGTTTGGCTTTTTCCCTATTCATGGTTTAGGTTAGGATTGGGGAGGGGAAGCTGATCCTAGATCTGTACCTACCGAAGCTCAGGATATATTATGTATGGAGCAGGCCTCTTATCACCAGAATGATTCATAGAGATGAAAATGTATTGTGGCGATAATAGCACTTCATATTTACCCAATTAAATGACAAGCTGAAATGTGTCATGGTATGGAGGTGCATGGAGGTAAACGGTATCTGTAAATACAATTGATGAGGTGATATTTATGAATGAGGGACATACAGTACAGACATGTACAGTACAATAAAATAAAATCATGTTTTAGTTTAACAAAAAAAGCCAATAAACTTTATACTGTATTATGCCTGTGTTTGAAAATGAAGTTAGACATTGACTGACCTCCCATCTATTTCAATCAATCAAATGTATTTCTAAAGCCCTTCTTACATCAACTGATGTCACAAAGTGCTGTACAAAAACCCAGCCTAAAACCCCAAGCAGCAAGCAATGCAGGTGTATGGAGTTTAAATGGTGTTTAACTGACCTTCCATCTATTTAAATGGTGTTTGCTAATAGCCTTTCATTGCTGCTAGTGCTGCATTGGATGGAGTGTTATTATGGCTGTTCAGAGGGAGCGCTGCCCTTCTCTTTGTTGTATTGACCTACCCTGTATGTTTTATTACTCCACAAAGTGCTCGGGTATCTGGCCATGAGCCAACAGTATTGTAAAGCAGAATTGTTGTTGCACAGTCATGCAAGAGCAATGCAATACTGTCCATTCAGCTTGAAAAAAGGAATAAAAATGTGTTTGGGACTCCCCAGTGGCGCAGCGGTCTAAGGCACTACACTGCATGCAGTAGTGCTAGTTCAAATGCAGTGTGAACCAAAAAGATGTTCTACTTCATTTGTTAACCTGTTGAGTGTAGGGGCAGTATTTTGATGTTTGGATGAAAAACATACCCAAATGAAACTGCCTATTTCTCATGCCCAGAATCTAGAATATGCATATGATTGTCAGATTAGGATAGAAAACACTAAAGTTTCCAAAACTGTCTAAATATTGTATGTGAGTAGAACAGAACTGATATTGCAGGCAAAAACCTGAGGAAAATCCAAAGTGCCTAAGAGAAACAAATCTCCCTGTTCCATTTCATGCCTTCCCTCCATTTAAAGGGATATCAACCAGATTCCTTTCCCTATGGCTTCCACATGGTGTGAACAGACATAGTTTCAGCCTTTTATTCTGAAAAATGAGCGAGAATGATCACATCGCGTCAGTGGATGGCTGGGTGCCAGCAGAGTTTTGCATGCGCAACAGCTTGGAGCAGACATTTTCTCTCTCTCTCTCCTATTGAAAAAGCTATGGTCCAGTTGAAATATTATTTATTATTTATTATAAAAACAACCTGAGGATTGATTATAGAAAACGTTGGACATGTTTCTACGAACTTTACGGATACTATTTGGAATTTTCGTCTGCCCCGTCGTGACCTCTCGAGCCTGTGGATTTCTGAACATAACGCGCCAACCAAATGGAGGTTTTTGGATATAAAAATAATCTTTATCGAACAAAAGGAACATTTCTTGTGTAACTGGGAGTCTCGTGAGTGCAAACATCCGAAGATCATCAAAGGTAAGCGATTCATTTTATTGCTTTTCTGACTTTGGTGACCAATCTACTTTGCTGCAAGCTGTTTGTAATGTTTAGTCTGCTGAGAAAGATGTCCTAACATAAACGCTTGGATAGCTTTTGCTGAAAAGCTTTTTTGAAATCTGACACACCAAGTGGATTAACAACAAGCTAAACTGTGTTTTGCTATATTGCACTTGTAATTTCATGAAAATTAAATATTTTTAGTAATTTAATTTGAATTTGGTGCTCTGTGGTTCTTCTGTAGCTCAGTTGGTAGAGCATGGCGCTTGTAACGCCAGGGTAGTGGGTTCGATTCCCGGGACCACCCATACGTAGAATGTATGCACACATGACTGTAAGTCGCTTTGGATAAAAGCGTCTGCTAAATGGCATATATTATATTATTATATTATTATTATATTAATTCAGCGGATGTTGACGAAAATGATCCTGCTAACGGGATGGGTGCGCCAAGAAGTTAATGCATGTGTGTGGTTATATACAGTTTATTCAGAAAATATTCACACCCCTTGACTTTTTCCACATTTTGTTACATTACAGCCTTATTCTAAAATTAATTCAATCATTTTTCCTCCCATCAATCTACATACAATACCTAATAATGACAAAGAAAAAACAGGTTTGTATACATTTTTGCTAAGTTATTAAAAATAAAAAGCTGAAATATCACATTTACATAAGTATTCAGACCTTTTACTCAGTACTTTGTTGAAGCACCTTTGGCAGTGATTACAGCCTCGAGTTTTCTTGGGTATGACGCTACAAGCTTGGCACACATGTATTTGGGGAATTTCTCCAATCTTCTCTGTAGGATACTCTCTAACTCTGTTAGGTTGGATGGGGAGCCTTACTGTGTCGTTGCTATTTTCAGGGCTCTGGCTGGGCCACTCAAGGACATTCAGAGACTTGTCCCGAAGCCGCTCTTGTGTTGTCTTGGCTGTGTGCTTACGGTCGTTGTCCTGTTGGAAGGTGCAACTTTGCCCCAGTCTCAGGTTCTGAGTGCTGTGGACCAGGTTTTCATCAAGGATTTTTCTGTACTCTGCTCCATTCATCGTTCCCTAGATCCTGACTAGTCTCCCAGTCCCTGCCGCTGAAAAACATCCCCCCCTGCATGATGCTGCCACCACCATTCTTCACTGTGGTGATGGTGGCAGGTTTCCTCCAGGCGTGTTGCTTGGCATTTTGTTCTATCTTGGTTTCGTCAGACCAGAGAATCTTGTTTGTCATGGTCTGAGAGTCTTTAGGTGCCTTCTGGCAAACTCCAAGGAGGCTGTCATGTGCCTTTTACTGAGGAGTGGCTTCCATCTGGCCTTTACCATAAAGGCTTGATTGGTGGAGTGCCGCAGAGATGGTTGCCCTTCTGGAAGATTCTCCCATCTCCACAGAAGAACTTTGGAACTCCTTCAGAGTGACCATCGGGTTCTTGGTCACCTCCCTGACCAAGGCCCTTCTTCTCCGATTGCTCAGTTTGGTCAGGCAGAAAGCTCTAGGAAGAGTGGTTCCAAACTTCATCCATGTAAGAATGATGGATGCCCCTGTGTTCTTGGGGACCTTCAATGTTGCAGACATTTTTTGGTGTCCTTCCCTTGATCTGTGCCTCGACACATGCTCTGTTAACTGTGGGACCTTATATAGACAGATGTGTGCCTTTCCACATCATGTCACTTCAATTTAATTTACAACAGGTGGACTCCAATCAAGTTGTAGAAACATTTCAAGGATGATCAATGGAAACAGGATGTACCTGAGCTCAATTTTGAGCCTCGATATTTAATAAATAAATCAAAATAAACATATTTACATATATATATATTTGCAATAATTTCTAAAAACCTGTTTTCACTTTGTCATTATGGATTATTGTGTGTAGATTGAGGAGGAGCAATATTGAATTTAATCAATTTCAGAATAAGGCTGTAACATAACAAAATGTGGAGAATGTACAATTCTACTTCTTAAGAGTCTGAATAAGGGTCTGAATACTTTTCGAATGCACTGTATGTGTGTAGCTTGTTTTTTTGTCACATGCCTACATTGGCCATGTTAGGACAGCCTTAGTCTCAGCACAACTTCCTAATATGGACACCCTACATGTTGTTGTGAGTGTTGCTCCTGGTACAACACATTGGTCTGGGGGCTTGATAACTGCTTTCAGCCAGAGTCTGTTGCTTTTGCCAGGCAACCTACCACTCCCCAGACTCAACAATGCAAAGCTAATCTGGTAAATAAACCCAAATCTAAAATGTAGGTAGATTTGTAATTTATAATTTGGGTGATATATTGCTAATATGCTATGACTATACTGTATCTTTGCATCAGGAATATATGCACTGAGCTGATAATCTACATTAGATCTTTAAAAAAAAGTTGAACCAAAATGACAAAACAATATCACCATGGGGTCCGACCCGGCATCCTGCTCTGAATCTCCCGCTGGTAAATCTCTAATCAGCCACCGCCGCATCTCCATAGAATACTTTAGAATAGCTCAGCTCCTCACCTTTGCCATTTGCCATTAAATCATCAGCTTTTCATTTGGCATGCAGCTCTTTAGGTATACCCTTTACAATAGAAGTCCGTCTGCTTCATCATAATGGAACTACTTAGACCCGGGTCAGAAGGTCAGATCCAACGTCTCTCTAATTCCGAATTCACTGCCCCTCCATTTCTGCAGGGCCAAGGTCAGGTCACATCATCAGAGGGCTTCTGATATCCCCCTGACAGGTCTTTAAAATCTAAACCAGAGAGCTGGAATGGCTCCTCTTGCAGCACTAAATTGGTTAAGTGGTGCTCTGTGCGTGTGTGTGTGTGTGAGTGTGTGTGTGTGTGTGTGTGTGCGTGTGTGTGTGTGTTTGGATGTGTAAGGTCCAAAGACTGGTATCCTGTTAGGGAAAGTGTGTGTATGTGAATGCATGCGTGGAATCAATAGCTTGTCAGCTGTGAGTGAACTAGTAGTAGCTGCCATTGTGATGTCACCAGCTTGGAGACCTAGGTGTTCTGTCACCACAGACCCAAGAAACGCAGAAGTATTCACAGTACCTCTTTAGTTGTGTTGTATTGGTGTGCAGAGGGTTGCGAGTTCGTGCTCAGGTTGGGAGGAAATTTCCAATCTGTTTACACAAATCACATGTACACTATGGTCAAGCTATTCAGATATCTCAGTAAGATGTAATGCTGTGGTTCAGTTTTTCTGCCATCCCCAGCAGTCAAGTGTAGTCCCTATGGTCTATACATTTCCATATGTCTTTCACTCAGCTCTATAGGAAATGTCATGTACTTTATGATCTCATATTGTCATAGTCTCATATAGAGAGTTTGACTATTCATTTCACAGCACTTTACAATGGATCTAAACTGGGGTAAACATTACACAGGAGGTTGGTGGCACCTTAATTGGGGAGGACGGGCTTGTGGTAATGGTTGGAGCAGAATTAGTGGAATGGTATCAAAAACTTCAAACAAACGGTTCCATTTGCTCCGTTCCAGCCATTATTATGAGCCGTGCTCTGGGATCACTTGTCTACAAAACATAAAAACTGAGTTCCCAGTGCCACCATGTGGACATATAATGAAGTACATGTGAATCTCCCCCTCAACGCTCCCCTTAAAAAACGGTGGCACTTGGTCTGTCAAGACATGCTTGATCTGCCAGACTGCTATTTTCTCTGATATTATACTACCATAGGCTCTGTATCGGTTTCTTTCTGTGCATCTATTGTGAACATTATTTACATAACATTATCTCTTTGACGATAATGCAGAACATAATCAAGACGTTTAGTTGTTTAGATATAGTCACCATGTCTTTCTCTTAGTATGCTCCCTTTGTGCCAGAGGCTTGAGCACAAGGCTCTGCTTTCTTGTGACTGCGGTTCGAGTGGCCAAGCACTGTTCAACAGAGTGGAATGGCCGCAGTAATTGACCTATCAGGTTTTAACCTGGGTGACTGTTGAGGTGGTCAAATGGTTTGTGAGAGGAGTGGCCTTGAAGAAGATGGAACTAGTGCTCTGCCCCTAATTGTCTTTTACTTCATGGTATAAGGAAACACTTACTATAATACCCAAGGGGGGAAATGAGTTGGTAGATATTCAACAGGAGGACACTGTCCAAGACGAATGGGCACAGTACCAGTCAAAAGTTTTGAGTTCATTCAAGGGTTTTCCTGTATTTTTACTATTTTCTGCATTGTTGACATCAAAACTATGAAATAACACATATGGAATCATGTAGTAACCAAAAACGTGTTACAAAAATAGCCACTATTTGCCTTGATGACAGCTTTGCACACTCTTGGCCTTCTCTGTACCAGCTTCATGAAGAATACTTTTCCAACAGTCTTGAAGGAGTTCCCACCTAAGCTGAGCACTTGTTGGCTGCTTTTCCTTCACTCTGCGGTCCAACTCATCTGAAACCATCTCAATTGGGTTGAGGTCAGGTGATTGTCGTGGTCCTTCTGTGGCTCAGTTGGTAGAGCATGGCGCTTGTAACGCCAGGGTAGTGGGTTCGATTCCTGGGACCACCCATACGTAGAATGTATGCACACATGACTGTAAGTCGCTTTGGATAAAAGCGTCAGCTAAATGGCATATATATATATAAATGGCATATGTATATATATATATATTGTGGAGGCCAGGTCATCTGATGTAGCACTCCATCACTCTTCTTCTTGGTCAAATAGCCCTTACACAGCAAAAATACTTAAGCGCAAACCAGATGGGATTGCGCATCGCTGCAGAATGCTGTGGTAGCCATGCTGGTTAACCTCTCTGGGATATGTGGGACGGTAGCATCCCACCTCGCCAACAGCCAGTGAAAGTGCAGGTCTCCAAATTCAAAACAACAAAAATCTCATAATTAAAATTCCTCAAGCATACAAGTATTTTACACCATTTTAAATATAAAGTTCTCATTAATCGAGCCACAGTGTCTGATTAAAAAAAGATTTACAGTAAAATGAATCACTAACCTTTGATGATCTTCATCAGATGACACTCATAGGACTTCATGTTACACAATACATGTACTGTATGTTTTGTTCGATAAAGTGCATATTTATATAAATAAAATCTCATATTACATTGGCGCGTTACGTTCAGTAGTTCTAAACATGCAGTGATTGTGCAGAGAGCCACATCTATTTACAGAAATACTCATTATAAATGTTGCTGAAAGTACAACTGTTATACATGAAATTAGAGATATACTTCTCCTTAATGCAACCGCTGTGTCAGATTTCAAAAAAACTTTACGGAAAAAGCAAACCATGCAATAATATGAGTACAGCCTTTAGACAACAAAGCAGCCAAAAAGATATCCGCCATATTGGGTAGTCAACATTAGTCATAAATAGCATTATAAATATTCACTTAGTTTTGATGATCTTCATCAGAATGCACTCCCAGGAATCGCAGTTCCACAATAAATGTTTGTTTTGTTCGATAATGTCCATCATTTATGTCCAAATAGCTTATTTTGTTTGGTAAACAAATCCAAAAGTGCGTTCAGGTCCCACCGAACATCGGACGAAAAGTTCTAAAAGTTCCGTTACAGCCCGTAGAAACTTCTCAAACTAAGTATAGAATCAATCTTTAGGATGTTTTTATCATAAATCTTCAATAATGTTCTAACTGGAGAATTCCTATGTCTGTAGAAAAGCAATGGAACGAGAGCTAACTCTCTCGTGACCGCGCCTCAGAGCCTGTGGCAATCTGCCAGACCTCTGACTCATTCCTCTCTCATTCGGTCCCACTTAATAGTAGAATCCTCAAAGTTCTAAAGACTGTTGACATCTAGTTGAAGCCTTAGGAAGTGCAACATAACCAATATCCCACTGTATCTACCATAGGGGCTGAGTTTTAAAAAAACTACAAGCCTCAGATTTCCCACTTCCTGGTTGGATTTTTCTCAGGTTTTCGCCTGCAATATGAGTTCTGTTATACTCACAGACATCATTCAAACCGTTTTAGAAACTTCAGAGTGCTATCCAATACTACTAATAATATGCATATATTAGCATCTGGGACAGGTTAGCAGGCAGTTTACTCTGGGCACCTTATTCATCCAAGCTACTCAATACTGCCCCCCTGTCACCAAGAAGTTAAGTGTATCTTGAATTCTAAATAAATCAGAGACAGTGTAACCAGCAAAGCACCGCTACACCATCACACCTCCTCCTCCATGCTTCACAATGGGAACCACACATGCAGGGATCATCCGTTCACCTACTCTGCGTCTCAAAAAGACACAGCGGTTGGAACCAAAAATCTCAATTTTGGACTCATCAGACCAAACAACAGATTTCTTAGCCCAATCAAGTCTCTTCTTCCTATTGGTGTCCTTAAATAGTGTTTTCTTTGCAGCAATTTGACCATGAAGGCCTGATTCACCCACATCCTTTAAGAAGGATCTGACAGGTGAAATCTGTGTGGAAAACCTTTATGGATTTTTCTTGTTTTGTTATTTCCTTATTTAATCTTTATTCTAAATGGAATTCCATTAATAATGTTAACTCCTATTCGGTACTCACTGCTGTGCAAGTCAAATGCTCTTGCATTTGCAATTGATTCAATACATGATCAATGAGTCAACAAGTTAATTTTGTGGACAGTCTTGTGACAACCCTCACATTCTGGCTTTATTAGATTGATGTTTCGTTGTTTCGTAATTTGAGTCTTTGACATTTAACGTTAGGGCTTCAAAACAATCATGCCGATCTCATAGACTGTCAATCATTGCATCCATAGCTCTATCTAGGAATAAATAGTTACATTTCCCCAGCCCTGTCCTTCATCCTTCTGAAACAAAGTGGTAGAGTCAGGCTGTTTAAATTAGAGATTGTGCCGTTAACGAAACAGTGAAAGGTCTGACAGACCTACGTTTTGAAGCACTTTAGAAGTCTAGACAGGAACCTCAATATGCAGTAGCTTTGTCAATTGCCCCGGGATGAAGTTTCCCCTAGGTCCAGATCTAGGAGCTTCCCTTCCCACAATTCTAACCTTAACCATTGGTGGTTAGTCGCTCGTCACAGAACTAGTTAGCTTGCCAACAGTGACTCAGTGGAGCAATCTTCCCACAAGGCCTGCAGGGGGCATTGGTGAGCAATGGCCCGGTTATGAGACTCGCGGAATTTCTGTCAACCCCACAGGTAATTCCCCCAGCACTGATGCTGTCAGACACAGTCAATATCCATTTACACTCCTGTCAGCCTCAGAGTGGGAGGCCTTTCACAATGTAATTAAGCCCCCACAAACATTGAGCTGGCAGAGACTGACAACAATGTCTGCAGGAATTATGTAACTCTCCATCTCAAATGGTTAACAGCAACCAAAGAAGATTCTCAGCTATGGAAGCTGACCTTTTCACCCTTGCCATTGCCATGAGACAAGTTTTCTTGACTTTTCGAGACTTTCGGGGATAAGAAAAAAGTATTATATGATATCAATTTCATAACAGAGTTAAAAGTTAAACATTAGGAAAATGTAAGCACTTTTCTTCTGGAGCACTTTCTCTTCCTTCCCTTCAAGCCTGGAGTCAGAATCATAATGGCTGTATTTTGGATAAGGTCCATTATGTGTTCATTCAGTTTTATTTCCACATCTATAGAACAATAGATTATATAAGAACATTGGCATCAATAAACGTTCCATACAAAGAAAAACATATACAAACGTGTACTTAGCACACAGAATCCTATAAGTAACAACATGTGACGTAATGATGACTATCTATCTGCTTGATGCTACAGTACAGCACACTGAAGCTGTCCCAATTATTTTAACTTCCTACCCAAAAGTGTGCACTTGTTAACTTCCCTTTACTGATTTGAAAGGAAACTGGTATAAGATATGGTGAAAACTCCCACCAGCCCATCCCTCCACCACTCCAATGCTTTTAGATTTGTGGGAAATAAGGAAGGAGAAAGGAGAGATTATTGGGACACTCTTGATATCTGATGAAGTGGAGCTGCCATAGATGCAGAGTGCAAAGGATTAATAGTGTAAACAGAGCAGATTAATGTTAGTCTACAAAAATCTCTGTGTGTGTGTGTGTGTGTGTGTGTGTGTGTGTGTGTGTGTGTGTGTGTGTGTGTGTGTGTGTGTGTGTGTGTGTGTGTGTGTGTGTGTGTGTGTGTGTGTGTGTGTGTGTGTGTGTGTGTGTGTGTGTGCGCGCGTGCGTGCGTGTGTGTGTGTGTTGAGTATACATGCATTCATTATGGTGGTCCACAAAAGGGTTATACCATCAAGGGTACTCTGTAGTTTATGTCATTGACAAAACCTAATCTTGGCCACATTGATCGCCATAAAATCATATTCTGAGCCCAACTTTCAATGGCATTGTTATACTGATATCCATAATATCCTGTTAATATGAAACAGAATATCTGATACCTCTCAATGACACCAGGGTTCAGAGTATCCCATGTCATGAACAAGTATTTCTGTCCTGTGTGGTTATCTAGTCTTCTGTTGGCCCCCGAGTAGACATTTTCCTTGAGGACAGATCTATGATCCGTTTTCCTCCTTGATTAATAGCTTTACCATGGGTGGGGGGCAGTGGAGAACTGACCCAAGATCAGTGTCTAGGTGCATCCTAATCCATTAATAGTGCTTATCTCTCAAATTTGGAGTAGGGTGAAGTTGCCCGTAGACACTGATCTTGGGTGAATTTTACATTTCCCCCAACTTATACTTATGGTTAGGATTGGGGGAGGAGATGCTGATCCTAGATCTATATCTAGGGGAAACTTCACCCTCCCCTCAAAGGCTACTTACATGAAGCTAGTCACCAATGACACTGGGTCCGATTAAGGTGGTTATTGTGCGTGGTACCAAGGCAATCAAATCCCCCTGCCTCTTCAACTCTCGTTGAGATCACACACATTTTTATATTGCCCACTGTTGCCATGGATACGCCTCACACAGCTGATTCCTGGAGTGTTGTGCATTGTCACCCTGCCATCCCTGGTGAGGTATTCTCCATCAGACGCTGCTGTCACTTGCCTCAGAGAAAATGGCCCAGTACACACAAACACACACACAAACGTAAACACACACACACACCAAGTAGCTATGGTTCAGACCCTGTGGAGTATCCATTTCCCATAAAGTGTCGCCCATTATTATCACACAGAGCCAAAGAAAATAGTTATTTCTCACTTTTTTACAAGTCTGCCTCTTGTCTTTGAAATAATATAATATTTATTGTAGCTTCCTTGGTGGACTGTGTGAATGAGATGTCACAAGTACCTTAAACACTCTTGGAGACCAGAGATGTTTGCTCACTTCAGGTCCAGTAACTAATAATGCTCAAGGAATTTGTGATATCTCATTCTCACAGTCTCTTCCTTAGGAAAACGTTGTCCATGCAATATTTATCCTTTAGACTTGTGATTTAACATATCCATTGTAACTTTTGGGATCCCTGCCCTAAAAAAATAAAAACATATCAAATTTGCAGTTTCACATGAAATAACAAATGTCATTTTTGCATTAAATAGCTGATCTCACATGTTGATTTTAAATTCCACACGTGAAACCATATTTTCATATGCATTAAATGTGGAGTTCACACAACCTTTTCACATGTGATGAGAATGACATGTTTTCACCTCATGGGAATTGCAGTTTCACATGTGAAATATGCTGTTTCACATGTTAAAAACTTTCAAATGTGAAAATCAGATATGCAGTTTCACATGTGAAAAATATTCACTTGAAAATCTCACATTCACATGTGGAATTGTAAGTTCACATGTAAAAATCATCATGTGAAAATCATATTTGCAGGTTCACATGTAAGAAACAGATATTCATATATTGGTCACAGATACCTTAAAACAAAGGTAGATTAGAAAACCATCTGGTGTGACCATCATTTGCCTCATGCAGCGCGACACATCTCCTTCTCATAGGATGTACTACTAAATTCTCTAAAACGACATTGGACGTTGCTTATGGTAGAGACATTCCTGCAGTCAGCATGCCAATTGCACGCTCCCTCAAAACATCTGTGGCATCTGTGTTGTGTGACAGAACTGCACATTTTAGAGTGGCCTTTTTATTGTCCCCAGCACAAGGTGCAGCAGTGTAATGATCATACTGTTTAATCAGCTTCTTGATATGCCACACCTGTCAGGTGGATGGATTATCTTGGAAAAGGAGAATTGCTCACTAACAAGGATGTAAATAAATTTGTGCACAAAATGTGAGAGAAATATGTTTTTTGTGCACATGGAACATTTCTGGGATGTGGTCCTTCTGTAGCTCAGTTGGTAGAGCATGGTGCTTGTAACGCCAGGGTAGTGGGTTCGATCCCCGGGACCACCCATACGTAGAATGTATGCACACATGACTGTAAGTCGCTTTGGATAAAAGCGTCTGCTAAATGGCATATATATTATACATATATATGTTTTATTTCAGCTCATGAAACGTGGGACAAACACTATACATGTTGCGTTTATATTTTTGATCAGTGTACAATAATTGCACAACACATTTCATTGTAACACAAATTGAATTGTAATATGAATAAAAATAATACATTCCACCCCGTATTTGCTTTCACAAACACCTGAAAATAAAATTAAAATAGGTTATCAACTCATTTCACATGCCATGGAACATGTTACCATTGCAAACAGAATGTGTTCATCTTGTATTACATTTCTGGTAGATGTTCTCTATTTTCATTATTAGCAATTTTTTAGAGACTTGTTATCAACAGTTGGGCAGTTGTATATGTCAGTGTGGAATCTGATTGAAAAGCAGCTGGATAGTTTATCCTGAGCGGTTTAGCATCAATTACTCCATCTAAAGCCCTTTGCTTGTCATTAAATCTGACACTAGAATTTAAAAATAGACTATTCATCGAATTAGGAAGCGCCAGTGACCTTAGACTTGCCATTGCACGATTCATTTGACCATCTAATTCATGTGTTATTCTATCAACCGTGGAGTGTGTATTGTGGTTTGTCATTTATTGATAGGCTACATGCCGTGTGCTTACATGCGTTTCAGTGTCCACAATGAATTGTCATTGTCCAACTGACAAGAACATATTTATTCTATTCTGATTGTATGCATGAGATAGCATTTTTATTTATCTCAATGTAGGACTATAGCTTCCAAACATCATTGCTATACACTGTGCAGTGTGCCTGGTTCCTGCGTCACGCCTCTGTGTTAATGTCCCTGGTCTTTTGAATGGGCTTGACGATTATATCATTCAATTCATGAATATGCGGTCAAATAGTACAAATGATATTCGTGTGTGTAGATTAATTTACTTCTGCCAATGCCTTTCATTAAGATTTGCGCTGAAGACCATTGCGCTACGTTTTTGCCCATTGAAGACCATTCAAAAAGCCTACAAAATTCCAAAACGACTAGGCTACTTGCCGTGTCACTTGCATAGTGTATAAATAACAGATACAAATGTCCAAAAGATTTGATTCAGATCATGTGTTTCTTAGTACTGCGGTTTAGAGGTGGGAATGTTGTAAAACCAAGGTAGAAACTCAAGTGTCAGGAAAGAAGGCAGCATGTTTCATTGAATACAGAGGCTGTCTCCACCTGAACCGATTTGTAGTGCAGGCTCTGCTCTTAAATTCCTACCTGTTCGCAGCATGGATTGCTTCTGTCTGGATTCATGGATGCAATCAAGTTGTGCTGCAGGTTGAGTCATCTACTGACAAAGAGCTACCAGCCAGTACACGGCCAGCAACGCAGAAGAGCCAGTACCTTCTCTCTTTGCTCATCTCTGCTTCTCTCGCGCTCTCTCTCTAATTGAGCTTTTCTCTCTCTCCCTCTGTTTCATCTCTACTTCTCTCCCCCTCTCTCTCCCTAATTCAGCTTTTTTCTCTCTCTCTCTCTCTCTCTCTCTCTCTCTCTCTCTCTCTCTCCCTCTGTTTCATCTCTGCTTCTCTCTCTCAGCTGATGCTGCTGTTGCCACTCACTCTAACAGCAGCGTCTCACTCGCTCACTCACACACTCTCTCAGAGCCGTGACATACTGGCAACTAAACAGTGCCGTTCGTTAATTTAACGTCAAAGAGGACTCAAGCATCACCTCTCATTTACAGAGCACGGAAGACGAGAAGCCTTAAGAGAGGTAGTGAGGGAGGGATTGCGCTGGGCAGGATGACTGCTGCCTACCTGAACAAACAGCAGAACTGCTGTGTGGAGATGGATAGAGGGGGATGTGGTGAGGTGCCGTGCTCTTGTGGATGGCAGCACCACCCGCCCCAGGGATACCACTATGGCTCAGTCCCCAGGGGTGCTACCCTTCCCCAGCAGAGGGGCCGTCTTATGGCTACCCACTCGGAAAGCTCCTGGAGGAGCCCTGGGCGCTCTGTGGTCCGCGCCAAAGGGAGCAGCTGTAACCTGTTGTCCGAATGCAGCTGTCCACAGAGTCAGAGCTGGCACGATCACTACCAGGTAACCAACCATGCACTATATATAGTCCAGATCAGAGGGGACCATTAGGATGACAAGATTGAGAGGGGATTTTGCTATCTAGTAATATATGTGCAAGGGTTAGGTTTATGTATGTATGTGTGTGTGTTTCCCCCTGGCTCTGTATGAGAGGGAATGAGTGGCAGCCACAGCAAACCCACTCATGGGCTAGAATCAAGGTTCTGAATTTGGATTAAACCTGACCTGTGTAAACTCCAGGGTTCTTGGATCAAGGCTGGGAGCAGTATTGTTTTTAAATGTAACCTTTATTTAACTAGGTAAGTCAGTTAAGAACAAATTCTTATTTACAATGAAGGCCTACACCGGCCAAACCCAGACGACACTGGGCCAATTGTGCACCGCCCTATGGGACTCCCAACCACAGCCGGTTGTGATACAGCCTGGACTTGAACCAGGGTGTCTGTAGTGACACCTCAAGCACTGAGATGCAGTGCCTTAGACTGCTGCGCCACTCAGGAGTCCTGTAGAGCTGGAGTTTGCAACTGTACAATATTGAGAAGTTATGCTAATATGCCCCAACAGGCAAAGCCTAAAATAGATTCTTAAATCCCGCTAACAAACGTTTCCACAGCAAGCCTTGTGTTCTCATTCAGACTTGCATTGGTCATTACTCAGTTTCACTGTGTTGCTAAAATGGGTTGTTCTGTAAGATTTATCTCAGAGATTGACACAAGCTGTGGGCACAATGCCAGTAGACATCTAAAAAGAATGTGATTTGAGGATGTGCTGTTCAGAAGATGCACTCTTGCCTGATACAGTGGGGGAAAAAAGTATTTAGTCAGCCACCAATTGTGCAAGTTCTCCCACTTAAAAAGATGAGAGGGGTCAGTAATTTTCATCATAGGTACACTTCAACTATGACAGACAAAATTAGATTTTTTTCTCTCCAGAAAATCACATTGTAGGATTTTTAAATTAATTTATTTGCAAATTATGGTGGAAAATAAGTATTTGGTCACCTACAAACAAGCAAGATTTCTGGCTCTCACAGACCTGTAACTTCTTCTTTAAGAGGCTCCTCTGTCCTCCACTCGTTACCTGTATTAATGCCATCTGTTTGAACTTGTTATCAGTATAAAAGACACCTGTCCACAACCTCAAACAGTCACACTCCAAACTCCACTATGGCCAAGACCAAAGAGCTGTCAAAGGACAACAGATACAAAATTGTAGACCTGCACCAGGCTGGGAAGACTGAATCTGCAATAGGTAAGCAGCTTGGTTTGAAGAAATCAACTGTGGGAGCAATTATTATGAAATGGAAGACATACAAGACCACTGATAATCTCCCTCGATCTGGGGCTCCACGCAAGATCTCACCCCGTGGGGTCAAAATGATCACAAGAACGGTGAGCAAAAATCCCAGAACCACACGGGGGGACCTAGTGAATGACCTGCAGAGAGCTTGGACCAAAGTAACAAAGCCTACCATCAGTAACACACTACGCCGCCAGGGACTCAAATCCCCCTGCTTAAGCCAGTACATGTCCAGGCCCGTCTGAAGTTTGCTAGAGAGCATTTGGATGCTCCAGAAGAAGATTGGGAGAATGTCATATGGTCAGATGAAACCAAAATAGAACTTTTTGGAAAAACTCAACTCGTCGTGTTTGGAGGACAAAGAATGCTGAGTTGCATCCAAAGAACACCATACCTACTGTGAAGCATGGGGGTGGAAACATCATGCTTTGGGGCTGTTTTTCTGCAAAGGGACCAGGACGACTGATCCGTGTAAAGGAAAGAATGAATGGGGCCAAGTATCGTGAGATTTTGAGTGAAAACTTCCTTCCATCAGCAAGGGCATTGAAGATGAAACATGGCTTGGTCTTTCAGCATGACAATGATCCCAAACACACCGCCCAGGCAACGAAGGAAGCATTTCAAGGTCCTGGAGTGGTCTAGCCAGTCTCCAGATCTCAACCCCATAGAAACTATTTGGAGGGAGTTGAAAGTCCGTGTTGCCCAGTAACAGCCCCAAAACATCACTGCTCTAGAGGAGATCTACATGGAGGAATGGGCCAAAATACCAGCAACAGTGTGTGAAAAACTTGTGAAGACTTGCAGAAAACATTTGACTTCTGTCATTGCCAACAAAGGGTATATAACAAAGTATTGAGATAAACTTTTGTTATTGACCAAATACTTATTTTCCACCATAATTTGCAAATAAATTCATAAAAAATCCTACAATGTGATTTTCTGGATTTTATTTTCTCATTTTGTCTGTCATAGTTGAAGTGTATCTATGGTAAAAAAAAATACAGGCCTCTCTCATCTTTTTAAGTGGGAGAACTTGCACAATTGGTGGCTGACTAAATACTTTTTTGCCCCACTGTATGTGAATGGAGCAATGCTTTCCCTGTGAGATGGAAAGTAGCCTATCTGAGGCGCTCTCCTCCCAGTCCATTAGCTTGGGGATGTTAACTGGATAGCTGTATCTGAGATACACAGTGTGAAATAGTGTGTTTGCACGGCTCCTGTGGGTGTGCGTGCAGGAGCGTGTCTTCATTACTGAAAATCTTGTCACCAGAGTTCCTTGACTTATCAAAGTGTTTTAAAGATTCTGGATGGAAGCATCCTAGGTCTCTGAGATAAGACTTCTGGGATTGTGTTGGCAGAGGCTCAGGTGAATTAGTGGGCATATGGAGCTGATGGATATATGGAGCTGAACAGAGAATGTTTGCATCCACAAATTGTACCCTATTTCTGATTTACTGCACTTATTTGGACCAGGACCAATAGTGTTCTGGTCAAAAGTAGTCAACTATATAGGAAATAGGGTGCTATTTGGGATGCAGACAATCAGTGCTGGGTAACAGAGAGGGATAGAGAAAAGATGAGGATTGTAGAAAGGATGTGTATGTAGCATGTTTCTTGTATCACTCTTCATCTCTCGTTTACTATATTGCCCTCCTCATTTACTGTCCTCCACTCTATTTTCATCTCTACTCCTCTCTCTACCACTGAATCCCAAATCAACCCCTAGACTCCTCAGACTCAGCTCTGGACCTCGAAGCCAGTTCCACTGAATTCTTTCATTGTTCCCCACTAATCAGGGACTCATTTAGACCTGGGACACCAAGTGTGTGCAATTAATGATCAGGTAGAACAGAAAACCAGCAGGCTCCGGACCTCGTAGGGATGAGTACCCCTGGCGTAGATGCTCTTCTCCAGGCACTCCTGTAGATCTAAAGGGATTAGATCGGTGTAAGCAAACTGGTACTTAAAAAAATAAAATAAAATAACAATGTTTAAAGGGTTGGATCAGCTAAATATTGCGGAAAGAATATTGGTTCCATCAATGTAATTGTCTGCATCATTTCCAATCCCCCATATATTTTTGGGGTAAATATATATATCCATACACACATGCATACATATACACATACACATACCTATATAGACATACATACTTGTTTAAAGAATATACCTTTATTATTATTCCCCACAAACCCTACCACCCCCCAATTGGAGTAAACTAATAAACACTTCGGCTTTTACCTTCAATTTATACATCTTAATACACATTTTACATTCACAGTCTATTTTACAATAGTTATTTTTTGTTTGTTTTTAGTCCTTCCTCTTTTGTTTGTTTTTAGTCCTTCCTCTATTTCTGTCCATCCATTTCTATTTGTAACTGTGCTATTTCACAAAAGTTCTGAACATATATACATTTTACAGACCCCGTATGTTCTACATGTTTTATCTTGCTATTAGTCCCAACCTTCAGCTCCATTCAACCCCTCCCATCTATCTCTCAACATCATCCATTTTGGATTTCTATTTGCCATATATTCTTCAACTGTGCTGTGATGCTTCACAAACTACTTTGTCGTTACTTCACCTTGCCTTCTGATGGCCTTACCCCTATCCAGGAGGGACTACATTGATTTGGGAAAACCTCTCTCTCTCTCACTGGCCGTGCCTATGCCAAAATAAATATAATAATAATATATGCCATTTAGCAGATGCTTTTATCCAAAGCGACTTACAGTCATGTGTGCATACATTCTACATATGGGTGGTCCCGGGGATCGAACCCACTACCCTGGCGTTACAAGCGCCATGCTCTACCAACTGAGCTACTGAGCTCAGTATTATAGTATGTGAAATGTTGAAAGTAGTACTCTGAATGAGTCATCTAATGCGCGATTGCACTGACTCCCGATGTTTGGCAGAACGGATTATGGGGGTACTGTAAACATTATTATAATAATTAATAATCAAAAAGAGATAAATCGTTTCACACCTGCATTACATTGAGACACGATCACGTCTCTTTTTCCAATTTGTGAGAATACTTGGGAACAGATTTCCTAAATTAAATACATTTTTAGCACAATTCCTGATTTGACTCAAAACAAAAATCTCCCCCTAATTTTTTAAAATATAGATTTTCTTTTACAAAAATCTCTTGCGGGCCGACCCCTGCCCTTTATAGTGCACTACTTTTGAACATAACCCTATGGGTGCTATTTGGGACGCATTCGTTTTCTTTCTGCATGAGCAAACCAATGGTAGTAACATGTAGTTGAATAATAATAATACAAAAATAATCTCCAAATATTCGGCGGTAATCCACAGACAGAGTGGTTTAGTTATTGCATGTTTTTTACAATGTTTTGCAATTAAGGTGGAGTTCTCATGGCTAAAAGAGTTCTATTCTAATACAGCACAAATTGCACCCTATTCCCTATGTAGTACACTACTTTTGACCAGAGCCCTATGCAACCTGTTCAAAATTACTACACTTTAAAGGTAATAGGGTGCCATTTGGGATGCAGATTGATATTTGTAATTAACAAGCTCGGTGTATTATAGTTATTAACACCTAATTAACCCCAGAAGTAGATCAGACCAGACTCCCTTCAGTGAATCCCGCTCAGTCACTTTTGTTGGAGGTTCAGGCTCTTTCTCAATTAGTCTTTCCTAGATTCCTCGCATCAGCTCTCCTTTCGTCCTTCTCAAAATGCATTGGAGCAGAAGGCCCAAGGGGAGGGACCTTGGATTGTCTCCTCCAATACGGTTGAGAAGGAGGTGAGGAGATAGGATGCGAGGAATCACAGGATGCCAGTGTGTGCCAGTGTCAAGAGAGGAAGACAAATGGTTTGGAAATGGAGTCGAACAATAGTACAGTGTCTGTATGTACTGCATCTATTCAGGACTGCCGAACTAGAGCACATACACAGCTGTGTGTGTGTGTATTTGTATTTATTATGGATCCCCATTTGCCAAGGCAGCAGCTACTCTTCCCGGGGTCCAGCTAAATTAAGGCAGTTATACAATTTAAAAAACATTACAATACATTCAAAACAGATTTCACAACACAGGCCCCAACTATACTACCACATTATCTACTACACAAGATCCATGTGTACATGTGTACATGTGTACATGTGTGTATAGTGCGTATGTTATCGTGTGTGTGTGCGTGACATTATGACTGAGTATTGCATAGGGACTCCTCACTCCTCCTTTACACATGGTGGTTATATAAAAAAGTGCCTCAGCAGTCAAGTTTACAAAGAAACAAAACAAAAATTCTTATTATGGTGCGTTTTGTATCATCATAGGTTTTTGCTCTGAACTGAAAGTGCTATCCATCTCGAAAACGTGACTGCTGACTTAGGGATTGTATTAACAGTGAAGTAATTAACAAAATACTACAATATCGTTTTTTGGAGTGGTATTCCTGGAAAGGCATGCAAGTTAACATTGAGTTAGCGTAGCGCAGTCCGCCGCCATTCATTTTCATCCAGTTAAATATACACTGCCTTTGAATACCAATCAAAATCCTGAATAGCGCCTCCTAATTGATTTCCCCGAGTACTGTGCATTCAAATGCACTCAATTTCCCAATCTTCCTCTCTCATTTTCTATTTGTACACATGCACGCACACCAGTGGAGGCTGCTGATTGGCTGAATACCTGGGGCGCAGGGTGGTTGGAGTTGTCAACAAAGCAGAATGACAGAAATATGAAGTTTTCAAACTACTGGTAGTTTATTTGAGTAGATAAATAAAGTGGTCTGTGCATTTGAACAACAGCATAAGGTTGATTTTGAAAATATGAGCACATTTGGATGATGAAAATGAAACCTCTTGAAACTACTTTTTATCTATCTGAATATTTTCTTCACTCTGTCTGGAAACAAGATCTAATAGTGGCTGAGACCATACTATTCAATGATACTATTCCCCAGATACCCGAGAGGAAATGTCATTACCACCACGTCATAAAACTTGCTATTCTAGTTGATAAGGAAATTACAGAAATTGTGCCTTAAGTATTTTATATACCATTTTACATAAACAAAACTTTTATAATGTTTTTTTTTACTGTTTGGAAGTTTTCTTAATTATAAGTATTCATCATTGTCATGTCTAAATGTCCATATATGCCTTGGTGATACTCAGAAACATGTATTTACCACATCAAAATCTTAATATTTTGCATTATTTTCTGAATTATCTTAAGAACAAGCATATAAGGTTCACATTTGGGAAAAATCATTCATATTAATTGTAATATAATACACCTTCTCAAAAATATGTACCGTGATGGTAATGACTTAGCATTGTGGGAATGACAGAATGTGGTGGAAATTACATTTCATTTACAGTGCCTTCGGAAAGTATTCAGATCCCTTGACTTTTTTCACATTGTGTTATGTTACAGCCTTATTCTAAAATCGATTAAATCATTTATTTCCCTAGTCAATCTACACACAATACCCCATGATCACAAAGCAAAAACAGTTTTTTAGAAATTTTTGCTACTTATTTAAAAAAATATATATATATATATATCACATTCACATATATACTCAGTACATTGTTGAAGCACCTTTGGCAGCGATTACAGTTCTGAGTCTTCTTGGGTATGACGCAACAAGCTTGGCACACCTGTATTTGGGGAGTTTCTCACATTCTTCTCAGCAGATCCTCTCAAGCTCTGTCAGGTTGGATGGGGAGCGTTGCTGCACAGCTATTTTCAGAGTTCTCCAGAGATGTTTAATTGGGTTCAAGTCTGGGCTCTGGCTGGGCCACTCAAGGACATTCAGAGACTTGTTCCGAAGCCACTCCTGAGTTGTCTTGGCTGTGTTCTTAGGGTCGTTGCCCTGCTGTTCGCCCCAGTCTGAGGTCCTGGGCACTCAAGTTCATTAAGGATCTCTCTGTACTTTGCTCCGTTAATTTGTGCCTTGATCCTGACTAGTCTCCCAGTCCCTGTTATTGAAAAACAACCCCACAGCATGATGCTGCCACCATCATGCTTCAGATTTCCTCCAGACGTGACTCTTGGCATTCAGTTCAAAGAGTTCAATCTTGGTTTCATCAGACCAGAGAATCTTGTTTCTCAGGGTCTTAGAGTCTTTTGGTACCTTTTGGCAAACTCCAAGCGGGCTGTCGTGCCTTTTACTGAGGAGTGGCTTCCACCACTCTACCATAAAGGCCTGATTGGTGGAGTGCTGCAAAGATGGTTGTCCTTCTGGAAGGTCCTCCCATCTCCACAGAAAACTCTAGAGCTGTCACGCCCTGATCTGTTTCACATGTCCTCATGTTTGTCTCCACCCCCCTCCAGGTGTCGCCCATCTTCCCCACTTATCCCCTGGGTATTTATACCTGTGTTTTCTGCCTGTCTGTGCCAGTTTGTCTTGTTTGTTCAAGTCAACCAACTTTTTCTCAGCTCCTGTCTTTCCCCAGTCTTTTTCTCATCCTGCTGATTTTGACCCTTGTCTGTCCTGACTCTGAGCCCACCTGCCTGACCCTTACCCTGAGCCCACCTACACCTTTGCCACTCCTCTGGATTATTGACCCCTGCCTGCCTTGACCTGTTGTTTGCATGCCCCTGTTGTTGCAATAAACATTGTTACTACAACACAGTCTGCACTTGGGTCTTACCTGAAACCTGATAAGAGCTCTGTCAGAGTGACCATCGTGTTCTTAGTCACCTCCCTGTCCATCACCCTTCTCCCCCATGTGCTCAGTTTGGCTGGGCGGCCAGCTCTAGGAAGTGTCTTGTTGATTCCAAACTTCTTCCATTTAAGAATGATGGAGACCAATGTGTTCTTGGGGACCTTCAATGCTGCAGAATGTTTTTTGGTACCCTTCCCCAGATCTGTGCCTCGACACAAACCTGTCTTGGAGCTCTATGGACAATTCCTTCGACCTCATGGCTTGGTTTTTCTCTGACTTGCACTGTCAACTGTGGGACCTTATATAGACAGGTGTGTGCTTTTCCAAAATATGTCCAATCAATTGAATTTACCACAGGTGGACTTCAATCAAGTTGTAGAAACATCTCAAGGATGATCAATGGAAACATGATGCACCTGAGCTCAATTTCAAGTCACATAACAAAGGGTCTGAATACTGACAGTACTGTGCAAAAGTTTTAGGCAGGTGTGAAAAAATGCTGTAAAGTAAGAATACTTAAAAAAAAATAGACATGTTAATATATTATATTTATCAATTAACAAAATGCAAAGTGAGGGAACAGAAGAAAAATCTACATCAAATCAATATTTGGTGTGACCACCCTTTGCCTTCAAAACAGCATCAATTCTTCTAGGTTCACTTGCACACAGTTTTTGAAGAAACTCAGCAGGTAGGTTGGCCCAAACATCTTGGAGAACTAACCACAGTTCTTCTGTGGACTTAGGCAACCTCAGGTGCTTCTCTTTCTACATGTCATCTCAGACAGACTAGATGATGTTGAGATCAGGGCTCTGTGGGGGCCATACCATCACCTCCAGGACTCCTTGTTCTTCTTTACACTGAAGATAGTTCTTAATGACTTTCGCTGTATGTTTGGGGTCGTTGTCATGCTGCAGAATACATTTGGGGCCAATCAGATGCCTCCCTAATGGTATTTCATGATGGATAACTATCTGCCTGTACTTCTCAGCATTGAGGAGACCATTCATTCTGACCAAATCCCCAACTCCATTTGCAGAAATGCAGCCCCAAACTTGCAAGGAATCTCCACCATGCTTCACTCTTGCCTGCAGACACTCATTCGTGAACTGCTTTCCAGCCCTTCGGTGAACAAACTGCCTGCTGCTACAGCCAAATATTTCACATTTTGAATAATCAGTCCAGAGCACCTGCTGCCATTTTTCTGCACCCCAGTTCCTGTGTTTTTGTGTTATGGTTGAGTCGCTTGGCCTTGTTTCCAAGTCAGATGTATGGCTTTTTGGCCGCAAGTCTTTCATGAAGGCCACTTCTGACCAGACTTCCGACAGTAGATGGGTGTACCAGGGTCCCGCTGTTTTCTGCCAATTCTGAGCTGATGGCACTGCTGGACGTCTTCCAACTGCGAAGGGAAGTAAGCATGATGTGTCTTTGATCTGCTGTAGTACGTTTCCTTGGCCGACCACTGGGTCTACAGGCCTCAACGTTGCCCGTTTCTTTGTGCTTCTTCAAAAGAGCTTGGACAGCACATCTGGAAACCCCTGTCTGCCTTGACATTTCTGCCTGGGAGAGACCTTGCTGATGCAGTATAACTACCTTGTGTCTTGTTGCTGTGCTCAGTCTTGACTTTTGACAGTAAACTGTCTTCAGCAACCTCACCTTGTTAGATAAGTTTGGCTGTTCCTCACCCAGTTGTATTCCTCCTACACAGCTGTTTGTTAATGATTGTGTTTCAACCTATATATTGAATTGATCATTAGCACCTGTTTGGTATAATTGTTTAATCATACACCTGACTATATGCTACACAATCCCTGACGTTTTGCAAGTGTACCTACAAGAATTGATGCTGTTTTGAAGTCAAAGGGTGGTCACACCAAGTATGGATATGATTTAGAGTTCTGTCCACTCACTTTGCATTTAGTTAATTGAAAAATATAATCTATTAACATGTCTATTTTTGAAAGCATTCTTAATTTACAGCATTTTGTCACACCTGCCTAAAACTTTTGCACTGTATGTAAATAGGATATTTGTTTTTAAATGTTTGTACATATGCTTTGTCATTATGGGGTATTGTGTGTAGTTTTTATTTAATCCATTTAATAGTAAGGCTGTAATGTAACAAAATGTGGGAAAGGTCAAGAGGTCTGAATAATTTCCAAAGGCACTGTAAAACAACTGATGAAAAATACTAAACATTCTTTTGAAGATGTTTAATTTGATTGAAGATATAGAATACACCATTAAAAAAAGGTTACATGCCTCAACTTAAAGTATCTTTTAGAACAATTTTGGGATTCAATGCATTAGGCAGAAATACATGGTTGGAAACACTGGTTGACATTAAACAAATTGTTCACTGGCTGCTATTGATTCAGACTAATGAGACAGGTGTTAAATACACCTATTTCACTTTTGTATGTCAAAAACCGAGTGACCACTGCTTTACATTCTGCCACTGTTTTGAACAGATTAGATAATACTATTTAGAATGAGCAGCCAGCTCATGAACAAACTAGTGCACCAGAGAGAAACAAGCATGCAGATGCAATAAGTGAAAACACATGATCTAACTGGGGATGTCTAACCTAATGTCACAAAGCATGATGCGCTAGCCAATTAACTTTCATTCTGAAATAAATTCATATTTCTGAGTTAGAGCAGATATATAGTAAACCTGGTTTCAAAAACAAATAGAGCAACACCTCCCGGCACAATGCCACTCCCATGTGACCTACTAGTTGTGTGTATGTCCTGACATGTGTAAATGACATATGCACACATGCTACATGTTTTTAAATGTAGGTAAATTATTAAGTCTTTCGTCTAATGTATTGTTATATGTTGGCCCCCGGTTAAAACTAGCTGTCGCCATTGGCGTCGGCAAATGGAGATTCTAACTAAAATCAAATATTAGTTTAGAAGGACTTGAAATTGGCATGGGAGCTAACTAGCAAGCGAGCTACCAGGTTAAAGGTAGAATACTTGTTCATTTGACAGAAAAAAAATCAACCAAACTACAGTACCAGTCAAAAGGGTTTCTTTATTTGTACTATTTTCTACATTGTAGAATAGTGAATACATAAAATCTATGAACACATATGGAATTGTAGTAACCAAAAGTGTCAATCAAAATATATACAGATGAACGTGGTACCTTCAGGCATTTGGAAATTGCTCCCAAGGATGAACCAGACTTGTGGAGGTGTACCATTTTTTTTGTAGGTCTTGGCTGATTTCTTTTGATTTTCCCATGATGTCAAGCAAAGAGGCACTGAGTTTGAAGGTTGGCCTTGAAATACATCCACAGGTACACCTCAAATTGACTCAAATGATGTCAATTAGACTATCAGAAGTTTCTAAAGCCATGACATAATTTTGGGGAATTTTCCAAGCTGTTTAAAGGCAGTGTCAACTTAGTGTATGTAAACTTCTGACCCACTGGAATTGTGATTTGGGTAAGTGAAATAATATGTAAGCAATTGTTGGAAAAATTACTTGTGTCATGCACAAAGCAGATGTCCTACCAGACTTGTCAACAGGAAATTTGTGGAGTGGTTGAAAGAAGAGTTATTGACGCCAACCTAAGTGCATGTAAACTGACTTGAACTGTACATGCAGCTAATAAAAACATGGAAATGTCTGCCCTACCTAAAAATACAACCAATTGCAGCATTACCGCAAAAATGGAAGTGGAAAAAGGAACTTGTCTGTCGGCCCTACATTAAAGAGCATATGGTTAAAGAAAATTGTGATAAATAAAACTGCTATATTTTTAATTTAAGGACCAAAAAAATTGACAGGCGTGCCATATAGATTGCAAAATAGTTGGGAAGAGATTTTAACGGACCGATTCCATGGCACACAGTTAATGAACCTATACGCAAAAGCTTTCAATTTAAAATATTATACAAAATTCTTGCAACCAATAGAATGTCATTTATATAGGAGGATACAACCTTTACAGCTCTGCAGATTTTGCAGCGAAAAGGCAGAATCATTAGATAATTTGTTTTGGTACAGTCCATACGTAGTTTGTTTTTGGTCACAGGTCCAAGAATGGCTGAAGAATTTCAATATTTACCTGGAGCTAACCCTGCTTTGACAGTTGTTATAAAGAGGAGACGAAGGTGCAGCGTGGTAAGCGAACATAACTCTAATTAAAGAGAGACCACTGAACAAAACTAACCGTGAAGCAATATGGCTAGTGCAGACCAGGCAACTGAACATAGAATAACAACCCACAAAATAACCAAGGAATATGGCTACCTAAATATGGTTCCCAATCAGAGACAACGATAAACAGCTGCCTCTGATTGAGAACCAATCTAGGCAACCATAGACATATAAACACCTAGACTAGAAAAACCCCTAGACATACAAAAAACCCTAGACAATACAAAAACTAAACAAACCATCCTTGTCACACCCTGACCTAACCAAATAATAAAGAAAACAAAGATAACTAAGGTCAGGGTGTGACACCTGCAGATAGCACTACTGGGCGATCTGAATGTCATAGTCAATCGATCAATAAAATAACAATACTTTTAGCAAAAAAATGATTTTACATTTACAATCTGTATAAATGTCAAAGGAATTCTACAATTCCTATATGTGTTCATGTGTTTAACCAATTAAATTTAAATCACTGTCTGTTTCTAAGAATTTTAAAGATCCTTATTTGCATAAAATGGACAGAGACCAGTCTACCAAAATTAGCCAATAGCATTTATTCTCGAGAGCGCTGCTCATAGAACCACGTACAACAGTTTATATATCACATATGACGTCATAGGTTTTGAAATGTCTCTCCTCCTCTCGACCAGGACAAAGCAGGTTCAAAAGTTCATGCCAACTCACTAGCGCACATACCTGACACACTATATCTGGATTAACTCCTGAAGTCTCACCATAGTTTATTACCACTTAGCAGACAGTTCCAGATACGGACAACCTGGAGGGACTCTCGCTCTTATTTATCATCACAGAGTTATAGCTGAGTCGGTTCAAACATAGGTTAATGATCCTCTTTGCTTACTTTAGACACAGACATACATTCCTTCTTCCACAATGGTTATCATTTCCAATTACCCCTTATCCTATAAATCAGATATAGTAAAACAGGGTAGAATTCAATTAGTTATAGTTATAGTTAAATGTATACATTGTTTAGCCATTATTCATAAAATTTATAACAATAAACAATGAGAATAGAAAGGTTCTGAACTTTTGTGAAACATCACAGCACAGTTAAAAAATATATGGCAAATAGAAATCCAATATGGATGTTGTTAAGAGATAGATGGGAGGGGTTGAATGGAGCTGAAGGTTGGGACTAATAGCAAGATAAAACATGTAGAACATACAGGGTCTGTAAAATGTATATATGTTCAGAACTTTTGTGAAATAAAAATCAAACCGGATGGACATCAGAAATAGATGGGAGAGGTTGAGGGTAGAGGAAGGACAGGAGTAAAAACAAACCAAATAGAACTATTGTAAAATAGACTGTGTCCATGAAATGTATATAGTACGTATTAGCTGGAAATACAGGCCTAAACATTGTTGTTCACTGGTTTGCTCCAATTGGGGGAGGGGTGGTAGGGTTGGAGGGTAGTAAAGGAAATATATTTATATATTTGTATATATATGTATGTGTATGTATTTGTATGTATGTATTTGTATATGTATGTATTTATATGTATGTATGTATGTATGTATATGTGTGTGTATATATAAATATTTGCCCCAAAAAATATGGGGGATTGGAAGAAGATGCAGACAATTACATTGATGGAAGCTACAATCTATGTGCAATATTAAAGCTGATCTACCCCCTAAAAAATATATATAATACAAATTATAATAATAATAACAATTAGCCATTTCTGAGGGTGGTAACTCTAATGAACTCATCCTCTGGTTTTTGCGACTGTTGTTCTTTTTTTGCTTATTTGACCTGTTCTTGCCATAATATGGACTTGGTCTTTTACCAAATAGGCCTATCCTTTGTATACCAACCCTACCTTGTCACAACACAACTGATTAACTCAAACACACTAAGAAAGAAAGAAATTCCACAAAATAACTTTTAACAAGGCACACCTGTTAATTGAAATTAATTCCAGGTGACTACCTCATGAAGCTGGTTGAGAGAATGCCAAGAGTATGCAAAGCTGTCATCAATGCAAAGGGCTGAAGAAGACTTTGAAGAAACTCAAATATTGTTTAACACTTTTTTGGTTAATACATGATTCCATATGTGTTATTTTATAGTCTTGATTTCTTCACTAACTGTTCTGATTATTTATTTACAAGTTCATTACAATTAGCTTTTTGCTTTAGCGCAATCTGTACCTGATAGAGCAGATCTAGTCTCACGTGTGGAAGCTAGCCATCTGGCGCTGAGAGACTCACTGGGATGGAGACAAGAGCAGACCCAGAAGATCTGACTGAACATTTGAGTGCCCCAGGACGGTCTCTTTACCTTGTGCTGTGACAATTTATGTTATGAAATCCTGCAATTTCAATGGGGCAGTTCCCCCTCATAGAAAATAGATGGCAAAACAATCCAAGCAATGTTGGCACATTCTATGCAAAGTCACTGAGTGGCAGAGAAGTACATTGCATTTGGAAATTATTCAGACTCCTTCACCTTTTCCACATTTTGATACGTTTACGTTTAAATCAACATTTTCCTCATCAATTTACACACAATAACCCATAATGACAAAGCAAAACAGTTTTTTTGAAATGTTAGCAAATTTCTTTGCCACTGCCTATGAATGTTAAAATGTGACACACACACACACACACACACACACACACACACACACACACACACACACACACACACACACACACACACACACACACACACACACACACACACACACATGCACCCTGATCTGTCTACCAGATCCAAACAATTTGCCTTTGTGAAACATCGTGGAGCTTCAGTTGATGGAAACCCAGCTAGCAATGAGAAATCGGCACGGAAGCGGCCCTCTTCCGGGGGCCGGAACTGATTGAATCGGCCTGGAATCAAAATGAATGACTGCCAAGTACATCAGACCGTTTCCGTCTACCGGAATACAGCTGACTTTGCCAGCATCTTACCAGAATGCCCCCAGAAGCGGCCCGATGCAAATTGAAATAAATGTTTTACCCGATTTAGTCATTTTAAATATTACTATTATACATTCAAATTATACCCATCCACAGAATTATTTATATATATATATATATTTTTTTAACCCCCTTTTTTTCATGTCCAATTGTCTTGTCTCATCGCTGCAACTCCTGTACAGCCTCGGGAGAGGTGAAGGTCGAAAACCTTGCGTCCTTCCGAAACACAACCCTGCCAAGTCGCACTGCTTTTTGACACAATGCATGTTTAACCCAGCAACCATGTCAGCATGCATGCGCCTGGCCCGCCACAGGAGTGGCACTACAGTGCGATGGGATAAGGACATCCTGGCCCTCCGAACCCTCCCCTAACCCGGACGACGCTGGGCCAATTGTGCGTCTCCTGATCAGTCTCCTGGTTGTGGCCGGCACGGATATCGAACCAGCATCTGTAGCAACACAGTTTGAAACACTACGATGCAGTGTCTTAGACTGCTGCGCCACTCGGGAGGCCCCATCCACAACATTTTTAATGCTTATGTCATGGATCCCCCCGGAACATTCATTATGCACACCTGTCCCATATTCCCACTGATTAGTACTTGTATAAGTGTGCCGTTTGGTTTCTGAGGTACTCCTCGCTCTTTTGTTTTGGGATTCTACCCTGTGTGTTTTGTTACATATTTCTTTGGTCTTCATCCCCGTGCCCTTACACGACATGATTTGGGGTATAATAAAAAGCCCTATTACGCATTCCTGCGCCTGTCTCCCGAATCATTGTTACCAACTTGACAGCTTAGTATTTGCCCTGCACAATGTATCAAAATACTAAAATACTACTTAAACAGGACTCTTAAATAATTTAATTTAAATGTTAATTACATTTTTGGATCACAGAAACAATGAGGAAATATGGGAAATAAATAAATTAATGTTAATTATATAAAGCAGCCCGTGTAATCATCTGATAGATAGATACATTTGGGCCAGATAACTCACACCGGAATCGGCCCGAGCTCAATCCCCGCATCCTAGCCATAAGTAATACTGCCAAAGGCGGCCCAGACTCTGGCCACATGACGTCGACCGAGTCTGACTCTCAGCCGAGTGCCTGGACTCTCAGCCGGAATCGGCCCAGATCCACTGTGCTAGCTGGGAACATCTTAAGGGTTTGACGGAATTCTTACCCGCTTCCTTTAAAAATGGCCCAAACAACGTTCTTCTATAGCATATTTTTATAGCATATTTTATTAACTGCATTGGCACTCTGGTTATTGGCAGCGGGCCATCTAGACTGTTCAAACTGACAAGGAACATTGATGAATGTGAAAACGTCTTACTTTTCGTATGTTTTAACTTCTCAGCAAATTAAAGGCCTTAGTTAGAAAGGCTAAAATACACTTAATTGGAAAGGCTATTGGGTGTTAATTGTGTAGCAATGAAATATCTTAGAATTATCTGTTCGCAGAAGACTTGCAAATATTCGTATATCTCACCTGGATGGAAGCTGTATCGTGAGTTATCAGTCCACTCTATTTACTTACATTTACATTTACATTTAAGTCATTTAGCAGACGCTCTTATCCAGAGCGACTTACAAATTGGTGCATTCACCTTATGACATCCAGTAGAAAAGTCACTTTACAATAGTGCATCTAAATCTTAAAGGGGGGGGGGGGGTGAGAAGGATTACTTATCCTATCCTAGGTATTCCTTAAAGAGGTGGGGTTTCAGGTGTCTCCTGACACTTCACATGCCATAAACCGTTCTGTGGGCATTGTTTACTGTTATTATGGATTATTATTATTAGAGGCCTGCACATTTAGCGTTGTCGTGTCTTTACTATCATTAACTGAAGACTGATAGTTTTTATCAAAGATTCTCTGTAATTAGTTACAGGGTAATCAACTGATTAATCACGTAACTAATTAACTAGGAAGTCGGGGCACCAAGGAAAAATATTCAGATTACAAAGTTATCATTTCCTAAAATAACTTTTCAGATATTTTATCTGATCAATTAGTCTTCGAATTAATGAATTATTTACTTTACCTCACGTTAGTCTCATTCCAAACGTCGTAAATTGTTGGTCATCTGCACGAACCCAGTCTTCACTATGAGTCATCCATACATCAATTGTCTTAAATCATTTATTTATTTCTAACTAATAAGTAATTCACAGAAATGCATAAACAAACAAACAAACAAGGTAAATGTGGTTACATGAAATGATAGGAGAATGTGCCCTAGTGGGCTAAACCGGCATGGTGGCTTGTTAGACAAAAGGGGGAGTGGGGGTCGACTAAGAAGTCACTACAGTTAATGATTATAACAATTAAAATGCTAATCCTTTACACATGAACGCTCACTCATTCGGGAACAATTGCAATCAATATATATATTTACACTCAGTGTGTCGTGTTGATCGCTGGTGAAAAGTTTGTGTCTTTTGTAGAATTGTCCATAGAATGGATGTTTCGGCGGTTGTCGTTCTTCGCGTTCAATGATACCAAATTCCTAGCTGCAGACTAGTAATCAATATCAAAGACTTGTTCTTATTCTGTCAGTATCGATAGTCTAAGAGGTTAACCACGTGGTATGGTTAAAAGATTCAGCAATGGTCTACAACCTTTAGCCATCTTGTAATTGAGTTAAGCTTGGTCTGCTGATCGAAAACCCGAGTGGGGTTTTTATTGGGAATGGCAGAAAAGGCTGTCCCAGGATGTCTGACCCTAACTGGGCTCAGAGGCGGTCCTCTGATTTTGTTCAAATCAAAAGGGAATTGTATTTTTCTTCATTAAACAGTCCAAAATCATATTACATAATTGTACAAACAGTATCATACTCACTCATTCATCTTATACAACAATTAGATGTAAACCTCATATCTGAGGCTATTATATAAACAGCGTTATGGTAATGTGGCCACACCGTCTCCCACAAGCTTCCCAAGTTGTGACAAACGGACCAGTTTGTAGCTGAATTCTTCACCGTTCTTTTAGACTTTCTCCGGAACATGACATTTGTTCGTACCTCAAGTTCTGTGAGGTGGAAGGATTTCCTTTGTTCTCCATGAAAAACTACTCTCTATAACTGTGTCCATGAGGTCTTCTCAGGAATTTACAACCTCTGACCACAGCAGCCTAGTTGAAGGAGTCAAGGGGGAGGCAGGGAGAGGGGGATGGGCTTGCTATAACCAAAGAGGCCAACGTCATGACAGAATGCATAATACTCTATGCCTTCAGAAAGTATTTACACCCCTTGACTTTTTCCAAAATTTTTTGCGTTTCAGCCTGAATTTTGTATTAATTCCATTTAGATTTTTTTTGTCACTGGCCTACACACAATACCCCATAATGTAGAAGTGAAATTTTGTTTTTTGAATTATTCACAAATTAATTTAAAAAATGAAAGGCTTGAGTCAATTAGTATTCAAACCCTTTGTATGGCAAGCCTAAATAAGTTAATGAGTAGAAATGTGCTTAACAAGTCACATAATAATTTGCATGGACTCACTCTGTGTGCAATAATAGTGGTTAACATGATTGACTGCCTTATCTATGTACCCCACACATACAATGATCTGTACTGTCAATTTATTGAGTAGTGAATTTCAAACACAGATTCAACCACAAGACTAGGGAGGTTTTCCAATGCCTTGCAAAGAAGGGCACCTATTGGTAGATGGGTAAAAATACAAAATAAAGCAGACATTGAATATCCCTTTGAGCAGGAAGTTATTAATTACACTTTGGATGGTGAATCAATACACCCAATATTGATACAGGCGTCCTCCCTAACTCGGTTCCCGGAGAGGAAGGAAACCACTCAGGGACTGCCTGTACAGAATAACATTTTTCCAAAACATGCATCCTATTTGCAACAAGGCAAAGGCAAAAAGTTTTTTTTTTTAAATATTGTCACATACACCAGATAGGTGCAGTTTTACAGGAGCAGCCATAGTAGTACGGTGCACCTGGAGCAAATTAGGGTTAAGTGCCTTGCACAAAGACACATAGACAGATTTTTCATCTTGTCGGCTTAGGTATTTGAACCAGCGACTTATCGATTACTGGCCTAACGTTTTAACCGCTAGGCTAAAATTATACTGCAAAAATGAGGCAAAACAATTCACTTTTTGTCCTGAATCCAATACAACGCATTACTGAGTACCACTCTTCATATTCTCAAGCATAGTGGTGACTGCATCATGTTACTTGTATGCTTGTAATCGTTAAGGACTGGGGAGTTTTTCCGGATAAAAAAAGAAATGGAATGAAGTTCAGTCTGCTGGTTCAGTCTGCTCTCCACCAGACACTGGGAGAAGAATTTCCCCTTCAGCAGGACAATAACCTAAAACACAAGGCCAAATCTACACTGCAGTTGCTTACCAAGAATGTGAGTGGCCAGTTTGGACTCTAATCTGCTTGAAAATCAATGACAAGACCTGAAAATGGTCGTCCAGCAATGACCAACAACCAATTTTACAGTGCTTGAAGCATTTTGAAAAGAATAATAGGCACATATTTCACAATCCAGATGTGGAAAGCTCTTAATAGCTTACCCATAAAGACTCAAAGCTGTAATCGCTGCCAAAGCTGCTTCTACAAAGTATCGACTCAGGTGTGTGAATACTTACGTAAATTAGTTATTTTCAATAAATTAGCAAATATTTCTAAAAACATGTTTTCACTTTGACATTATAGGGTATTGTGTGTAGAAAAAATATTTAATCCATTTTGAATTTAGGCTGAGTCAAGGGGTATGAATAGTTTCTGAAGGCACTGTATTCTGGGATGGTTTAGCATTTGTAAGACGGCTCTTGAATTCCTCATGATACAGGGTGAAGTCACCACATGATCCAGGGGCTGTCCCCTGGATCCATTTATAGAAAGTAGGACACTAGTGGGTTTAGGCATCTCTTGCTGTTTCTTATCCTCTTCCTCACTCTCTCTCTTTTTCAGGCGAGTCCCGCTCCAATAATTATCAACACCGACACTCTGGAGAGCGTACCTTACGTGAGTTCCTTTTTATGCTTCGCCCCATTTTTTATGTTGCATTTGATTATATTTTGGCAAATCGTTTAGTTATGTTTATAAGCACAAACAACATATATTTCCCTGCATACTCACTTTAAGTAGTCTTTATTAGCCATATGAGAGGGGAATTATGTTTTGAGGACAGATTTGTCAAAGGACACAATGTTATATTCTTAAATATTTATCTGAAACACAATATACAGTATATGGGTAAAACAAATAAGGCCACTGTTGTGAATTATTGATAGTTTTTATAAATCAAACACCAACACAGGACCACTGATTTGTACAGCCCAAAAGCCTGCATTTTGGTTTGGCATCAGAACTTTTCTTTTATGTATTATTGATGCCTTCTCTTTGTTAGCACTGGGATTCTGGTGGGACGAAGTGCTTCAAAAGCCATTTGGACACAATTTGGAGTGAGCTGGTAAATGAATGAGCAAGATTTAGGGTGAAAGTAAAGTAAGGTGCTGTATGAAATGCAATCTGTTGTAGTAGAGGAAGGGAATGTCATGGGAGGATGTTTTTAAACATAATTAGAAGCTATAAAGCGACTTGTTTAGTGACACGTAGCCGGTCCAGTCAGCTACACTATATACAAACAGTAGCATCTTCTTGATGACTCTGTCCTTCAAGAAAGCTGCAGCAAATTACATTTTAACATAATGAACAGAGCAGAGAACTCATCACTGTAATGGAAGACAGTTGCATAATACAAAGCCTGGAAGAAGCATGTTATTTCCTCATGATGCTAATCACATTTTGTCCTCGACTGTTTCCAATAAATGTCAGTAAACATCCTTGGAAATGCCACTTTGTTTCTGAATGACCTGCCAAAAGTTGTTTACTATTTCACTGCTTTGCCTCTTAGCTCATTCACTGCCTGTTCTAGACAAAAAATATTGAAGATTCCAGAAGAGCACCATTCTCAATTATATAGCCATGACTTCCATCCCCCGTGTCCACATTGTGTTTGTGACCAGATTTATTGGTCACAAGCTTGTCAGTGTTATTATTAAGCAATAAGGCACGGGAGGGGGGTGGGGGGTGGTTTATGGCCAATATATCACGGCTAAGGGCTGTTCATAAGCACAGCGCAACACAGAGTATATTGGCCAGATATCACACCCCCAAGAATATTGGCCATATATCACACCCCCAAATTGCCTTATTGCTATTATAAACTGGCTGCCAATGTAATAAGAGCAGTGAAAATACATGTTTGTCATACCCGTGATATATGGTCTGATATACCACGGTTGTCAGCCAATCAGTATTAAGAGCTCGAGCCACCCAGTTTGTAATTGCATTTCACTGTTCCAAAGAAGCTGAAAGATCTGTAATAGAGATTGTTTTACCCATATAGCTTATATTGTGATTCAGATAAATATTCAAGAATATAACATTGTGTCCATTGACAAATCCGTCCTCAAAACATAATTCCCCTCTCATATGGCTAATAAAGACTACTTAAAGTGAGTACACAGGGCGGCAGGTTAGTGGTTAGAGCGTTGGACTAGTAACCGGAAGGTTGCAAGTTCAAACCCCCGAGCTGACAAGGTACAAATCTGTTGTCTTACCCCTGAACAGGCAGTTAACCCACTGTTCCTAGGCCGTCATTGAAAATAAGAATGTGTTCTTAACTGACTTGCCTAGTAAAATGAAAATTTAAAAAATTACTCACAGCATCAAGGTGGTCCTGTATCACTCAGTTGATAGAGCATGGAGTTGCAATGGTTTTGGTTCCTGCTGGGGCCACCAATACAAAAATAATGTATGGATGCTCTACTGTAAGTCACTTAGGATAAAAGCATCTCCTAAATGGCATATATTATTATTATATTGCTATTGTTACCCATCCATCTCTAACTCGACCTAAGCCGTATCATTTCACAAACCCTGAAGTCATCAACACTCATATAGGTAATTTGAAAGAAATTATGTTTGAAGGATGCTCAATGCAAATAGGTCAAATGGTATATAATTGTACATCCAACATGAAGTATTCTGAGGTGATTCTCAGCACATAATGTTCTTCCCCTTTGTGGATACTTAAATAAGAAGAAACTGCAAAGCATACATCATCACACAGGAAGTTTCCTCCAAAGCTGCGTGGCCTGCATTCTCCGGTCAGAAGTGCAGGGTAAGGGGAGGCAGAGCGGGCATCACTGAATCCTCTCTATTTCCTGTAGGTGGCAGGGCCTGGATAGCACAAAAGTGATGAATTTCCCTGGAAAACCAGGTGTTAACTCTAGATTTCCCTCTGCAGACCGTGCTTCCCTTCTCCCTCTGCAGACCGTGTTTCCCTTCTCCCTCTGCAGACCGTGTTTCCCTTCTCCCTCTGCAGACCGTGCTTCCCTTTTCCCTCTGCAGACCATGCTTCTCTTCTCCCTCTGCAGATCGTGCTTCTTTAAAGGGGCAATTTGGCATTGGTACATCCATTTTTTGACTTTTAATGTAATACTGTATACATACTTCATGGTCTGTTGTCCTATGTTTCATGGTCTGTTTTCTGGAATTCCTTGTTCTGTCATCCTGACTTTCATATTCTGTTGTCCTGAGTTCCTTGGTCTGTGGTCCTGACTTTCGTGGTCTGTCGTCCTGTATTTCCTGGTCTATCGTCCTGACTTTCATGTTCTGTCATCCTGAGTTTCATATTCTGTTGTCCGGAATTCCTTGGTCTGTCGTCCTGACTTTCATGCTCTGTCGTCCTGACTTTCATGGTCTGTTGTCCTGAATTCCTTAGTCTTTCGTCCTGACTTTCATGGTCGGTCATCCTGACTTTCATGGCCTGTTGTTCTGACTTTCATGGTCTGTCGTCCTGACTTTCATGGTCTGTTGTCCTGAGTTGCATGGTCTGTTGTCCTGAGTTTCATGGCCTGTTGTCATGACTATCATGGTCGGTCATCCTGGCTTTCATGGCCTGTTGTTCTGACTTTCATGGTCTGTCGTCCTGAATTTCCTGGCCTGTTGTCCTGAATTCCTTGGTCTTTCGTCCTGACTTTCATGGTCGGTCATCCTGACTTTCATGGCCTGTTGTCCTGACTTTCATGGTCTGTCATCCTGACTTTCATGGCCTGTTGTCCTGACTTTCATGGTCTGTTGTCCTGACTTTCATGGCCAGTTGTCTTCAGTTTCAAGGAATAGTGTCCTGACTTTCATGGCCAGTTGTTCTGAGTTTCATGGTCTGTTGTCCTGAGTTTCATGGTCTGTCGTCCTGACTTTCATGGTCTGTCATCCTGACTTTCATGGCCTGTTGTTCTGACTTTCATGGTCGGTCATCCTGACTTTCATGGCCTGTTGTCCTGACTTTCATGGTCTGTCATCCTGACTTTCATGGCCTGTTGTCCTGACTTTCATGGTCTGTTGTCCTGAGTTGCATGGTCTGTTGTCCTGAGTTCCTTGGTCTGTCATCTTGACTTTCATGGCCTGTCATCCTGACTTTCATGGTCTGTCATCCTGAATGTCATGGTCTGTCGTCCTGAGTTTCATGGTCTGTCATCCTGACTTTCATGGTCTGTCGTCCTAACTTTCATGGTCTGTTGTCCGGAATTCCTTGGTCTTTCGTCCTGACTTTCATGGTCGGTCATCCTGACTTTCATGGCCTGTTGTTCTGACTTTCATGGTCTGTCGTCCTGAATTTCCTGGCCTGTTGTTCTGACTTTCATGGTCTGTCGTCCTGACTTTCATGGTCTGTTGTCCTGAGTTGCATGGTCTGTTGTCCTGAGTTTCATGGCCTGTTATCATGGTCGGTCATCCTGGCTTTCATGGCCTGTTGTTCTGACTTTCATGGTCTGTCGTCCTGAATTTCCTGGCCTGTTGTCCTGAATGGTCTTTCGTCCTGACTTTCATGGCCTTTTGTCCTGACTTTCATGGTCTGTCATCCTGACTTTCATGGCCTGTTGTTCTGACTTTCATGGTCTGTCATCCTGACTTTCATGGCCTGTTGTTCTGACTTTCATGGTCGGTCATCCTGACTTTCATGGCCTGTTGTCCTGACTTTCATGGTCTGTCATCCTGACTTTCATGGCCTGTTGTCGTCCTGACTTTCATGGTCTGTTGTCCTGACTTTCATGGCCAGTTGTCTTCAGTTTCAAGGAATAGTGTCCTGACTTTCATGGCCAGTTTTCTTCAGTTTCAAGGAATAGTGTCCTGACTTTCATGGCCAGTTGTTCTGAGTTTCATGGTCTGTTGTCTGAGTTTCATGGTCTGTCGTCCTGACTTTCATGGTCTGTCATCCTGAGTTTCATATTCTGTTGTCCGGAATTCCTTGGTCTGTCGTCCTGCCTTTCATGCTCTGTCGTCCTGACTTTCATGCTCTGTTTTCCTGAGTTGCATGGTCTGTTGTCCTGAGTTCCTTGGTCTGTCATCTTGACTTTCATGGCCTGTCGTCCTGACTTTCATGGTCTGTCGTCCTGAATGTCATGGTCTGTCGTCCTGAGTTTAATGGTCTGTCGTCCTGACTTTCATGGTCTGTCGTCCTAACTTTCATGGTCTGTTGTCCGGAATTACTCAGTCTGTCGTCTTGACTTTCATGGTCTGTCGTCCTGACTTTCATGGTCTGTCGTCCTGACTTTCATGGTCTGTCATCCTGAGTTTCATATTCTGTTGTCCGGAATTCCTTGGTCTGTCATCCTGACTTTCATGCTCTGTCGTCCTGACTTTCATGGTGTGTTATCCTGAGTTCCTTGGTCTGTCATCTTGACTTTCATGGCCTGTCGTCCTGACTTTCATGGTCTGTCGTCCTGAATGTCATGGTCTGTCGTCCTGAGTTTCATGGTCTGTCATCCTGACTTTCATGGTCTGTCGTCCTAACTTTCATGGTCTGTTGTCCGGAATTACTCAGTCTGTCGTCTTGACTTTCATGGTCTGTCGTCCTGACTTTCATGGTCTGTTGTCCTGAATTCCTTGATCTTTCGTCCTGACTTTCATGGTCGGTCATCCTGACTTTCATGGCCTGTTGTTCTGACTTTCATGGACTGTCGTCGTGAATTTCCTGGCCTGTTGTTCTGGCTTTCATGGTCTGTCGTCCTGACTTTCATGGTCTGTTGTCCTGAGTTGCATGGTCTGTTGTCCTGAGTTTCATGGCCTGTTGTCATGACTATCATGGTCGGTCATCCTGGCTTTCATGGCCTGTTGTTCTGACTTTCATGGTCTGTCGTCCTGAATTTCCTGGCCTGTTGTTCTGACATTTCATGGTCTGTAGTCCTGAATTTCCTGGTCTGTCGTCCTGAATATCATGGTCTGTTGTCCGGAATTACTCAGTCTGTCGTCTTGACTTTCATGGTCTGTCGTCCTGACTTTCATGGTCTGTTGTCCTGAGTTGCATGTTCTGTTGTCCTGAGTTCATTGGTCTGCCGTCCTGATTTTCGTGGTCTGTCGTCCTGACTTTCGTGGTCTGTCGTCCTGAATTTCATGGTCTGTCATCCTCGATTTTATGGTCTGTTGTCCTGAATTTCATGGTCTATGATCCTGACTTTCATAGTCTGTTGTCCTGACTCTCCTGATCTGTTGTCCTGAGTTTCATGGCCTGTTGTCCTGACTTTCATGACCAGTTGTCCTCAGTTTCATGTTCTGTTGTCCTGACTTTCATGGTCTGTCATCCTGACTTTCATGGCCTGTTGTCCTGACTTTCATGGTCTGTTGTCCTGACTTTCATGGCCAGTTGTCTTCAGTTTCATGGAATAGTGTCCTGACTTTCATGGCCAATTGTTCTGAGTTTCATGGTCTGTTGTCCTGACATTCATGGCCAGTTGTCCTCAGTTTCATGGAATAGTGTCCTGACTTTCATGGCCAGTTGTCTGAGTTTCATGGTCTGTTGTCCTAAGTTTAATGGTCTGTCGTCCTGACTTTCATGGTCTGTTGTCCTGAGTTACATGGTCTGTTGTCTTGAGTTCCTTTGTCTGTCATCCTGACTTTCATGGTCTATGGTCCTGACTTTCATGGTCTGTTGTCCCGAGTTCCTTGGTCTGTCGTCCTGACTTTGATGGCCTGTTGTCCTGAGTTTCATGGTCTGTCGTCCTAAGTTTCATGGTCCGTTGTCCTGAGTTGCATGGTCTGTCATCCTGACTTTCATGGCCTGTTGTCCTGACTTTCATGGTCTGTTGTCCTGACTTTCATGGCCAGTTGTCCTGAGTTTCATGGTCTGTCGTCCTGACTTTCATGTTGTGTTGTTCTGAGTTGCATGGTCTGTTGTCTTGAGTTCCTTTGTCTGTCGTCCTGACTTTCATGGTCTAGCGTCCTGACTTTCATGGTCTGTTGTCCCGAGTTCCTTGGTCTGTCGTCCTGACTTTCATGGCCAGTTGTTCTGAGTTTCATGGTCTAGCATCCGGAATTTCTCAGTTTGCCGTCTTGACTTTCATGGTCCGTCGTCCTGAGTTTCATGGTCTGTTGTCCTGAGATCCTTTGTCTGACTTTCATGGTCTGTCGTCCTGACTTTCGTGGTCTGTGTCCTGAATTTCCTGGTCTATCGTACTGACATTCATAGTCTGTGTCTGGAATTCCTTGGTCTGTCATCCTGACTTTCATGGTCTGTTGTTCTGAGTTTCATGGTCTGTTGTCCTGAGTTTCATGGTCTGTCGTCCTGAGTTTCATGGTCTGTTGTCCAGAATTATTCAGTTTGCCGTCTTGACTTTCATGGTCCGTCGTCCTGACTTTCATGGTCTGTTGTCCTGAGTTGCATGGTCTGTTGTCCTGAATTCCTTGGTCTGTCATCCTGACTTTCATGGTCTGTTGTCCTGACTTTCCTGGTCTGTCGTACTGACTTTCATATTCTGTCGTCCTGGAATTCCTTGGTCTGTCATCCTGACTTTCATGGTCTGTTGTCCTGACTTTCATGGTCTGTCATCCTGACTTTCATGGCCTGTTGTCCTGACTTTCATGGTCTGTTGTCCTGACTTTCATGGCCAGTTGTCTTCAGTTTCAAGGAATAGTGTCCTGACTTTCATGGCCAGTTGTTCTGAGTTTCATGGTCTGTTGTCCTGACTCTCCTGATCTGTTGTCCTGGGTTTCATGGCCTGTTGTCCTGACTTTCATGACCAGTTGTCCTCAGTTTCATGTTCTGTTGTCCTGACTTTCATGGTCTGTCATCCTGACTTTCCTAGCCTGTTGTCCTGACTTTCATGGTCTGTTGTCCTGACTTTCATGGCCAGTTGTACTCAGTTTCATGGAATAGTGTCCTGACTTCCATGGCCAGTTGTCCTGAGTTGCATGGTCTGTTGTCCTGAGTTTCATGGCCTGTTATCATGGTCGGTCATCCTGGCTTTCATGGCCTGTTGTTCTGACTTTCATGGTCTGTCGTCCTGAATTTCCTGGCCTGTTGTCCTGAATTCCTTGGTCATTCGTCCTGACTTTCATGGTCGGTCATCCTGACTTTCATGGCCTGTTGTTCTGACTTTCATGGTCGGTCATCCTGACTTTCATGGCCTGTTGTCCTGACTTTCATGGTCTGTCATCCTGACTTTCATGGCCTGTTGTCCTGACTTTCATGGTCTGTTGTCCTGAGTTGCATGGTCTGTTGTCCTGAGTTCCTTGGTCTGTCATCTTGACTTTCATGGCCTGTCATCCTGACTTTCATGGTCTGTCATCCTGAATGTCATGGTCTGTCGTCCTGAGTTTCATGGTCTGTCATCCTGCTGGTCTGTCGTCCTAACTTTCATGGTCTGTTGTCCGGAATTCCTTGGTCTTTCGTCCTGACTTTCATGGTCGGTCATCCTGACTTTCATGGCCTGTTGTTCTGACTTTCATGGTCTGTCGTCCTGAATTTCCTGGCCTGTTGTTCTGACTTTCATGGTCTGTCGTCCTGACTTTCATGGTCTGTTGTCCTGAGTTGCATGGTCTGTTGTCCTGAGTTTCATGGCCTGTTATCATGGTCGGTCATCCTGGCTTTCATGGCCTGTTGTTCTGACTTTCATGGTCTGTCGTCCTGAATTTCCTGGCCTGTTGTCCTGAATTCCTTGGTCTTTCGTCCTGACTTTCATGGCCTTTTGTCCTGACTTTCATGGTCTGTCATCCTGACTTTCATGGCCTGTTGTTCTGACTTTCATGGTCGGTCATCCTGACTTTCATGGCCTGTTGTTCTGACTTTCATGGTCGGTCATCCTGACTTTCATGGCCTGTTGTCCTGACTTTCATGGTCTGTCATCCTGACTTTCATGGCCTGTTGTCCTGACTTTCATGGTCTGTTGTCCTGACTTTCATGGCCAGTTGTCTTCAGTTTCAAGGAATAGTGTCCTGACTTTCATGGCCAGTTTTCTTCAGTTTCAAGGAATAGTGTCCTGACTTTCATGGCCAGTTGTTCTGAGTTTCATGGTCTGTTGTTCTGAGTTTCATGGTCTGTCGTCCTGACTTTCATGGTCTGTCATCCTGAGTTTCATATTCTGTTGTCCGGAATTCCTTGGTCTGTCGTCCTGCCTTTCATGCTCTGTCGTCCTGACTTTCATGCTCTGTTTTCCTGAGTTGCATGGTCTGTTGTCCTGAGTTCCTTGGTCTGTCATCTTGACTTTCATGGCCTGTCGTCCTGACTTTCATGGTCTGTCGTCCTGAATGTCATGGTCTGTCGTCCTGAGTTTAATGGTCTGTCGTCCTGACTTTCATGGTCTGTCGTCCTAACTTTCATGGTCTGTTGTCCGGAATTACTCAGTCTGTCGTCTTGACTTTCATGGTCTGTCGTCCTGACTTTCATGGTCTGTCGTCCTGACTTTCATGGTCTGTCATCCTGAGTTTCATATTCTGTTGTCCGGAATTCCTTGGTCTGTCATCCTGACTTTCATGCTCTGTCGTCCTGACTTTCATGGTGTGTTATCCTGAGTTCCTTGGTCTGTCATCTTGACTTTCATGGCCTGTCGTCCTGACTTTCATGGTCTGTCGTCCTGAATGTCATGGTCTGTCGTCCTGAGTTTCATGGTCTGTCATCCTGACTTTCATGGTCTGTCGTCCTAACTTTCATGGTCTGTTGTCCGGAATTACTCAGTCTGTCGTCTTGACTTTCATGGTCTGTCGTCCTGACTTTCATGGTCTGTTGTCCTGAATTCCTTGATCTTTCGTCCTGACTTTCATGGTCGGTCATCCTGACTTTCATGGCCTGTTGTTCTGACTTTCATGGACTGTCGTCGTGAATTTCCTGGCCTGTTGTTCTGGCTTTCATGGTCTGTCGTCCTGACTTTCATGGTCTGTTGTCCTGAGTTGCATGGTCTGTTGTCCTGAGTTTCATGGCCTGTTGTCATGACTATCATGGTCGGTCATCCTGGCTTTCATGGCCTGTTGTTCTGACTTTCATGGTCTGTCGTCCTGAATTTCCTGGCCTGTTGTTCTGACATTTCATGGTCTGTAGTCCTGAATTTCCTGGTCTGTCGTCCTGAATATCATGGTCTGTTGTCCGGAATTACTCAGTCTGTCGTCTTGACTTTCATGGTCTGTCGTCCTGACTTTCATGGTCTGTTGTCCTGAGTTGCATGTTCTGTTGTCCTGAGTTCATTGGTCTGCCGTCCTGATTTTCGTGGTCTGTCGTCCTGACTTTCGTGGTCTGTCGTCCTGAATTTCATGGTCTGTCATCCTCAATTTTATGGTCTGTTGTCCTGAATTTCATGGTCTATGATCCTGACTTTCATAGTCTGTTGTCCTGACTCTCCTGATCTGTTGTCCTGAGTTTCATGGCCTGTTGTCCTGACTTTCATGACCAGTTGTCCTCAGTTTCATGTTCTGTTGTCCTGACTTTCATGGTCTGTCATCCTGACTTTCATGGCCTGTTGTCCTGACTTTCATGGTCTGTTGTCCTGACTTTCATGGCCAGTTGTCCTCAGTTTCATGGAATAGTGTCCTGACTTTCATGGCCAATTGTTCTGAGTTTCATGGTCTGTCGTCCTGACATTCATGGCCAGTTGTCCTCAGTTTCATGGAATAGTGTCCTGACTTTCATGGCCAGTTGTTCTGAGTTTCATGGTCTGTTGTCCTAAGTTTAATGGTCTGTCGTCCTGACTTTCATGGTCTGTTGTCCTGAGTTACATGGTCTGTTGTCTTGAGTTCCTTTGTCTGTCATCCTGACTTTCATGGTCTATGGTCCTGACTTTCATGGTCTGTTGTCCCGAGTTCCTTGGTCTGTCGTCCTGACTTTGATGGCCTGTTGTCCTGAGTTTCATGGTCTGTCGTCCTAAGTTTCATGGTCCGTTGTCCTGAGTTGCATGGTCTGTCATCCTGACTTTCATGGCCTGTTGTCCTGACTTTCATGGTCTGTTGTCCTGACTTTCATGGCCAGTTGTCCTGAGTTTCATGGTCTGTCGTCCTGACTTTCATGTTGTGTTGTTCTGAGTTGCATGGTCTGTTGTCTTGAGTTCCTTTGTCTGTCGTCCTGACTTTCATGGTCTAGCGTCCTGACTTTCATGGTCTGTTGTCCCGAGTTCCTTGGTCTGTCGTCCTGACTTTCATGGCCAGTTGTTCTGAGTTTCATGGTCTAGCATCCGGAATTTCTCAGTTTGCCGTCTTGACTTTCATGGTCCGTCGTCCTGAGTTTCATGGTCTGTTGTCCTGAGATCCTTTGTCTGTCTTCTTGACTTTCATGGTCTGTCGTCCTGACTTTCGTGGTCTGTCGTCCTGAATTTCCTGGTCTATCGTACTGACATTCATAGTCTGTCGTCTGGAATTCCTTGGTCTGTCATCCTGACTTTCATGGTCTGTTGTTCTGAGTTTCATGGTCTGTTGTCCTGAGTTTCATGGTCTGTCGTCCTGAGTTTCATCGTCTGTTGTCCAGAATTATTCAGTTTGCCGTCTTGACTTTCATGGTCCGTCGTCCTGACTTTCATGGTCTGTTGTCCTGAGTTGCATGGTCTGTTGTCTGGAATTCCTTGGTCTGTCATCCTGACTTTCATGGTCTGTTGTCCTGACTTTCCTGGTCTGTCGTACTGACTTTCATATTCTGTCGTCTGGAATTCCTTGGTCTGTCATCCTGACTTTCATGGTCTGTTGTCCTGACTTTCATGGTCTGTCATCCTGACTTTCATGGCCTGTTGTCCTGACTTTCATGGTCTGTTGTCCTGACTTTCATGGCCAGTTGTCTTCAGTTTCAAGGAATAGTGTCCTGACTTTCATGGCCAGTTGTTCTGAGTTTCATGGTCTGTTGTCCTGGCTTTCATGGTCTGTTGTCCTGACTTTCATGACCAGTTGTCCTCAGTTTCATGTTCTGTTGTCCTGACTTTCATGGTCTGCCATCCTGACTTTCATAGCCTGTCGTACTGACTTTCATGGTCTGTTGTCCTGACTTTCATGGCCAGTTGTACTCAGTTTCATGGTCTGTTGTCCTGAGTTTCATTGTCTGTTGTCCTGACTTTCATGGTCTGTTGTACTCAGTTTCAAGGAATAGTGTCCTGACTTCCATGGCCAGTTGTTCTGAGTTTCATGGTCTGTTGTCCTGTGTTTCATGGTCTGTTGTCCTGACTTTCATGGCTAGTTGTACTCAGTTTCATAGCCTGTCGTACTGACTTTCATGGTCTGTTGTCCTGACTTTCATGGCCAGTTGTACTCAGTTTCAAGGAATAGTGTCCTGACTTCCATGGCCAGTTGTTCTGAGTTTCATGGTCTGTTGTCCTGAGTTTCATGGTCTGTTGTCCTGACTTTCATGGTCTGTTATCCTGACTTTCATGGCCAGTTGTCCTCAGTTTCATGGAATAGTGTCCTGACTTTCATGGCCAGTTGTTCTGAGTTTCATGGTCTGTTGTCCTGACTCTCCTGATCTGTTGTCCTGGGTTTCATGGCCTGTTGTCCTGACTTTCATGACCAGTTGTCCTCAGTTTCATGTTCTGTTGTCCTGACTTTCATGGTCTGTCATCCTGACTTTCCTAGCCTGTTGTCCTGACTTTCATGGTCTGTTGTCCTGACTTTCATGGCCAGTTGTACTCAGTTTCATGGAATAGTGTCCTGACTTCCATGGCCAGTTGTCCTGAGTTGCATGGTCTGTTGTCTTGAGATCCTTTGTCTGTCTTCTTGACTTTCATGGTCTGTTGTCCTGACTTTCGTGGTCTGTCGTCCTGAATTTCCTGGTCTGTCATCCTGAATGTCATGGTCTGTCGTCCTGAATTTCCTGGTCTGTCGTACTGACTTTCATATTCTGTCGTCTGGAATTCCTTGGTCTGTCATCCTGACTTTCATGGTCTGTTGTCCTGACTTTCATGGTCTGTTGTCCTGACTTTCATGGTCTGTTGTCCTGAGTTGCATGGTTTGTTGTCCTGAGTTCATTGGTCTGCCGTCCTGACTTTCGTGGTCTGTTGTCCTGACTTTCGTGGTCCGTCGTCCTGAATTTCATGGTCTGTCATCCTGAATTTAATGGTCTGTCATCCTGAATTTCATGGTCTATGATCCTGACTTTCATAGTCTGTTGTCCTGACTCTCCTGATCTGTTGTCCTGACTTTCATGACCAGTTGTCCTCAGTTTCATGTTATGTTGTCCTGAATTTCATAGTCTGTCATCCTGACTTTCAGGGCCTGTTGTCCTGACTTTCATGGTCTGTTGTCCTGACTTTCATGGCCAGTTGTTTTGAGTTTCATGATCTGTTGTCCTGAGTTTCATGGTCTGTCGGCCTGAGTTTCATGGTCTGTTGTCCTGAGTTGCATGGTCTGTTGTCCTGAGTTCCTATGTCTGTTGTCCTGACTTTCATGGTCTGTCATCCTGACTTTCATTGTCTGTTGTCCCGAGTTGCATGGTCTGTTGTCTTGAGTTCCATTGTCTGTCGACCTGACTTTCATGACCAGTTGTCCTCAGTTTCATGTCCAGTTTCATGTCCTGTTGTCCTGACTTTCATGGCCAGTTGTTCTGAGTTTCATGATCTGTTGTCCTGAGTTTCATGGTCTGTCGGCCTGAGTTTCATGGTCTGTTGTCCTGAGTTGCATGGTCTGTTGTCTTGAGTTCCTTTGTCTGTTGTCCTGACTTTCATGGTCTGTCATCCTGACTTTCATGGTCTGTTGTCCCGAGTTGCATGGTCTGTTGTCTTGAGTTCCTCTGTCTGTCGTCCTGACTTTCATGACCAGTTGTCCTCAGTTTCATGTTCTGTTGTCTTGACTTTCATGGTCTGTCATCCTGACTTTCATAGCCTGTTGTCCTGACTTTCATGGCCTGTTGTCCTGACTTTCATGACCAGTTGTCCTCAGTTTCATGTTCTGATGTCCTGACTTTCATGGTCTGTCATCCTGACTTTCATAGCCTGTTGTCCTGACTTTCATGGTCTGTTGTCCTGACTTTCATGGCCAGTTGTACTCAGTTTCATGGAATAGTGTCCTGACTTCCATGGCCAGTTGTTCTGAGTTTCATGGTCTGTTGTCCTGAGTTTCATGGTCTGTTGTCCTGACTTTCATGGTCTGTTGTCCTGACTTTCATGGCCAGTTGTCCTCAGTTTCATGGAATAGTGTCCTGACTTTCATGGCCAGTTGTTCTGAGTTTCATGGTCTGTTGTCCTGAGTTTCATGGTCTGTCGTCCTGAGTTTCATGGTCTGTTGTCCGGAATTACTCAGTTTGCCGTCTTGACTTTCATGACCAGTTGTCCTCAGTTTCATGTTCTGTTGTCCTGACTTTCATGGTCTGTCATCCTGACTTTCATAGCCTGTTGTACTCAGTTTCATGTAATAGTGTCCTGACTTCCTTGGCCAGTTGTTCTGACTTTCATGGTCTGTTGTCCTGACTTCCATGGCCAGTTGTTCTGAGTTTCATGGTCTGTTGTCCTGAGTTTCATGGTCTGTTGTCCTGACTTTCATGGTCTGTTGTCCTGACTTCCATGGCCAGTTGTTCTGAGTTTCATGGTCTGTCGTCCTGAGTTTCATGGTCTGTTGTCCTGACTTTCATGGTCTGTTGTCCTGACTTTCATGGCCAGTTGTCCTCAGTTTCATGGAATAGTGTCCTGACTTTCATGGCCAGTTGTTCTGAGTTTCATGGTCTGTTGTCCTGAGTTTCATTGTCTGTTGTCCGGAATTACTCAGTTTGCCGTCTTGACTTTCATGGTCCGTCGTCCTGAGTTTCATGGTCCGTTGTCCTGAGATCCTTTGTCTGTCTTCTTGACTTTCATGGTCTGTCGTCCTGACTTTCGTGGTCTGTCGTCCTGAATTTCCCGGTCTCTCATCCTGAATGTCATGGTCTGTCGTCCTGATTTTCCTGGTCTGTCGTACTGACTTTCATATTCTGTCGTCTGGAATTCCTTGGTCTGTCATCCTGACTTTCATGGTCTGTTGTCCTGACTTTCATGGTCTGTTGTCCTGACTTTCATGGTCTGTTGTCCTGAGTTGCATGGTCTGTTGTCCTGAGTTCATTGGTCTGCCGTCCTGACTTTCGTGGTCTGTCGTCCTGAATTTCATGGTCTGTCATCCTGAATTTTATGCTCTGTCGTCCTGAATTTCATGGTCTATGATCCTGACTTTCATAGTCTGTTGTCCTGACTCTCCTGATCTGTTGTCCTGACTTTCATGACCAGTTGTCCTCAGTTTCATGTTCTGTTCTCCTGACTTTCATGGTCTGTCATCCTGACTTTCAGGGCCTGTTGTCCTGACTTTCATGGCCTGTTGTCCTGACTTTCATGGCCAGTTGTTCTGAGTTTCATGATCTGTTGTCCTGAGTTTCATGGTCTGTCGGCCTGAGTTTCATGGTCTGTTGTCCTGAGTTGCATGGTCTGTTGTCTTGAGTTCCTATGTCTGTTGTCCTGACTTTCATGGTCTGTCGTCCTGACTTTCATGGTCTGTTGTCCTGACTTTCATGGTCTGTCATCCTGACTTTCAGGGCCTGTTGTCCTGACTTTCATGTTCTGTTGTCCTGACTTTCATGGCCAGTTGTTCTGAGTTTCATGATCTGTTGTCCTGAGTTTCATGGTCTGTCGGCCTGAGTTTCATGGTCTGTTGTCCTGAGTTGCATGGTCTGTTGTCTTGAGTTCCTATGTCTGTTGTCCTGACTTTCATGGTCTGTCGTCCTGACTTTCATGGTCTGTTGTCCCGAGTTGCATGGTCTGTTGTCTTGAGTTCCTTTGTCTGTCGTCCTGACTTTCATGACCAGTTGTCCTCAGTTTCATGTTCTGTTGTCCTGACTTTCATGGTCTGTCATCCTGACTTTCATAGCCTGTTGTCCTGACTTTCATGGTTTGTTGTCCTGAGTTCATTGGTCTGCCGTCCTGACTTTCGTGGTCTGTCGTCCTGACTTTCATGGTCTGTCATCCTGAATTTCATGGTCTGTCGTCCTGAATTTCATGGTCTATGATCCTGACTTTCATAGTCTGTTGTCCTGACTCTCCTGATCTGTTGTCCTGACTTTCATGACCAGTTGTCCTCAGTTTCATGTTCTGTTCTCCTGACTTTCATGGTCTGTCATCCTGACTTTCAGGGCCTGTTGTCCTGACTTTCATGGTCTGTTGTCCTGACTTTCATGGCCAGTTGTTCTGAGTTTCATGATCTGTTGTCCTGAGTTTCATGGTCTGTCGGCCTGAGTTTCATGGTCTGTTGTCCTGAGTTGCATGGTCTGTTGTCCTGAGTTCCTATGTCTGTTGTCCTGACTTTCATGGTCTGTCGTCCTGACTTTCATGGACTGTTGTCCCGAGTTGCATGGTCTGTTGTCTTGAGTTCCTTTGTCTGTCGTCCTGACTTTCATGACCAGTTGTCCTCAGTTTCATGTTCTGTTGTCCTGACTTTCATGGTCTGTCATCCTGACTTTCAGGGCCTGTTGTCCTGACTTTCATGGTCTGTTGTCCTGACTTTCATGGCCAGTTGTTCTGAGTTTCATGATCTGTTGTCCTGAGTTTCATGGTCTGTCGGCCTGAGTTTCATGGTCCGTTGTACTGAGTTGCATGGTCTGTTGTCTTGAGTTCCTTTGTCTGTTGTCCTGACTTTCATGGTCTGTCGTCCTGACTTTCATGGTCTGTTGTCCCGAGTTGCATGGTCTGTTGTCTTGAGTTCCTTTGTCTGTCGTCCTGACTTTCATGACCAGTTGTCCTCAGTTTCATGTTCTGTTGTCCTGACTTTCATGGTCTGTCATCCTGAATTTTATGGTCTGTCGTCCCGAATTTCATGGTCTATGATCCTGACTTTCATAGTCTGTTGTCCTGACTCTCCTGATCTGTTGTCCTGACTTTCATGACCAGTTGTCCTCAGTTTCATGTTCTGTTCTCCTGACTTTCATGGTCTGTCATCCTGACTTCCAGGGCCTGTTGTCCTGACTTTCATGGTCTGTTGTCCTGACTTTCATGGCCAGTTGTTCTAGGTTTCATGATCTGTTGTCCTGAGTTTCATGGTCTGTCGGCCTGAGTTTCATGGTCTGTTGTCCTGAGTTGCATGGTCTGTTGTCTTGAGTTCCTATGTCTGTTGTCCTGACTTTCATGGTCTGTCGTCCTGACTTTCATGGTCTGTTGTCCCGAGTTGCATGGTCTGTTGTCTTGAGTTCCTTTGTCTGTCGTCCTGACTTTCATGACCAGTTGTCCTCAGTTTCATGTTCTGTTGTCCTGACTTTCACGGTCTGTCATCCTGACTTTCAGGGCCTGTTGTCCTGACTTTCATGTTCTGTTGTCCTGACTTTCATGGCCAGTTGTCCTGACTTTCATGGTCTGTCGGCCTGAGTTTCATGGTCTGTTGTCCTGAGTTGCATGGTCTGTTGTCTTGAGTTCCTATGTCTGTTGTCCTGACTTTCATGGTCTGTCGTCCTGACTTTCATGGTCTGTTGTCCCGAGTTTCATGTTCTGTTGTCCTGAGTTTCATGGTCTGTCGTCCTGAGTTTCATGGTCTGTTGTCCGGAATTACTCAGTTTGCCGTCTTGACTTTCATGACCAGTTGTCCTCAGTTTCATGTTCTGTTGTCCTGACTTTCATGGTCTGTCATCCTGACTTTCATAGCCTGTTGTACTCAGTTTCATGTAATAGTGTCCTGACTTCCTTGGCCAGTTGTTCTGACTTTCATGGTCTGTTGTCCTGACTTCCATGGCCAGTTGTTCTGAGTTTCATGGTCTGTTGTCCTGAGTTTCATGGTCTGTTGTCCTGACTTTCATGGTCTGTTGTCCTGACTTCCATGGCCAGTTGTTCTGAGTTTCATGGTCTGTCGTCCTGAGTTTCATGGTCTGTTGTCCTGACTTTCATGGTCTGTTGTCCTGACTTTCATGGCCAGTTGTCCTCAGTTTCATGGAATAGTGTCCTGACTTTCATGGCCAGTTGTTCTGAGTTTCATGGTCTGTTGTCCTGAGTTTCATTGTCTGTTGTCCGGAATTTCAGTCTGTTGTCCTGACTTTCATGGTCTGTCATCCTGAGTTTCATGGTCTGTTGTCCTGAGATCCTTTGTCTGTCTTCTTGACTTTCATGGTCTGTCGTCCTGACTTTCGTGGTCTGTCGTCCTGAATTTCATGGTCTCTCATCCTGAATGTCATGGTCTGTTGTCCTGATTTTCCTGGTCTGTCGTCCTGACTTTCATATTCTGTCGTCTGGAATTCCTTGGTCTGTCATCCTGACTTTCATGGTCTGTTGTCCTGACTTTCATGGTCTGTTGTCCTGACTTTCATGGTCTGTTGTCCTGAGTTCATGGTCTGTTGTCCTGATTTCATTGGTCTGTCCTGACTTTCGTGGTCTGTCGTCCTGAATTTCATGGTCTGTCATCCTGAATTTTATGGTCTGTCGTCCTGAATTTCATGGTCTATGATCCTGACTTTCATAGTCTGTTGTCCTGACTCTCCTGATCTGTTGTCCTGACTTTCATGACCAGTTGTCCTCAGTTTCATGTTCTGTTCTCCTGACTTTCATGGTCTGTCATCCTGACTTTCAGGGCCTGTTGTCCTGACTTTCATGGCCTGTTGTCCTGACTTTCATGGCCAGTTGTTCTGAGTTTCATGATCTGTTGTCCTGAGTTTCATGGTCTGTCGGCCTGAGTTTCATGGTCTGTTGTCCTGAGTTGCATGGTCTGTTGTCTTGAGTTCCTATGTCTGTTGTCCTGACTTTCATGGTCTGTCGTCCTGACTTTCATGGTCTGTTGTCCCGAGTTGCATGGTCTGTTGTCTTGAGTTCCTTTGTCTGTCGTCCTGACTTTCATGACCAGTTGTCCTCAGTTTCATGTTCTGTTGTCCTGACTTTCATGGTCTGTCATCCTGACTTTCAGGGCCTGTTGTCCTGACTTTCATGTTCTGTTGTCCTGACTTTCATGGCCAGTTGTTCTGAGTTTCATGATCTGTTGTCCTGAGTTTCATGGTCTGTCGGCCTGAGTTTCATGGTCTGTTGTCCTGAGTTGCATGGTCTGTTGTCTTGAGTTCCTATGTCTGTTGTCCTGACTTTCATGGTCTGTCGTCCTGACTTTCATGGTCTGTTGTCCCGAGTTGCATGGTCTGTTGTCTTGAGTTCCTTTGTCTGTCGTCCTGACTTTCATGACCAGTTGTCCTCAGTTTCATGTTCTGTTGTCCTGACTTTCATGGTCTGTCATCCTGACTTTCATAGCCTGTTGTCCTGACTTTCATGGTTTGTTGTCCTGAGTTCATTGGTCTGCCGTCCTGACTTTCGTGGTCTGTCGTCCTGACTTTCATGGTCTGTCATCCTGAATTTCATGGTCTGTCGTCCTGAATTTCATGGTCTATGATCCTGACTTTCATAGTCTGTTGTCCTGACTCTCCTGATCTGTTGTCCTGACTTTCATGACCAGTTCTCAGTTTCCTGTTCTGTTGGCCTGACTTTCATGGTCTGTCATCCTGACTTTCAGGGCCTGTTGTCCTGACTTTCATGGTCTGTTGTCCTGACTTTCATGGCCAGTTGTTCTGAGTTTCATGATCTGTTGTCCTGAGTTTCATGGTCTGTCGGCCTGAGTTTCATGGTCTGTTGTCCTGAGTTGCATGGTCTGTTGTCCTGAGTTCCTATGTCTGTTGTCCTGACTTTCATGACCAGTTGTCCTCAGTTTCATGTTCTGTTGTCCTGACTTTCATGGTCTGTCATCCTGACTTTCAGGGCCTGTTGTCCTGACTTTCATGGTCTGTTGTCCTGACTTTCATGGCCAGTTGTTCTGAGTTTCATGATCTGTTGTCCTGAGTTTCATGGTCTGTCGGCCTGAGTTTCATGGTCTGTTGTCCTGAGTTGCATGGTCTGTTGTCTTGAGTTCCTTTGTCTGTTGTCCTGACTTTCATGGTCTGTCGTCCTGACTTTCATGGTCTGTTGTCCCGAGTTGCATGGTCTGCTGTCTTGAGTTCCTTTGTCTGTCATCCTGACTTTCATGACCAGTTGTCCTCAGTTTCATGTTCTGTTGTCCTGACTTTCATGGTCTGTCATCCTGAATTTTATGGTCTGTCGTCCTGAATTTCATGGTCTATGATCCTGACTTTCATAGTCTGTTGTCCTGACTCTCCTGATCTGTTGTCCTGACTTTCATGACCAGTTGTCCTCAGTTTCATGTTCTGTTCTCCTGACTTTCATGGTCTGTCATCCTGACTTCCAGGGCCTGTTGTCCTGACTTTCATGGTCTGTTGTCCTGACTTTCATGTTCTGTTGTCCTGACTTTCATGGCCAGTTGTTCTGAGTTTCATGATCTGTTGTCCTGAGTTTCATGGTCTGTCGGCCTGAGTTTCATGGTCTGTTGTCCTGAGTTGCATGGTCTGTTGTCTTGAGTTCCTATGTCTGTTGTCCTGACTTTCATGGTCTGTCGTCCTGACTTTCATGGTCTGTTGTCCAGGAGTTCTCATGGTCTGTTGTCTGAGTTCCTTTGTCTGTCGTCCTGACTTTCATGACCAGGTCCTGTTTCATGTTCTGTTGTCCTGACTTTCATGGTCTGTTGTCCTGACTTTCATGGCCAGTTGTTCTGAGTTTCATGATCTGTTGTCCTGAGTTTCATGGTCTGTCGGCCTGAGTTTCATGGTCTGTTGTCCTGAGTTGCATGGTCTGTTGTCTTGAGTTCCTATGTCTGTTGTCCTGACTTTCATGGTCTGTCGTCCTGACTTTCATGGTCTGTTGTCCTGACTTTCATGACCAGTTGTCCTCAGTTTCATGTTCTGTTGTCCTGACTTTCATGGTCTGTCATCCTGACTTTCTGGCCTGTTGTCCTGACTTTCATGTTCTGTTGTCCTGACTTTCATGGCCAGTTGTTCTGAGTTTCATGATCTGTTGTCCTGAGTTTCATGGTCTGTCGGCCTGAGTTTCATGGTCTGTTGTCCTGAGTTGCATGGTCTGTTGTCTTGAGTTCCTATGTCTGTTGTCCTGACTTTCATGGTCTGTCGTCCTGACTTTCATGGTCTGTTGTCCTGAGTTGCATGGTCTGTTGTCTTGAGTTCCTTTGTCTGTCGTCCTGACTTTCATGACCAGTTGTCCTCAGTTTCATGTTCTGTTGTCCTGACTTTCATGGTCTGTCATCCTGACTTTCATAGCCTGTTGTCCTGACTTTCATGGTTTGTTGTCCTGAGTTCATTGGTCTGCCGTCCTGACTTTCGTGGTCTGTCGTCCTGACTTTCATGGTCTGTCGTCCTGAATTTCATGGTCTGTGTCCTGATTTCATGGTCTAATATCCTGACTTTCATGGTCTGTTGTCCTGACTTTCCTCTCATGTCTGTTGTCCTGACTTTCATCCAGTTGAGTTTCATGTTCTGTTGTCCTGACTTTCATGGTCTGTCATCCTGACTTTCATGGCCTGTTGTCCTGACTTTCATGGTCTGTTGTCCTGACTTTCATGGCCAGTTGTTCTGAGTTTCATGTCTGTTGTCCTGAGTTTCATGGTCTGTCGGCCTGAGTTTCATGGTCTGTTGTCCTGTTCTCATGGTCTGTTGTCCTGAGTTCCTATGTCTGTTGTCCTGACTTTCATGACCAGTTGTCCTCAGTTTCATGTTCTGTTGTCCTGATTTCATGGTCTGTCATCCTGACTTTCAGGGCCTGTTGTCCTGACTTTCATGGTCTGTTGTCCTGACTTTCATGGCCAGTTGTTCTGAGTTTCATGATCTGTTGTCCTGAGTTTCATGGTCTGTCGGCCTGAGTTTCATGGTCTGTTGTCCTGAGTTGCATGGTCTGTTGTCCTGAGTTCCTTGGTCTGTTGTCCTGACTTTCATGGTCTGTCGTCCTGACTTTCATGGTCTGTTGTCCTGAGTTGCATGGTCTGTTGTCCTGAGTTCCTTTGTCTGTCATCCTGACCTGACCAGTTGTCCTGTTTCATGTTCTGTTGTCCTGACTTTCATGGTCTGTCATCCTGAATTTCATGGTCTGTCGTCCTGAATTTCATGGTCTATGATCCTGACTTTCATAGTCTGTTGTCCTGACTCTCCTGATCTGTTGTCCTGACTTTCATGACCAGTTGACAACACAGTTTCATGTTCTGTTGTCCTGACTTTCATGGTCTGTCATCCTGACTTTCATGGTCTGTTGTCCTGACTTTCATGGTCTGTTGTCTGACTTTCCTGACTGTGGTCTGTCTGTCTGGTCCTGACTTTCATGGCCAGTTGTCTGTTTCATGATCTGTTGTCCTGAGTTTCATGGTCTGTTGTCCTGTTTCATGGTCTGTTGTCCTGAGTTCATGGTCTGTTGTCTTGAGTTCCTATGTCTGTTGTCCTGACTTTCATGGTCTGTTGTCCTGACTTTCATGGTCTGTTGTCCCCTGCATGGTCTGTTGTGGTCTGTTGTCCTGACTTTCATGACCAGTTGTCCTCAGTTTCATGTTCTGTTGTCCTGACTTTCATGGCCTGTTGTCCTGACTTTCATGGCCAGTTGTTCTGAGTTTCATGATCTGTTGTCCTGAGTTTCATGGTCTGTCGGCCTGAGTTTCATGGTCTGTTGTCCTGAGTTGCATGGTCTGTTGTCTTGAGTTCCTATGTCTGTTGTCCTGACTTTCATGGTCTGTCGTCCTGACTTTCATGGTCTGTTGTCCTGAGTTTCATGGTCTGTTGTCTTGAGTTCTTTGTCTGTCGTCCTGACTTTCATGACCAGTTGTCCTCAGTTTCATGTTCTGTTGTCCTGACTTTCATGGTCTGTCATCCTGACTTTCAGGGCCTGTTGTCCTGACTTTCATGTTCTGTTGTCCTGACTTTCATGGCCAGTTGTTCTGAGTTTCATGATCTGTTGTCCTGAGTTTCATGGTCTGTCGGCCTGAGTTTCATGGTCTGTTGTCCTGAGTTGCATGGTCTGTTGTCTTGAGTTCCTATGTCTGTTGTCCTGACTTTCATGGTCTGTCGTCCTGACTTTCATGGTCTGTTGTCCCGAGTTGCATGGTCTGTTGTCTTGAGTTCCTTTGTCTGTCGTCCTGACTTTCATGACCAGTTGTCCTCAGTTTCATGTTCTGTTGTCCTGACTTTCATGGTCTGTCATCCTGACTTTCTGGCCTGTTGTCCTGACTTTCATGGTTTGTTGTCCTGAGTTCATTGGTCTGTTGTCCTGACTTTCGTGGTCTGTCGTCCTGACTTTCATGGTCTGTTGTCCTGAATTTCATGGTCTGTCGTCCTGAATTTCATGGTCTATGATCCTGACTTTCATGTCTGTTGTCCTGACTCTCATGATCTGTTGTCCTGACTTTCATGACCAGTTCTCCTGAGTTTCATGTCTGTTGTCCTGACTTTCATGGTCTGTCATCCTGACTTTCTGGTCTGTTGTCCTGACTTTCATGGTCTGTTGTCCTGACTTTCATGGCCAGTTGTTCTGAGTTTCATGATCTGTTGTCCTGAGTTTCATGGTCTGTCGTCCTGAGTTTCATGGTCTGTTGTCCTGACTTTCATGGTCTGTTGTCCTGAGTTCCTATGTCTGTTGTCCTGACTTTCATGGACCTGTTGTCCTCAGTTTCATGTTCTGTTGTCCTGAATTTCATGGTCTGTCATCCTGACTTTCAGGGCCTGTTGTCCTGACTTTCATGGTCTGTTGTCCTGACTTTCATGGCCAGTTGTTCTGAGTTTCATGATCTGTTGTCCTGAGTTTCATGGTCTGTCGGCCTGAGTTTCATGGTCTGTTGTCCTGAGTTGCATGGTCTGTTGTCTTGAGTTCCTTTGTCTGTTGTCCTGACTTTCATGGTCTGTCGTCCTGACTTTCATGGTCTGTTGTCCCGAGTTGCATGGTCTGCTGTCTTGAGTTCCTTTGTCTGTCATCCTGACTTTCATGACCAGTTGTCCTCAGTTTCATGTTCTGTTGTCCTGACTTTCATGGTCTGTCATCCTGAATTTTATGGTCTGTCGTCCTGAATTTCATGGTCTATGATCCTGACTTTCATAGTCTGTTGTCCTGACTCTCCTGATCTGTTGTCCTGACTTTCATGACCAGTTGTCCTCAGTTTCATGTTCTGTTCTCCTGACTTTCATGGTCTGTCATCCTGACTTCCAGGGCCTGTTGTCCTGACTTTCATGGTCTGTTGTCCTGACTTTCATGGCCAGTTGTTCTGAGTTTCATGATCTGTTGTCCTGAGTTTCATGGTCTGTCGGCCTGAGTTTCATGGTCTGTTGTCCTGAGTTGCATGGTCTGTTGTCTTGAGTTCCTATGTCTGTTGTCCTGACTTTCATGGTCTGTCGTCCTGACTTTCATGGTCTGTTGTCCCGAGTTGCATGGTCTGTTGTCTTGAGTTCCTTTGTCTGTCGTCCTGACTTTCATGACCAGTTGTCCTCAGTTTCATGTTCTGTTGTCCTGACTTTCATGGTCTGTCATCCTGACTTTCAGGGCCTGTTGTCCTGACTTTCATGTTCTGTTGTCCTGACTTTCATGGCCAGTTGTTCTGAGTTTCATGATCTGTTGTCCTGAGTTTCATGGTCTGTCGGCCTGAGTTTCATGGTCTGTTGTCCTGAGTTGCATGGTCTGTTGTCTTGAGTTCCTATGTCTGTTGTCCTGACTTTCATGGTCTGTCGTCCTGACTTTCATGGTCTGTTGTCCCGAGTTGCATGGTCTGTTGTCTTGAGTTCCTTTGTCTGTCGTCCTGACTTTCATGACCAGTTGTCCTCAGTTTCATGTTCTGTTGTCCTGACTTTCATGGTCTGTCATCCTGACTTTCATAGCCTGTTGTCCTGACTTTCATGGTTTGTTGTCCTGAGTTCATTGGTCTGCCGTCCTGACTTTCGTGGTCTGTCGTCCTGATTTTCGTGGTCTGTCGTCCTGAATTTCATGGTCTGTCATCCTGAATTTCATGGTCTGTCATCCTGAATTTCATGGTCTATGATCCTGACTTTCATAGTCTGTTGTCCTGACTCTCCTGATCTGTTGTCCTGACTTTCATGACCAGTTGTCCTCAGTTTCATGTTCTGTTGTCCTGACTTTCATGGTCTGTCATCCTGACTTCAGGGCCTGTTGTCCTGACTTTCATGGTCTGTTGTCCTGACTTTCATGGCCAGTTGTTCTGAGTTTCATGATCTGTTGTCCTGAGTTTCATGGTCTGTCGGCCTGAGTTTCATGGTCTGTTGTCCTGAGTTGCATGGTCTGTTGTTTCCTCTGAGTATGTCTGTTGTCCTGACTTTCATGGTCTGTCGTCCTGACTTTCATGGTCTGTTGTTGTCGAGTTGCATGGTCTGTTGTCTTGAGTTCCTTTGTCTGTCGTCCTGACTTTCATGACCAGTTGTCCTCAGTTTCATGTTCTGTTGTCCTGACTTTCATGGTCTTTCATCCTGACTTTCATGGCCAGTTGTTCTGAGTTTCATGATCTGTTGTCCTGAGTTTCATGGTCTGTCGGCCTGAGTTTCATGGTCTGTTGTCCTGAGTTGCATGGTCTGTTGTCTTGAGTTCCTATGTCTGTTGTCCTGACTTTCATGGTCTGTCGTCCTGACTTTCATGGTCTGTTGTCCCGAGTTGCATGGTCTGTTGTCTTGAGTTCCTTTGTCTGTCGTCCTGACTTTCATGACCAGTTGTCCTCAGTTTCATGTTCTGTTGTCCTGACTTTCATGGTCTGTCATCCTGACTTTCATAGCCTGTTGTCCTGACTTTCATGGTTTGTTGTCCTGAGTTCATGGTCTGTTGTCCTGACTTTCATGGTCTGTTGTCCTGATTTTCATGGTCTGTCGTCCTGAATTTCATGGTCTGTTGATCCTGACTTTCATGGTCTGTTGTCCTGTTGTCCTGATCTGTTGTCCTGATTTTCATGACCAGTTGTCCTCAGTTTCATGTTCTGTTGTCCTGACTTTCATGGTCTGTTGTCCTGACTTTCATGGCCAGTTGTTCTGAGTTTCATGGTCTGTTGTCCTGAGTTTCATGGTCTGTCGGCCTGAGTTTCATGGTCTGTTGTCCTGAGTTGCATGGTCTGTTGTCCTGAGTTCCTTTGTCTGTTGTCCTGACTTTCATGGTCTGTCGTCCTGACTTTCATGGTCTGTTGTCCTGAGTTGCATGGTCTGTTGTCTTGAGTTCCTTTGTCTGGTCCTGACTTTCATGACCAGTTGTCCTCAGTTTCATGTCTGTTGTCCTGACTTTCATGGTCTGTCATCCTGACTTTCATGGTCTGTTGTCCTGAATTTCATGGCCTGTTGTCCTGACTTTCATGACCAGTTGTCCTCAGTTTCATGTTCTGATGTCCTGACTTTCATGGTCTGTCATCCTGACTTTCATGTTCTGTTGTCCTGACTTTCATGGTCTGTTGTCCTGACTTTCATGGCCAGTTGTACTCAGTTTCATGGAATAGTGTCCTGACTTCCATGGCCAGTTGTTCTGAGTTTCATGGTCTGTTGTCCTGAGTTTCATGGTCTGTTGTCCTGAGTTTCATGGTCTGTTGTCCTGACTTTCATGGCCAGTTGTCCTCAGTTTCCATGGACTGTTGTCCATCATGGTCAGTTGTTCTGAGTTTCATGGTCTGTTGTCTTGAATTACTCAGTTTGCCGTCCTGACTTTCATGACCAGTTGTCCTCAGTTTCATGTTCTGTTGTCCTGACTTTCATGGTCTGTCATCCTGACTTTCATGGCCAGTTGTCCTCAGTTTCATGGAATAGTGTCCTGACTTCCATGGCCAGTTGTTCTGAGTTTCATGGTCTGTTGTCCTGAGTTTCATGGTCTGTTGTCCTGACTTTCATGGTCTGTTGTCCTGACTTTCATGGCCAGTTGTCCTCAGTTTCATGGAATAGTGTCCTGACTTTCATGGCCAGTTGTTCTGAGTTTCATGGTCTGTTGTCCTGAGTTTCATGGTCTGTTGTCCGGAATTACTCAGTTTGCCGTCTTGACTTTCATGGTCCGTCGTCCTGAGTTTCATGGTCCGTTGTCCTGAGATCCTTTGTCTGTCTTCTTGACTTTCATGGTCTGTCGTCCTGACTTTCGTGGTCTGTCGTCCTGAATTTCCTGGTCTGTCATCCTGAATGTCATGGTCTGTCGTCCTGATTTTCCTGGTCTGTCGTACTGACTTTCATATTCTGTCGTCTGGAATTCCTTGGTCTGTCATCCTGACTTTCATGGTCTGTTGTCCTGACTTTCATGGTCTGTTGTCCTGAGTTGCATGGTCTGTTGTCCTGAGTTCATTGGTCTGCCGTCCTGACTTTCGTGGTCTGTCGCCCTGACTTTCGTGGTCTGTCGTCCTGAATTTCATGGTCTGTCATCCTGAATTTTATGGTCTGTCGTCCTGAATTTCATGGTCTATGATCCTGACTTTCATAGTCTGTTGTCCTGACTCTCCTGATCTGTTGTCCTGACTTTCATGACCAGTTGTCCTCAGTTTCATGTTCTGTTGTCCTGACTTTCATGGTCTGTCATCCTGACTTTCATGGTCTGTTGTCCCGAGTTGCATGGTCTGTTGTCTTGAGTTCCTTTGTCTGTCGTCCTGACTTTCATGACCAGTTGTCCTCAGTTTCATGTTCTGTTGTCCTGACTTTCATGGTCTTTCATCCTGACTTTCATGGCCAGTTGTTCTGAGTTTCATGATCTGTTGTCCTGAGTTTCATGGTCTGTCGGCCTGAGTTTCATGGTCTGTTGTCCTGAGTTGCATGGTCTGTTGTCTTGAGTTCCTATGTCTGTTGTCCTGACTTTCATGGTCTGTCGTCCTGACTTTCATGGTCTGTTGTCCCGAGTTGCATGGTCTGTTGTCTTGAGTTCCTTTGTCTGTCGTCCTGACTTTCATGACCAGTTGTCCTCAGTTTCATGTTCTGTTGTCCTGACTTTCATGGTCTGGTTCATCCTGACTTTCATGGCCAGTTGTTCTGAGTTTCATGATCTGTTGTCCTGAGTTTCATGGTCTGTCGGCCTGAGTTTCATGGTCTGTTGTCCTGAGTTGCATGGTCTGTTGTCTTGAGTTCCTATGTCTGTTGTCCTGACTTTCATGGTCTGTCGTCCTGACTTTCATGGTCTGTTGTCCTGATTTGCATGGTCTGTTGTCTTGAGTTCCTTTGTCTGTCGTCCTGACTTTCATGACCAGTTGTCCTCAGTTTCATGTTCTGTTGTCCTGACTTTCATGGTCTGTCATCCTGACTTTCATAGCCTGTTGTCCTGACTTTCATGGTTTGTTGTCCTGAGTTCATTGGTCTGCCGTCCTGACTTTCGTGGTCTGTCGTCCTGATTTTCGTGGTCTGTCGTCCTGAATTTCATGGTCTGTCATCCTGAATTTCATGGTCTGTCATCCTGAATTTCATGGTCTATGATCCTGACTTTCATAGTCTGTTGTCCTGACTCTCCTGATCTGTTGTCCTGACTTTCATGACCAGTTGTCCTCAGTTTCATGTTCTGTTCTCCTGACTTTCATGGTCTGTCATCCTGACTTCCAGGGCCTGTTGTCCTGACTTTCATGGTCTGTTGTCCTGACTTTCATGGCCAGTTGTTCTGAGTTTCATGATCTGTTGTCCTGAGTTTCATGGTCTGTCGGCCTGAGTTTCATGGTCTGTTGTCCTGAGTTGCATGGTCTGTTGTCTTGAGTTCCTATGTCTGTTGTCCTGACTTTCATGGTCTGTTGTCCTGACTTTCATGGTCTGTTGTCCCGAGTTGCATGGTCTGTTGTCTTGAGTTCCTTTGTCTGTCGTCCTGACTTTCATGACCAGTTGTCCTCAGTTTCATGTTCTGTTGTCCTGACTTTCATGGTCTTTCATCCTGACTTTCATGGCCAGTTGTTCTGAGTTTCATGTCTGTTGTCCTGAGTTTCATGGTCTGTCAGTTGTCCTGAGTTTCATGGTCTGTTGTCCTGAGTTGCATTGGCTGTCTGTCTTGAGTTCATGGTCTGTTGTCCTGACTTTCATGGTCTGTTGTCCTGACTTTCATGGTCTGTTGTCCTGAGTTTCATGGTCTGTTGTCTTGAGTTCCTTTGTCTGTGTCCTGACTTTCATGACCAGTTGTCCTGAGTTTCATGTTCTGTTGTCCTGACTTTCATGGTCTGTCATCCTGACTTTCATGGTCTGTTGTCCTGACTTTCATGGTTTGTTGTCCTTTCATTGGTCTGTGTCCTGACTTTCATGGTCTGTCCTGATTTTCGTGGTCTGTCGTCCTGAATTTCATGGTCTATGATCCTGACTTTCATAGTCTGTTGTCCTGACTCTCCTGATCTGTTGTCCTGATTTTCATGACCAGTTGTCCTCAGTTTCATGTTCTGTTGTCCTGACTTTCATGGTCTGTTGTCCTGACTTTCATGGCCAGTTGTTCTGAGTTTCATGATCTGTTGTCCTGAGTTTCATGGTCTGTCGGCCTGAGTTTCATGGTCTGTTGTCCCGAGTTGCATGGTCTGTTGTCTTGAGTTCCTTTGTCTGTTGTCCTGACTTTCATGGTCTGTCGTCCTGACTTTCATGGTCTGTTGTCCCGAGTTGCATGGTCTGTTGTCTTGAGTTCCTTTGTCTGTCGTCCTGACTTTCATGACCAGTTGTCCTCAGGTTCATGTTCTGTTGTCCTGACTTTCATGGTCTGTCATCCTGACTTTCAGGGCCTGTTGTCCTGAATTTCATGGCCTGTTGTCCTGACTTTCATGACCAGTTGTCCTCAGTTTCATGTTCTGATGTCCTGACTTTCATGGTCTGTCATCCTGACTTTCATAGCCAGTTGTCCTGACTTTCATGGTCTGTTGTCCTGACTTTCATGGCCAGTTGTACTCAGTTTCATGGAATAGTGTCCTGACTTCCATGGCCAGTTGTTCTGAGTTTCATGGTCTGTTGTCCTGAGTTTCATAGTCTGTTGTCCTGACTTTCATGGTCTGTTGTCCTGACTTTCGTGGCCAGTTGTCCTCAGTTTCATGGAATAGTGTCCTGACTTTCATGGCCAGTTGTTCTGAGTTTCATGGTCTGTTGTCCGGAATTACTCAGTTTGCCGTCTTGACTTTCATGACCAGTTGTCCTCAGTTTCATGTTCTGTTGTCCTGACTTTCATGGTCTTTCATCCTGACTTTCATGGCCAGTTGTACTCAGTTTCATGGAATAGTGTCCTGACTTCCATGGCCAGTTGTTCTGAGTTTCATGGTCTGTTGTCCTGAGTTTCATGGTCTGTTGTCCTGACTTTCATGGTCTGTTGTCCTGACTTTCATGGCCAGTTGTCCTCAGTTTCATGGAATAGTGTCCTGACTTTCATGGCCAGTTGTTCTGAGTTTCATGGTCTGTTGTCCTGAGTTTCATGGTCTGTTGTCCGGAATTATGGTTCAGTTTGCCGTCTTGACTTTCATGGTCCGTCGTCCTGAGTTTCATGGTCCTGTCCTGAGATCCTTTGTCTGTCTTCTTGACTTTCATGGTCTGTCGTCCTGACTTTCGTGGTCTGTCGTCCTGAATTTCCTGGTCTGTCATCCTGAATGTCATGGTCTGTGTCCTGATTTTCCTGGTCTGTCGTACTGACTTTCATATTCTGTCGTCTGAATTCTTGGTCTGTCATCCTGACTTTCATGGTCTGTTGTCCTGACTTTCATGGTCTGTTGTCCTGAGTTGCATGGTCTGTTGTCCTGAGTTCATTGGTCTGCCGTCCTGACTTTCGTGGTCTGTCGCCCTGACTTTCGTGGTCTGTCGTCCTGAATTTCATGGTCTGTCATCCTGAATTTTATGGTCTGTCGTCCTGAATTTCATGGTCTATGATCCTGACTTTCATAGTCTGTTGTCCTGACTCTCCTGATCTGTTGTCCTGACTTTCATGACCAGTTGTCCTCAGTTTCATGTTCTGTTGTCCTGACTTTCATGGTCTGTCATCCTGACTTTCATGGTCTGTTGTCCGACTTGGTCTGTTGTCTTGAGTTCCTTTGTCTGTGTCCTGACTTTCATGACCAGTTGTCCTCAGTTTCATGTTCTGTTGTCCTGACTTTCATGGTCTTTCATCCTGACTTTCATGGCCAGTTGTTCTGAGTTTCATGATCTGTTGTCCTGAGTTTCATGGTCTGTCGGCCTGAGTTTCATGGTCTGTTGTCCTGAGTTGCATGGTCTGTTGTCTTGAGTTCCTATGTCTGTTGTCCTGACTTTCATGGTCTGTCGTCCTGACTTTCATGGTCTGTTGTCCCGAGTTGCATGGTCTGTTGTCTTGAGTTCCTTTGTCTGTCGTCCTGACTTTCATGACCAGTTGTCCTCAGTTTCATGTTCTGTTGTCCTGACTTTCATGGTCTTTCATCCTGACTTTCATGGCCAGTTGTTCTGAGTTTCATGATCTGTTGTCCTGAGTTTCATGGTCTGTCGGCCTGAGTTTCATGGTCTGTTGTCCTGAGTTGCATGGTCTGTTGTCTTGAGTTCCTATGTCTGTTGTCCTGACTTTCATGGTCTGTCGTCCTGACTTTCATGGTCTGTTGTCCCGAGTTGCATGGTCTGTTGTCTTGAGTTCCTTTGTCTGTCGTCCTGACTTTCATGACCAGTTGTCCTCAGTTTCATGTTCTGTTGTCCTGACTTTCATGGTCTGTCATCCTGACTTTCATAGCCTGTTGTCCTGACTTTCATGGTTTGTTGTCCTGAGTTCATTGGTCTGCCGTCCTGACTTTCGTGGTCTGTCGTCCTGATTTTCGTGGTCTGTCGTCCTGAATTTCATGGTCTATGATCCTGACTTTCATAGTCTGTTGTCCTGACTCTCCTGATCTGTTGTCCTGATTTTCATGACCAGTTGTCCTCAGTTTCATGTTCTGTTGTCCTGACTTTCATGGTCTGTTGTCCTGACTTTCATGGCCAGTTGTTCTGAGTTTCATGATCTGTTGTCCTGAGTTTCATGGTCTGTCGGCCTGAGTTTCATGGTCTGTTGTCCTGAGTTGCATGGTCTGTTGTCTTGAGTTCCTTTGTCTGTTGTCCTGACTTTCATGGTCTGTCGTCCTGACTTTCATGGTCTGTTGTCCCGAGTTGCATGGTCTGTTGTCTTGAGTTCCTTTGTCTGTCGTCCTGACTTTCATGACCAGTTGTCCTCAGTTTCATGTTCTGTTGTCCTGACTTTCATGGTCTGTCATCCTGACTTTCATAGCCTGTTGTCCTGACTTTCATGGTCTGTTGTCCTGACTTTCATGGCCAGTTGTACTCAGTTTCATGGAATAGTGTCCTGACTTCCATGGCCAGTTGTTCTGAGTTTCATGGTCTGTTGTCCTGAGTTTCATAGTCTGTTGTCCTGACTTTCATGGTCTGTTGTCCTGACTTTCATGGCCAGTTGTCCTCAGTTTCATGGAATAGTGTCCTGACTTTCATGGCCAGTTGTTCTGAGTTTCATGGTCTGTTGTCCTGAGTTTCATGGTCTGTCGTCCTGAGTTTCATGGTCTGTTGTCCGGAATTACTCAGTTTGCCGTCTTGACTTTCATGACCAGTTGTCCTCAGTTTCATGTTCTGTTGTCCTGACTTTCATGGTCTGTCGTCCTGACTTTCATGGTCTTTCATCCTGACTTTCATGGCCAGTTGTACTCAGTTTCATGGAATAGTGTCCTGACTTCCATGGCCAGTTGTTCTGAGTTTCATGGTCTGTTGTCCTGAGTTTCATGGTCTGTTGTCCTGACTTTCATGGTCTGTTGTCCTGACTTTCATGGCCAGTTGTCCTCAGTTTCATGGAATAGTGTCCTGACTTTCATGGCCAGTTGTTCTGAGTTTCATGGTCTGTTGTCCTGAGTTTCATGGTCTGTTGTCCGGAATTACTCAGTTTGCCGTCTTGACTTTCATGGTCCGTCGTCCTGAGTTTCATGGTCCGTTGTCCTGAGATCCTTTGTCTGTCTTCTTGACTTTCATGGTCTGTCGTCCTGACTTTCGTGGTCTGTCGTCCTGAATTTCCTGGTCTGTCATCCTGAATGTCATGGTCTGTCGTCCTGATTTTCCTGGTCTGTCGTACTGACTTTCATATTCTGTCGTCTGGAATTCCTTGGTCTGTCATCCTGACTTTCATGGTCTGTTGTCCTGACTTTCATGGTCTGTTGTCCTGAGTTGCATGGTCTGTTGTCCTGAGTTCATTGGTCTGCCGTCCTGACTTTCGTGGTCTGTCGCCCTGACTTTCGTGGTCTGTCGTCCTGAATTTCATGGTCTGTCATCCTGAATTTTATGGTCTGTCGTCCTGAATTTCATGGTCTATGATCCTGACTTTCATAGTCTGTTGTCCTGACTCTCCTGATCTGTTGTCCTGACTTTCATGACCAGTTGTCCTCAGTTTCATGTTCTGTTGTCCTGACTTTCATGGTCTGTCATCCTGACTTTCAGGGCCTGTTGTCCTGACTTTCATGGTCTGTTGTCCTGACTTTCATGGCCAGTTGTTCTGAGTTTCATGATCTGTTGTCCTGAGTTTCATGGTCTGTCGGCCTGAGTTTCATGGTCTGTTGTCCTGAGTTGCATGGTCTGTTGTCCTGAGTTCCTATGTCTGTTGTCCTGACTTTCATGGTCTGTCTTGAGTTCCTGACTTTCATGGTCTGTTGTCCTGATGGTCTGCATGGTCTGTTGTCTTGAGTTCCTTTGTCTGTCATCCTGACTTTCATGACCAGTTGTCCTCAGTTTCATGTTCTGTTGTCCTGACTTTCATGGTCTGTCATCCTGACTTTCATAGCCTGTTGTCCTGACTTTCATGGTATGTTGTCCTGACTTTCATGGCCAGTTGTACTCAGTTTCATGGAATAGTGTCCTGACTTCCTTGGCCAGTTGTTCTGACTTTCATGGTCTGTTGTCCTGACTTTCATGGCCAGTTGTACTCAGTTTCATGGAATAGTGTCCGGAATTTCATGGCCAGTTGTTCTGAGTTTCTTGGTCTGTTGTCCTGAGTTTCCTGGTCTGTCGTCCTGAGTTTCCTGGTCTGTCGTCCTGAGTTTCATGGTCTGTCATCCTTTCTATATTAGGACAGCCTCAGTCTCAGCACAAGCCACAACTCAGACAAAGGTCTCATTACTAAAACAAAGACTGAACACCAGCTGGGAGAGCTAGCACAGTGTTTCTTGACTTTTGAAAGTACTAGACTGTTGATACAGTGCCATGTTTTCCGGGTTGGAGCGAGCGGTCGCATCGGCACTTCGCTCCGCAGGTAGTATAACTTTTTCATTACATTTCATTACATTTCATTATAGTACAACGGTTTGATTTGTCTAATCTTAGCAATTTCTTCTTAGCTAGCTACATAGCCGTCCTTGTATCAAAGATAATTGCATAATTATCGTATTTCGTCGTCCTAACGTAGTCTTCACTTCACCAGCTAGCCAGCTAGCAAACGCCCACCGATTAGCAGCACTGTTACACTCAACTGAACGACTTGATTAGTGTAGTGTTAGCTAGCTACATAGCTGTCTTTGCTGTCTTCGTATCCTAGATAATTGTGTAGTTTAGAGTGTGTAGTCTTAGAGTGATTATCTTAATTTACCGAGGTTAGCTAGCCAGCTATTTGTCGTCCTTAACGTAGGAGACTCTGCTAGCTAGCTAACAGCTAACAGCTAGCCAACGTCTACTGAATAGAACTCAACAACCCGGTCGCATTCACAGGTAGTATCACATTTTCATTTCATTTCATTACAGTACAACGGTTTGATTTGTTTGATCGTAGCTAGCTACATAGCTAGGCTACATAGCCGTCTTTGTATCAAAGATAATTGTGTAGTCTAGAGCGATTTTCTAGGTTAGCTAGCCAGCTATTGTCGTTCTTTTAACGCAACGTAACGTAAACAACACTGCTAGCTAGCCAGCTAGCCCCCGAATAGCAGCACTGCAGAAACTATTACACTCAACGGAACGACTTGATTAGTGTAGTGTCAACAACGCAGCCACTGCCAGCTAGCCTACTTCAGCAGTATTGTATCATTTTAATCATTTTAGTCAATAAGATTCTTGTTACGTAAGCTTAACTTTCTGAACATTCGAGACGTGTAGTCCACTTGTCATTACAATCTCCTTTGCATTAGCGTAGCCTCTTCTGTAGCCTGTCAACTATGTGTCTGTCTATCCCTGTTCTCTCCTCTCTGCACAGACCATACAAACGCTCCACACCGCGTGGCCGCGGCCACGCTAATCTGGTGGTCCCAGTGTGCACGACCCACGTGGAGTTCCAGGTCTCCGGTAGCCTCTGGAACTGCCGATCTGCGGCCAACAAGGCAGAGTTCATCTCAGTCTATGCCTCCCTCCAGTCCCTCGACTTCTTGGCACTGACGGAAACATGGATCACCACAGACAACACTGCTACTCCTACTGCTCTCTCTTCGTCCGCCCACGTGTTCTCGCACACCCCGAGAGCTTCTGGTCAGCGGGGTGGTGGCACCGGGATCCTCATCTCTCCCAAGTGGTCATTCTCTTTCTCCCCTTACCCATCTGTCTATCGCCTCCTTTGAATTCCATGCTGTCACAGTTACCAGCCCTTTCAAGCTTAACATCCTTATCATTTATCGCCCTCCAGGTTCCTCGGAGAGTTCATCAATGAGCTTGATACCTTGATAAGCTCCTTTCCTGAGGACGGCTCACCTCTCACAGTGCTGGGCGACTTTAACCACCCCACGTCTACCTTTGACTCATTCCTCTCTGCCTCCTTCTTTCCACTCCTCTCCTCTTTTGACCTCACCCTCTCACCTTCCCCCACTCACAAGGCAGGCAATACGCTCGACCTCATCTTTACTAGATGCTGTTCTTCCACTAACCTCATTGCAACTCCCTCCAAGTCTCCGACCACTACCTTGTATCCTTTTCCCTCTCGCTCTCATCTAACACCTCCCACACTGCCCCTACTCGGATGGTATCGCGCCGTCCCAACCTTCGCTCTCTCTCCCCCGCTACTCTCTCCTCTTCCATCCTATCATCTCTTCCCTCTGCTCAAACCTTCTCCAACTATCTCCTGATTCTGCCTCCTCAACCCTCCTCTCCTCCCTTTCTGCATCCTTTGACTCTCTATGTCCCCTATCCTCCAGGCCGGCTCGGTCCTCCCTCCCGCCCCGTGGCTCGACGACTCATTGCGAGCTCACAGAACAGGGCTCCGGGCAGCCGAGCGGAAATGGAGGAAAACTCGCCTCCCTGCGGACCTGGCATCCTTTCACTCCCTCCTCTCTACATTTTCCTCCTCTGTCTCTGCTGCTAAAGCCATTTTCTACCACTCTAAATTCCAAGCATCTGCCTCTAACCCTAGGAAGCTCTTTGCCACCTTCTCCTCCCTCCTGAATCCTCCTCCCCCTCCCCCCCCTCCTCCCTCTCTGCAGATGACTTCGTCAACCACTTTGAAAAGAAGGTCGACGACATCCGATCCTCGTTTGCTAAGTCAAACGACACCGCTGGTTCTGCTCACACTGCCCTACCCTGTGCTCTGACCTCTTTCTCCCCTCTCTCTCCAGATGAAATCTCGCGTCTTGTGACGGCCGGCCGCCCAACAACCTGCCCGCTTGACCCTATCCCCTCCTCTCTTCTCCAGACCATTTCCAAAGACCTTCTCCCTTACCTCACCTCGCTCATCAACTCATCCCTGACCGCTGGCTACGTCCCTTTCCGACTTCAAGAGAGCGAGAGTTGCACCCCTTCTGAAAAAACCTACACTCGATCCCTCCGATGTCAACAACTACAGACCAGTATCCCTTCTTTCTTTTCTCTCCAAAACTCTTGAACGTGCCGTCCTTGGCCAGCTCTCCCGCTATCTCTCTCTGAATGACCTTCTCGATCCAAATCAGTCAGGTTTCAAGACTAGTCATTCAACTGAGACTGCTCTTCTCTGTATCACGGAGGCGCTCCGCACCGCTAAAGCTAACTCTCTCTCCTCTGCTCTCATCCTTCTAGACCTATCGGCTGCCTTCGATACTGTGAACCATCAGATCCTCCTCTCCACCCTCTCCGAGTTGGGCATCTCCGGCGCGGCCCACGCTTGATTGCGTCCTACCTGACAGGTCGCTCCTACCAGGTGGCGTGGCGAGAATCTGTCTCCTCACCACGCGCTCTCACCACTGGTGTCCCCCAGGGCTCCGTTCTAGGCCCTCTCCTATTCTCGCTATACACCAAGTCACTTGGCCCTGTCATAACCTCACATGGTCTCTCCTATCATTGCTATGCAGACGACACACAATTAATCTTCTCCTTTCCCCTTCTGATGACCAGGTGGCGAATCGCATCTCTGCATGTCTGGCAGACATATCAGTGTGGATGACGGATCACCACCTCAAGCTGAACCTCGGCAAGACGGAGCTGCTCTTCCTCCCGGGAAGGACTGCCCGTTCCATGATCTCGCCATCACGGTCGACAACTCCATTGTGTCCTCCTCCCAGAGCGCTAAGAACCTTGGCGTGATCCTGGACAACACCCTGTCGTTCTCAACTAACATCAAGGCGGTGGCCCGTTCCTGTAGGTTCATGCTCTACAAGATCCGCAGAGTTCGACCCTGCCTCACACAGGAAGCGGCGCAGGTCCTAATCCAGGCACTTGTCATCTCCCGTCTGGATTACTGCAACTCGCTGTTGGCTGGGCTCCCTGCCTGTGCCATTAAACCCCTACAACTCATCCAGAACGCCGCAGCCCGTCTGGTGTTCAACCTTCCCAAGTTCTCTCTCACGTCACCCCGCTCCTCCGCTCTCTCCACTGGCTTCCAGTTGAAGCTCGCATCCGCTACAAGACCATGGTGCTTGCCTACGGAGCTGTGAGGGGAACGGCACCTCAGTACCTCCAGGCTCTGATCAGGCCCTACACCCAAACAAGGGCACTGCGTTCATCCACCTCTGGCCTGCTCGCCTCCCTACCACTGAGGAAGTACAGTTCCCGCTCAGCCCAGTCAAAACTGTTCGCTGCTCTGGCCCCCAATGGTGGAACAAACTCCCTCACGACGCCAGGACAGCGGAGTCAATCACCACCTTCCGGAGACACCTGAAACCCCACCTCTTTAAGGAATACCTAGGATAGGATAAGTAATCCTTCTCACCCCCCTTTAAGATTTAGATGCACTATTGTAAAGTGACTGTTCTACTGGATGTCATAAGGTGAATGCACCAATTTGTAAGTCGCTCTGGATAAGAGCGTCTGCTAAATGACTTAAATGTAAATGTAAATGTAAATACAATGTGTATGCATTTTCCGATTAACTTATACTGTATCTCTCTACGCACAAGGGTTCTGCCCATATGACACATGAAATAATATGTGGGTGAACCTTTTGTCAGAAATGGCTTTGACAGACAAATTCATTTATCCTATTATTTGTTTGATATGTTTTTAGAAAAAGACCGCCCTCGATGTGACAGCCCTTGATGCAATTAAATTGAATTAATTAATTTGTGTTAGCAGCTTGTCTATGCGGATGTACGTGTGTAGGAATGTATGAAACTGCCTGAATCCCTCTACTATGAAAGATTACATAAAAAAATATTTCAATAATATGATTTTTTTCACCTGAGGACTAAACCGAGTCGTGTGTTCCTCATCAATATGCAGTGATAGCTTTTTTTCAAACATTTCATAAGAAAGTATGGGCACATCCTCAATTTGAACTGCATTCACACCAACCTTAACAATGGAAGTAGAGCAGGCTCTTATTTGTCTCGCCTCACATTTTCAATGAAAGTTAATCTAACAATTGCTTATAAAATTTGAGTCTCATAACTCCTTTCGAGGTAAGAAAACAATTCGAATGAGGTTAACATTTTGTGAAACTATCCCCCTCTCCTCTCCTTCATCTGCACTGAGGTAAAATGACTAAAACAAAAGCGAGTTGTTGGTACATAACACCAGCATCCTCTCAATGCTCCTGTGTTTTCAGATCCGTGCAGATGAAGGAGAGAAGGCATTCCCTGTTGTCCTTTGTGTTAGCTGCTTTAGGAAAATGAATTCTTTAAAGGTCAATCTGCAGTTCAAACAACGTCACAAGGCTTTTTTATTCTCTATTTTGGTTAGGCCAGGGTGTGACTAGGGTGGGCGTTCTATGTTCTTTTTTCTATGTTTTTGTTTTTCTTTGTTTTTGGCCGGGTATGATTCTCAATCAGGGACAGCTGTCTGTCGTTGTCTCTGATTGAGAACCATACTTAGGCAGCCTGTTTTCCCACTATGGGTTGTGGGTATTTATTTTCTGTTTAATGTTTTTGTTGCACCTTACAGAACTGTTCGTTTGTCGGTTTGTTGTTTTTGTTCAGTATTCATCTTTATTAAAATTATTATGAATACGTACCACTCTGCACTTTGGTCCTCTTCTCCTTCTCCCGATGACAATCGTTACAAACTATTATAGTTTACCAAAATGACTGTTCTGATAAACCACTGTTTTGATAAACGGTAATTGAACTCCACAGGTATGCTGGCCCATGTTGAGTCAAATTTTCCCCACAGTTGTGTCAAGTTGGTTGGATGTCCTTTGGGTGATGGACCATGCTTGATAAACAAGGGAAACGGTTGAGCGTGAAAATCTCTGCAGCGTTGCGGTTCTTAACACACTCAAACCGGTGCGCCTGGCAGCTACTACCATACCCTTTTCAGAAGCACTTCAATATTTTGTCTTGCCCATTCCCCCTCTCAATGGCATACATACACCATCCATGTCTTAATTGTCTCAAAGCTTAAAAATCATTGTTTAACCTGTCTCCTCCCCTTCATCTACACTGATTGAAGTGGTTTTATCAAGTGAAATCAATAAGGGATAATAGCTTTCAGCTGGATTCACCTGGTCAGTCTGTCATGGAAAGAGATGTTTTGTACACTTAGTGTATAATTAATTTAAAAATCCAAAAATGAATGCAAATCACAGATTGTCCCACACTGTGCCATCAACGACACAGCAGTCCTCCACAATTAATATGAGGGAAAGAGGGAGATTAGGGTGACAGGACCAAATTGAGTTCATTTAATTTATGCTGTGGCCTCTGTAGAAATGAGGCAATACATCATGTGGCTGTTTGAAGACTGTGGTTGTTCATTTTAATTGAATTTCAAACCATAGAAGAACAGAATGGTACACAGTATAGCTGATGTTGTCCTCATTGCTATTAGGTGGTGAGCCTCATCAGTGAAATGTTGTGTGTGTGTGTGTGTGTTTGTTTGTGCGTGTTTGTGTGCACATGGTGTGTGTGTACAGTGACGCTCCAGTGTAATATTGTTATTTGTCATAGCTGCCCTCACAGAGTAATGGCTTCAAGCGCTCAACTATAGAGACAATAATCTATCTATTTGACTATCGCAAAAAGAGACGCAAAAACAGCACACAGGAGTGACGTTCCTAACCCATAGGTTAAAGTTTCCATCACTGTGACGGATTTCTGTCATATAGAGTTCAACATTTTGGGTGGTGTTAATGCGCTGCTGTAGTAACAGTCTCGGTTTGAACATCAACTTAGGTACATTGCAATTGACCTGATGGGACTTCGGTCTCAGTGGGTTTCTGATATTGGCACTGAATAAGGGCAGTGATGGAAGGAGGAGAGCTCTGGACCAATGCCAAAACCCTTTGGAAAGTGAGCCTTGTTGAAACAGCAGGTAAATAGATATGGATTTTCAGGTCCCAGACTGCATCAGCTGCAGATTGCAATTAAATCCAAAGTAGTGCCACTGGGGAGAAGGGGAGGGTTGATGTTATGTGGCTTGACTTTGAGCAAATGCTTGGACTTCCGCTATTTTCTAAAACTAGAAGGGATTAGTTTGACCTCTGGTCTAGAAACCAATCAAACCAAGTCAAGTAGTATCATGTACTATCTGTGCCATCATGTCTTGTGTTATGTGTGTCATCGTGTCTTGTGTTATGTGTGTCATCGTGTCTTGTGTTATGGGTGTCATCGTGTCTTGTGTTATGTGTGTCATCGTGTCTTGTGTTATGGGTGTCATCGTGTCTTGTGTTATGTGTGTCATCGTGTCTTGTGTTATGGATGTCATCAAATAATCGCAAAAAGAGACGCAAAAAACAGCACACAGGAAGACTTGTTCCTCATAACCCTCATGCCCTATGTTTTCCAAAGGACGTACGTTTTGTTATGGATGTTGAGAGAGATTAGAAAGGAATGGAAGACACTAATAGAAGACTATTATGACTGTGCTTACCCCTCTGTAAACTTACAGGAAACAAAGTTATGTACTGGGTATAATTAATCGAATCCATTATTGTTTTCCCACAGGTCAACGGGACAGAAATTGAATATGAGTTTGAAGAAATCACACTAGAGCGGGTGAGTTGATGCACACAGTCTGAAAGGACTCTATTTAAAAGAACCCAGCGAGGACTGCAGTCATTGAAATTGAATGAGGGACGCTCATCTCAGTCATTGAAATTGAATGAGGGATGCTCATCTCAGTCATTGAAATTGAATGAGGGATGCTCATCTCAGTCATTGAAATTGAATGAGGGATGCTCATCTCAGTCATTGAAATTGAATGAGGGACGCTCATCACAGTCATTGAAATTGAATGAGGGATGCTCATCACAGTCATTGAAATTGAATGAGGGATGCTCATCACAGTCATTGAAATTGAATGAGGGACGCTCATCTCAGTCATTGAAATTGAATGAGGGATGCTCATCTCAGTCATTGAAATTGAATGAGGGATACTCATCTCAGTCATTGAAATTGAAATGAGGATGCTCATCACAGTCATTGAAATTGAATGAGGGATGCTCATCACAGTCATTGAAATTGAATGAGGGACGCTCATCACAGTCATTGAAATGGAATGAGGACGCTCATCTCAGTCATTGAAATTGAATGATGGGATACTCATCTCAGTCATTGAAATTGAATGAGGGATGCTCATCTCAGTCATTGAAATTGAATGAGGACATTCATCACAGTCATTGAAATTGAATGAGGGATGCTCATCACAGTCATTGAAATTGAATGAGGGATGCTCATCACAGTCATTGAAATTGAATGAGGGACGCTCATCACAGTCATTGAAATTGAATGAGGGTATACTCATCACAGTCATTGAAATTGAACAAGGTATGCTCATCACAGTCATTGAAATTGAATGAGGGATGCTCATCTCAGTCATTGAAATTGAACAAGGTATACTCATCACAGTCATTGAAATTGAATGAGGGATGCTCATCTCAGTCATTGAAATTGAATGAGGACGCTCATCTCAGTCATTGAAATTGAATGAGGTACGCTCATCACAGTCATTGAAATTGAATGAGGATGCTCATCTCAGTCATTGAAATTGAATGAGGGATGCTCATCTCAGTCATTGAAATTGAATGTAGGGACGCTCATCTCAGTCATTGAAATTGAATGAGGGATGCTCATCACAGTCATTGAAATTGAATGAGGGATGCTCATCACAGTCATTGAAATTGAATGAGGATGCTCATCACAGTCATTGAAATTGAATGAGGATGCTCATCTCAGTCATTGAAATTGAATGAGGGATGCTCATCACAGTCATTGAAATTGAATGAGGGATGCTCATCTCAGTCATTGAAATTGAATGAGGGATGCTCATCTCAGTCATTGAAATTGAATGAGGGACGCTCATCACAGTCATTGAAATTGAATGAGGGATGCTCATCACAGTCATTGAAATTGAATGAGGGATGCTCATCACAGTCATTGAAATTGAATGAGGGACGCTCATCACAGTCATTGAAATGGAATGAGGGATGCTCATCTCAGTCATTGAAATTGAACATGGTATACTCATCACAGTCATTGAAATTGAACAAGGTATACTCATCACAGTCATTGAAATTGAACAAGGTATACTCATCACAGTCATTGAAATTGAACAAGGTATACTCATCACAGTCATTGAAATTGAACAAGGTATGCTCATCACAGTCATTGAAATTGAACAAGGTATGCTCATCACAGTCATTGAAATTGAACAAGGTATACTCATCACAGTCATTGAAATTGAACAAGGTATACTCATCACAGTCATTGAAATTGAACAAGGTATACTCATCACAGTCATTGAAATTGAACAAGGTATACTCATCACAGTCATTGAAATTGAACAAGGTATACTCATCACAGTCATTGAAATTGAACAAGGTATACTCATCACAGTCATTGAAATTGAACAAGGTATGCTCATCACAGTCATTGAAATTGAACAAGGTATGCTCATCTCAGTCATTGAAATTGAATGAGGGATGCTCATCTCAGTCATTGAAATTGAATGAGGGATGCTCATCACAGTCATTGAAATTGAATGAGGGATGCTCATCACAGTCATTGAAATTGAATGAGGGATGCTCATCACAGTCATTGAAATTGAATGAGGGATGCTCATCTCAGTCATTGAAATTGAATGAGGGACGCTCATCACAGTCATTGAAATTGAATGAGGGATGCTCATCTCAGTCATTGAAATTGAATGAGGGATGCTCATCACAGTCATTGAAATTGAATGAGGGATGCTCATCACAGTCATTGAAATTGAATGAGGGATGCTCATCTCAGTCATTGAAATTGAATGAGGGACGCTCATCACAGTCATTGAAATTGAATGAGGGATGCTCATCACAGTCATTGAAATTGAATGAGGGATGCTCATCACAGTCATTGAAATTGAATGAGGGATGCTCATCACAGTCATTGAAATTGAATGAGGGACGCTCATCACAGTCATTGAAATGGAATGAGGGATGCTCATCTCAGTCATTGAAATTGAATGAGGGATGCTCATCACAGTCATTGAAATTGAATGAGGGATGCTCATCACAGTCATTGAAATTGAATGAGGGATGCTCATCACAGTCATTGAAATTGAATGAGGGATGCTCATCACAGTCATTGAAATTGAATGAGGGATGCTCATCACAGTCATTGAAATTGAATGAGGGATGCTCATCACAGTCATTGAAATTGAATGAGGGAAGCTCATCTCAGTCATTGAAATTGAATGAGGGACGCTCATCACAGTCATTGAAATTGAATGAGGGATGCTCATCACAGTCATTGAAATTGAATGAGGGATGCTCATCTCAGTCATTGAAATTGAATGAGGGATGCTCATCACAGTCATTGAAATTGAATGAGGGATGCTCATCTCAGTCATTGAAATTGAATGAGGGACGCTCATCTCAGTCATTGAAATTGAATGAGGATGCTCATCACAGTCATTGAAATTGAATGAGGGATGCTCATCACAGTCATTGAAATTGAATGAGGGATGCTCATCACAGTCATTGAAATTGAATGAGGGACGCTCATCTCAGTCATTGAAATTGAATGAGGGATGCTCATCACAGTCATTGAAATTGAATGAGGGATGCTCATCTCAGTCATTGAAATTGAATGAGGATGCTCATCTCAGTCATTGAAATTGAATGAGGGACGCTCATCTCAGTCATTGAAATTGAATGAGGGATGCTCATCACAGTCATTGAAATTGAATGAGGATGCTCATCACAGTCATTGAAATGGAATGAGGGACGCTCATCACAGTCATTGAAATGGAATGAGGACGCTCATCTCAGTCATTGAAATTGAACAAGGTATACTCATCACAGTCATTGAAATTGAACAAGGTATACTCATCACAGTCATTGAAATTGAACAAGGTATGCTCATCACAGTCTTTGAAATTGAACATGGTATACTCATCACAGTCATTGAAATTGAACAAGGTATACTCATCACAGTCATTGAAATTGAACAAGGTATGATCATCACAGTCTTTGAAATTGAACAAGGTATACTCATCACAGTCATTGAAATTGAACAAGGTATACTCATCACAGTCATTGAAATTGAACAAGGTATGCTCATCACAGTCATTGAAATTGAACAAGGTATGCTCATCACAGTCATTGAAATTGAACAAGGTATACTCATCACAGTCATTGAAATTGAACAAGGTATGCTCATCACAGTCATTGAAATTGAACAAGGTATGCTCATCACAGTCATTGAAATTGAACAAGGTATGCTCATCTCAGTCATTGAAATTGAATGAGGGATGCTCATCTCAGTCATTGAAATTGAATGAGGGATGCTCATCACAGTCATTGAAATTGAATGAGGGATGCTCATCACAGTCATTGAAATTGAATGAGGGATGCTCATCACAGTCATTGAAATTGAATGAGGACGCTCATCTCAGTCATTGAAATTGAATGAGGGATGCTCATCACAGTCATTGAAATTGAATGAGGGATGCTCATCTCAGTCATTGAAATTGAATGAGGGACGCTCATCTCAGTCATTGAAATTGAATGAGGGATGCTCATCACAGTCATTGAAATTGAACGAGGTATACTCATCACAGTCATTGAAATTGAACAAGGTATACTCATCACAGTCATTGAAATTGAATGAGGACGCTCATCACAGTCATTGAAATTGAACAAGGTATACTCATCACAGTCATTGAAATTGAACAAGGTATACTCATCACAGTCATTGAAATTGAACAAGGTATGATCATCACAGTCTTTGAAATTGAACGAGGTATACTCATCACAGTCATTGAAATTGAACAAGGTATGATCATCACAGTAATTGAAATTGAACATGGTATACTCATCACAGTCATTGAAATTGAACAAGGTATGATCATCACAGTCATTTCCCATAAAGGGCATCATAATCTAGCGTAGTCGTTAAATGCGACAGGCAGGATACGTTAATAGGCCAAGTTAAGAGGCAGCTGCTGCATATTGTAAATCAAATCAAATCAAATTTTATTTGTCACATACACATGGTTAGCCGATGTTAATGCGAGTGTAGCGAAATGCTTGTGCTTCTAGTTCCGACAATGCAGTAATAACCAACAAGTAATCTAACTAACAATTCCAAAACTACTGTCTTATACACAGTGTAAGGGGATAAAGAATATGTACATAAAGATATATGAATGAGTGATGGTACAGAGCAGCATAGGCTCTACAGTAGATGGTATCGAGTACAGTATATACATATGAGATGAGTATGTAAACAAAGTGGCATAGTTAAAGTGGCTAGTGATACATGTATTACATAAGGATGCAGTAGATGATATAGAGTACAGTATATACGTATGCATATGCGATGAATAATGTAGGGTATGTAAACAATATATTAGGTAGCATTGTTTAACTTCTTGCGTCGAGCCATCCCGGATCCGGTATCGTGACTACAGCCTCAAGCTCATGACCATAACACAACGTTAACTATTCATGAAAATCGCAAATGAAATTAAATGAATCTATTTGCTCTCAAGCTTAGCCTTTTGTTAACAACACTGTCATCTCAGATTTTCAAAATACACTTCTCAACCATTGCAAAACAAGCATTTGTGTAACAGTATTGATGGCTAACGTAGCATTTAGCGTAGCATTTAGCGTTAGCATTCAGCATGCAACATTTTCCACAAAAACCATAAAAGCATTCAAATAAAATCATTTACGTTTGAAGAACTTCAGATGTTTTCAATGAGGAGACTCTCAGATAGCAAATGTTCAGTTTTTCCTGAAAGATTATTTGTTTAGGACAAATCGCTCCGTTTTCTGCGTCACGTTTAGCTACGAAAAAACCCTGGATCCAGGATTGTGTAAATCTATCAGCAAGCTCATTAGCATAACACAACGTTAACTATTCATGAAAATCGCAAATGAAATGAAATGAATCTATTTGCTCTCAAGCTTAGCCTTTTGTTACCAACACTGTCATCTCAGATTTTCAAAATATGCTTCTCAATCATTGCAAAACAAGCATTTGTGTAACAGTATTGATGGCTAACGTACCATTTAGCATTAGCATTCAGCATGCAACATTTTCCACAAAAACCATAAAAGCATTCAAATAAAATCATTTACCTTTGAAGAACGTCAGATGTTTTCAATGAGGAGACTCTGTTAGACAGCAAATGTTCCGTTTTTACAGAAAATATTATTTGTGTCGACTAATCGCTGTTTTGTTCATCGCGTTTGGGTAAGGGAAAAAAAAAAGTCATTAAAACGCGAACTTTTTTCCAAATTAACTCCATAATATCGACAGAAACATGGCAAACGATGTTTAGAATCAATCCTCAAGGTGTTTTTCACATATCTATCGACGATAAAATCCATCGTGGCAGTTTACTTTCAATTCTGAAGAAATGGAACATGCATGGACTTACTGATTACGCACACAGGACACCGGGTGGGACACCAGGTAAATGTAGTCTCTTATGGTCAATCTTCCAATGATATGCCTACAAGCACGTCACAATGCTGCAGACACCTCGGGGAATATACAGAAAGCGCAGGCTCATTCCTGGCGCAATCACAGCCATATAAGGAGACATTGGAACACAGCGCCTACAGAATCCGGGGCATTTCCTGTATGAAACATCATCTTGGTTTCGCCTATTGCATTAGTTCTGGGGCACGCACAGATAATATCTTTGCAGTTTTGGAGACGTCAGAGTTGTGTCTTTCCAAGGCTGTCAATTCCATGCTTGGTCGAGCATCTTTTCGTGACAAAATATTGCGCTTAAAACGGGCACGTCTTTTTATCCAATAATGACACAGCGCCCCCATAGGTTAAAGAGGTTAAAGTGGCTAGTGATATATTTTACATAATTTCCCATCAATTCCCATTATTAAAGTGGCTGGAGTTGAGTCAGTGTCAGTGTGTTGGCAGCAGCCACTCAATGTTAGTGTTGGCTGTTTAACAGTCTGATGGCCTTGAGATAGAAGCTGTTTTTCAGTCTCTCGGTCCCAGCTTTGATGCACCTGTACTGACCTCGCCTTCTGGATGATAGTGGGGTGAACAGGCAGTGGCTCGGGTGGTTGTTGTCATTGATGATCTTTATGGCCTTCCTGTAACATCGGGTGGTGTAGGTGTCCTGGAGGGCAGGTAGTTTGCCCCCGGTGATGCGTTGTGCAGACCTCACTACCCTCTGGAGAGCCTTACGGTTGTGGGCGGAGCAGTTGCCGTACCAGGCGGTGATACAGCCCGCCAGGATGCTCTCGATTGTGCATCTGTAGAAGTTTGTGAGTGCTTTTGGTGACAAGCTGACTTCCTGAGGTTGTCTGTGTGGTGGACCAATTCAGTTTGTCTGTGATGTGTACGCCGAGGAACTTAAAACTTACTACCCTCTCCACTACTGTTCCATCGATGTCGATAGGGGGGTGTTCCCTCTGCTGTTTCCTGAAGTCCACAATCATCTCCTTAGTTTTGTTGACGTTGAGTGTGAGGTTATTTTCTTTAGGTAAACTGTAGGTGAGTGTGTTTAAAGTCACTGTTAGTCACCAAACTACCTCTGCCACATATGTTTCAAAACGTCTTGACCCCACAGATAAACAAACAACAAAAAGAAGCCAACTGACACAATTTTGAAGCTGTTGGAGAAGCTAGATGAATTCAAAAACTGCCAAAGACACAGTAACCCCAGGCTCAAGAAAGGGTTTCCAGCTTCATGCACCAATTTAAAATTAAAATGGGAATGCCGTCATCATTTGTTATTCCGTTATCCAAACTAAAACAGGAACCTGTTTTACTTTCCACTGAAGCAAATTGATCTCAGCCAGACAAGCTCAATAACACAAACATCAAAGTCCTGTGGGTGTTTTGAGCAGGCCAGCCCTTAATTGGGACATAGCATTTGCATGAGAACAGCCAGGGAGAGCATCCTCAAGGCTCAATGGTGATAAGAGGATTAGCTTGGCTGTCAAAGACATTTTGACTACTGGAAAAGAATCCTCATGACCCTAAACAATGCATTACAATAGGGAAAGGTCAGATCAGTCAAAGGAAGGGAAAAGTCATCCAAAAGCGGAGCCTTGAGCCTTTGGTGCAAACTGCACAGCTCACCCTCAGGGGCAAAAGCAGACATAAACAGTGGCTTTGGGGCTAATGCTAATGCTATGTCTGTGCTATTTAGGCTTCACGCCACAGGACCCTGTATCTATGTTCTCCACTTCCATTGCCCTAGCTAGCCAATGGGCTGTGATTATGAGTGCACTTGAGTGAGCTAGCTATCATCACTTCCATCTCATCTCAGCCTGATTGAGTTCTGTTTGTATTTATGGAGAGGGAAGCTTCCCCTGAGGGAGATCAGTGGCCATTGTATTCACCATGCCCTCAGCTCAGCCTGCAGGGTCAGTGGATATTTAGTCAAGAGATGCTCCTACTCTCATCAGTTAGCAATTTAATCAAAGCGTCCACATTCATTTTGTAAGTGTCGAGGGGGATTTGGCTCATAAAACCGATGGAGCTGGGTTGTTGGCATTCGAGAATTATGCATTTTCTGCCTCAGCCTCTGTATTGTGTTTACTTGTTATGAAGTCATACAAATCGAAAAGAAAAAGTGAATCCTGTGAACCCGAAAATTAAGTAAAAAAATGTTTATCAATTTACTTTTTTCAAACTAAAAATGAAATATTGACTTGTGTTATATGTTTATTTCACTTTCAAATTGTTTATTTAGGAATTATTATTTTTTGCTATAAAAGTATGTTTTCGGACATATTTCTAGTACTAGAAATTGTTTGTTCGGATTAGTTTTCAGTAAGTTGGGTGCGTGCATAATGCAAATTAGACAGAATGTGGAATTCTGGGAAAACATGCACCTACAAGAGAATTGCTAAATTGTCAAATGATTTTAAAGGTAGAGTCAGTGATGCACAATGTAAACAGCAGTGTCAGGTTGACTTCCTGATACACAAGCATGAGGCTAAACTTCTCTGCTGTTGCTGTTCACATGGCAGCAGATTGAAGAATACCAGCAAAATAGAAATGGTATTTTTATGTTGTATGTAATATAGGCTAGGATACAGTTTAACATTATAAAGGAATAGAAGTGTAAAAGTACTGGTAGATGTTTTATTAATTGTTCTTCATGCTCTATAGGGGAACTCAGGGTTGGGTTTCAGCATCGCTGGAGGAACAGATAACCCCCATATCGGTGATGACCCAGGGATCTTCATCACCAAGATTATCCCTGGTGGCGCGGCAGCAGAGGATAGCCGGTTAAGGTGAGTGCTATGGATTGAGCCCTTTACAAACGAACACTCAAGACATTGAGATAGCAATTATACAAGAGCATTTTGCTGTCAGAATGAATTTGAACTTTTATTTTTATTTAACCTTTATTTAACTACGCAAGTCAGTTAAGAACAAATTCTTATTTTACAATGACGGCCTACCCCGGACGATGCTGGGCCAATTGTGCGCCACCCTTTGGGACCCCCGATCACGGCCAGTTGTGACACAGCCCGGGAATGAACCAGGGTCTGTAGTGACACCTCTAGCACCTAGATCCAGTGACTTAGACCGCTTCGCGACTCGGGAACCTATGGGTGGCTCATGGACTCTCACCCATCATTTGATCTAAGTGCCTTCAGAAAGTATTCATACCCCTTGATATATTCCACATTTTGTTGTATTACAGCCTGAATTCAAAATTGATTAAATATATTTTTTTTTACCTCATAATGACAAAGTGAAAACATGTTTTTAGAAATCTTTGCAAATTTGATTAAAATTAAATATAGAAATATCTCATTTACATAAGTATTCACACCCCTGAGTCAATGCATGTTAGAATCAGCCTTGGCAGCGATTACAGCTGTGAGTCTCCCTGGGTAAGTCTCTAACAGTTTTGACCATTTCAAAATGTTCAAGCTCTTTCAAATTGATTGTTGGACATTGCTAGACAACCATTTTCAAGTCTTGCCATAGATTTTCAAGCAGATTAAATTCAAAACTGTAACTCGGCCATTCAGGAACTGTCACGTTCTGACCTTTATTTCCTGTGTTTTGTATTTAGTTAGTATGGTCAGGGCGTGAGTTGGGTGGGCAGTCTATGTTTGTTTTTCTAGGTTTTGGGAATTTCTATGTTTCGGCCTAGTATGGTTCTCAATCAGAGGCAGGTGTCATTGGTTGTCTCTGATTGAGAATCATACTTAGGTAGCCTGGGTTTCACTGTGTGTTTGTGGGTGTTCCTGTCTCTGTACCAGATAGGACTGTTTTGAGTTTTCACATTTCTTGTTTTTTGTAGTCAGTTGTTCATGTGTACCTTAACGTATTAAAAAGAACCATGGACAATTACCACGCCGCGTATTGGTCCTCTGATCCGTTTCGCCTCTCCTCTTCGGAAGAAGAGGAGGAAATTCATTACAGAATCACCCACCCAAATCGGACCAAGCGGTGTGGTAAAGGACAGCGACGACAGCAGCAGCAGCAGCAACAACAGCGGCCAGCATCAGAGCAGAATCTGGACTACACAACTTGGGAGGAGATAGATAGGTGGGCGGTCGACCCAGGGAGAGTGCCGGAGCCCGCCTGGGATTCGAAGGAGCAATGCAAGGAAGGTTACAGGAGAATGAGGTTGGCGAAGCCAGCACGGCAGTGCGACAGGTACGAGAGGCAGCCCCAAAAAAAAATTTGGGGGGGGGGCACACGAGGTGTGGTACTAAGCCAGGTAGCAGACCTGAGCTCACTCCTCGTGCTTATGATAAGCAGCGCATTACTGGTCAGGCACCGTGTTATGCGGTTAAGCGCACGGTGTCGCCAGTGCGTGTCCATAGCCCGGTGCGCTATAGGGCAGCCCCCCGAAAGTGCCATGTGAGTGTGGGCATTGAGCCAGGGCGTATGGTGCCTGCTCAGCGGGTCTGGTCGCCGGTACGCAGTCTTGGTCCAGGTTATCCTGCGCCGGCTCTGCGTGCTGTGTCTCCGGGGCGCTGGGAGGGTGCAGTGCGTCCTCTGCCTGCGCTCCGCTCGTGCCGGGCAACTGTGGGAGTGGAGCCTAGGGGAGAGGTGCGTGTAGTAAGCACTAGATCTCCCGTGCTTACCCACAGCCCGGTTCAACCTGTGCCTGCACTCTGGAGGGTCCGGGCTAGAGTAGTTGTCCAGCCTGGGGAAGTGGTGCCAAGGTTGCGCACCAGAGCTCCAGTGCTCCCCCACAGCCTGGTCTTTCAGGCTCCTCCTAACACCAAGCCTCCTGAAGGTCTCCCCAGCCTGGTGGTTCCTGTGGCAGCCCCACGCACCAGGCTGTCTCTCAGTCTCCTCCCTGCAGGTGCTCCCGCCTGTCCGGCGCCGCTGCCGGAGCGTCCCGTCCCGCCTGTCCGGCGCCGCTGCCGGAGCCTCCCGCCTGTCCGGCGCCGCTGCCGGAGCCTCCCGCCTCCCGCCTGTCCGGGCGCCGCTGTCCGGGCGCCGCTGCGGAGCCTCCCGCCTGTCCGGGCGCTCCCGCTGCGGGCGGAGCCCCTCAGCCCAGAGGCGCCAGAGCCCCTCAGCCCAGGCGCCGCGCCAGAGCCCCTCAGCCCAGAGGCGCCAGAGCCCCTCAGCCCAGAGGCGCCAGAGCCCCTGTCCCTCTGTCCAGAGCTTCTGCCCCTCTGTCCAGTGGGGTCATTGAGAGGGGTTGCCATGGTGAGAAAGCCACGGAGGCGGACAATAAGGCGGACTAAGACAATGGTAAAGTGGGGTCCTCGTCCCGCGCCAGCACCGCCACCGCGGACAGACGCCCACCCAGACCCTCCCCTATAGGTCAAGGTTTTGCGGCCGGAGTCCGCACCTTTGGGGGGGGGGGTACTGTCACGTTCTGACCTTTATTTCCTGTGTTTTGTATTTAGTTAGTATGGTCAGGTGAGTTGGGTGGGCAGTCTATGTTTGTTTTTCTAGGTTTTGGGAATTTCTATGTTTCGGCCTAGTATGGTTCTCAATCAGAGGCAGGTGTCATTGGTTTTCTCTGATTGAGAATCATACTTAGGTAGCCTGGGTTTCACTGTGTGTTTGTGGGTGATTGTTCCTGTCTCTGTCTTTGCACCAGATAGGACTGTTTTGAGTTTTCACATTTCTTGTAGTCAGTTGTTCATGTGTACCTTAACGTATTAAAAAGAACCATGGACAATTACCACGCCGCGTATTGGTCCTCTGATCCGTTTCGCCTCTCCTCTTCGGAAGAAGAGGAGGAAATTCATTACAGGAATGTTCACTGCCTTCTTGGTAAGCAACTCCAGTGTAGATTTGACCTTGTGTTTTAGGTTATTGTCCTGCTGAATGGTGAATTCATCTCCCAGTGTCTGGTGAAAAGTAGACTGAACCATGTTTTCATCTAGGATGTTGACTGTTCTTTGGTTTACTTTTTTATCTTAAAAAAACTCCCCAGTCCTTAATGATTACAAGCATACTCATAACATGATACAGTCACCACTATGCTTGAAATTATGGAGTGTTAGTCAGTAATGTGTTGTATTGGATTTTCCCCAAACTTTACACATTGCATTCAGAATGAAGAGTCTATTGCTTTGCCACATTTTTTTGCAGTATTACTTTAGTGCTTTGTTGCAGACAGGATGCATGTTTCTGTACAGGGTCCTTTTTTCCACTCTCACTCTGCCAGGTTAATATTGTGGAGTAACTACAATGTTGTTGTATCACAGCATTAAACTCTGTAACTCTTTTAAAGTCACAATTTCGCCTCATGGTGAAATCCCTGAGCGGTTTCCTTCCTCTCCGGCAACTGAGTTAGGAAGGACACCTGTATATTTGTAGTGACTGAGTATATTGATACACCATCCAAAGTGTAATTAATATCTTCATCATGCTCAAAGGGATATTCAATGTCTGCTTTTTTTTTACCCATCTACCAATACTAACTTTTCTTTGCGAGGCATTGGAAAACCTCCCTGGTCATTGTTGTTGAATCTGTGTTTAAAGTTTGCTGTTCAACTGCGGGAACTTACAATTATGTGTATCAAAAATCATGTTATTTACTCCTGAACTTATTTAAGCTTGCCATAACAAAGGGGTTGAATACTCAAATTGAATTAATTTGTAAACATTATTCCACTTTGACCTTATGAGGTATTGTGTGTAGGCCAGTGGCAAAATATCTCAATTTAATCCATTTTAAATTCCGGCTGTAACGCAAAAAACTGTGTAACATGTCAAGGGGTGGGAATACTTTCTGAAGGCACTGTATACAGTTGAAGTCGGAAGTTTACATACACTTAGGTTGCAGTCATTTAAACTCGTTTTTCAACCACTCCACAAATTTCTTGTTAACAAACTATAGTTTTGGCAAGTCGGTTAGGACATCTACTTTGTGCATGACACAAGTAATTTTTCCAACAATTGTTTACAGACAGATTATTTCACTTATAATTCACTGTATCACAATTCCAGTGGGTCAGAAGTTTACATACACTAAGTTGACTGTGCCTTTAAACAGCTTGGAAAATTCCAGAAAATTATGTCATGGCTTTAGAAGCTTCTGATTGACATCATTTGAGTCAATTGTAGGTGTACCTGTGGATGTATTTCAATGCCACCCTTCAAACTCAGTGCCTCTTTGCTTGACATCACTGGAAATCAAAGAAAATCAGCTAAGACCTCAGAAAATAAATCATAGACCTCCACAAGTCTGGTTCATCCTTGGGAGAAATTTCCAAATGCCTGAAGATACCACGTTCATCTGTACAAACAATAGTACGCAAGTATAAACACCATGGGACCACGCAGCCGTCATACCGCTCAGGAAGGAGATGCGTTCTGTCTCCTAGAGATGAACATACGTTGGTGCGAAAAGTGCAAATCAATCCCAGAACAACAGCAAAGGACCCTGTGAAGATGCTGGAGGAAACAGATACAAAAGTATCTGTATCCACAGTAAAACGAGTCCTATATCGACATAATCTGAAAGGCCGCTCAGCAAGGAAGGAGCCACGGCCCCAAAACCGCCATAAAAAGCCAGACTACAACTGCAAATGGGGACAAAGATCGTACATTTTGGAGAAATGTCCTCTGGTCTGATGAAACAAAAATATAACTGTTTGTCCATAATGACCATTATCTCAACCGTGAAGCACAGGGGTGGGAGCATCATGTTGTGGGGGTGCTTTGCTGCAGGAGGGACTGGTGCACTTCACGAAATAAATGGCGTCATGAGGAAAGGAAAATTATGTGGATATATTGTTAGCAATATCTCAAAACATCAGTCAGGAAGTTAATGCTTGGTCACAAATGGGTCTTCCAAATGGACAATGACCCCAAGCATACTTCCAAAGTTGTGGCAAATTGGCTTAAGGACAACAAAGTCAAGGTATTGGAGTGGCCATCACAAAGCCATGACCTCAATCCTATAGAAAAGTTGTGGACAGAACTGAAATGGGTTTGCGAGCAAGGAGGCCTACAAACCTGACTCAGTTACACCAGCTCTGTCAGGAGGAATGGGCCAAAATTCACCCAACGTAGTGTGGGAAGCTTGTGGAAGGCTACCCAAAACGTTTGACCCAAGTTAAACAATTTAAAGGCAATGCTACCAAATACTAATTGAGTGTATGTAAACTTCTGACCCACTGGGAATGTGATGAAAGAAATAAAAGCTGTAATAAATTATTCTTTCTACTATTATTCTGACATTTTACATTCTTAAAGTAAAGGGGTCATCCTAACTGACCGAAAACAGGGAATTTTTACGAGGATTAAAAGTCAGGAATTGTGAAAATCTGAGTTTAAACATATTTGGCTAAGGTGTATGTAAACTTCCGACTTCAACTGTATACCCACAGTAAAACATGTAAACTTCTGACCCACGGGGAATTTTTACTAGGATTAAATGTCAGGAATTGTGAAATACGGAGTTTAAATGTGTTTGGCTAAGGTGTATGTAAACTTCTGACTTCAACTGTATATGCTATGTTTTGAAGGCTCTGTCATGTAATGGATAGGCTGAAAGGATTTGTTTTCAGATTTACCCCCAAATGTTATCTTACTTTGAGAGCTGTTCTTTGTCCATTTGTTCCATAAATCTACCATTCACATTGTCTCTGTTAGTCATTTGGGTTAACGTTAACGTTTAATTGGATTGCATTTATTCCCGAAACTATCCCTAAACACCCCAATATAAATCTCACATGTGGTACTATGGCAGACTATATGCTATAACAGTATTACTCCTTGTAGAAGTCATTTGAGCCTACTTGAATGCAGAGCCAAACAAAAGTCTTCTTTAAGAGGTGGTGGGTAAATAATCAGTTCTAGATTCGGTGTGAGTCAAGAGAGAAATGTCACTTAGAGAACCAATTACATGCTCTCTCTGTTTTACCCTTGCCTGACTTTGGGGAGCTCTGCTCAGCTTTGGATAAATCACACTGGCGTGTCCAATGAATGTTTTGTTTTCTAAGATGTGCACAGAGACTAATGCATTAGTGGAAAAGGCCTACCGTCTCAAAGACACAATGGCTTTTGACACTGTTTAAGTATTATAGTCAGGCACACTTCTCCTCTTGTGGTAATTTATTCACTGCACAGTCCGGGGAATGTAGCATAACATTACTTATTCTAAGCACATTGTTGCTCTTACGTTGTAGCTGAATGTAAATAGGAAATACTCAAGCTTTTCTCTGGGAGAACTCTACAAAACGTAAGACTTTTGGGATGCTTAGAGCATCACTTCGTTCACAAGATAACAGAAACTAAAAGGGAAGTTCAGGATTTTACAACTTGATGTTCGATGATTCCGCAACCTGAAAGTAGTCTATGGGCCAAGAGAAACTATCATCCATGCTTCCGTTTTCTTTAACCAGTCACTACAAACTCCAGTTAACTTTAGCAACCTCTAGCTGACGATCAATGGATGTGGTAGGGGCAATCGTGTAATCTTTTTTATGTGGTGGGGGGACCCAATTACTGGACATTTTAATAAATGGATCACTAGTCAATTTAAATGCCACTTTAAATAATGCCACTTTAATAATGCTTATATATCTGACATTGCTCATATCACATGTATATACTGTATTGAGACCCAATCATTGGACATTTTAATAAATGGATCACTAGTCATTTTAAACAATGCCACTTTAAATAATGCCACTTTAATAATGTTTTATATTTCTTACATTACTCATATCACATGTATATACTGTATTTTATACCATTTACTGCACCTTGCCTATGCTCCTCGGCCATCGCCCATCCATATACTTACATGTACATATTCTCATTCACCCCTTTAGATTTGTGTGTCGTTGTTGGGAATTGTTAGATTACTTGTTAGATATAACTGCACTGTTGGAACTAGAAGCACAAGCATTTCGCTACACTCGAATTAACATCTGCTAACCATGTGTATGTGACCAATAAAATTTGATTTGATGTAAGGGATTACAAAAAAACAGTAACTGTAATCCGTTACCAGCAAAAATATTGTAATCAAATTACAGATACTTTTGAAAAACTAGATGATTACTTCGAGGATTACTTTGAAATTCAGAAAGGATGTTTGCGATAAAAAATATTTGACACTTCTCTGTTTTCTCAATGACATTCAAAGCAGCATTGAAAAAAGGCGCAAGTTTAAGTTTGTTACACCTGAGCGAGTCTGACCACAAGTCAGAGACCACTATAATGACACACCAAATGTGTTTGATGGATCGCGGGAAAAGAGCAGGAATAGGCTTTTGTAGGCTACAGTCCAAGCTATGTCTTCCAATGGTGTGACTGCTGTTGGCATCCAAAGATTATCCAATTTGAATAAAAGCTTGGTGGTAAGGATGACAGTAGTGGTGTAGTCTATGGTGATACGGATATCACTTATTATTGATATCTACATAGTGCATTGATGTGAATCACACTGCTGTTCTCTCATTTAGCTATTTGCTCCTTACGGATTGTGGTTGTTGTGGATGGCTGTTCACAAATCTAAATAACTATTTGAAACCAATAATGGTTGAATTCAAGAGGTTGAATCTACCTATCAGTCATAGTTTTTCTAACCAGTGGACAGCCAGTGAAAAATGCGCTCTTGCAACAGCTGCATAGTGCTGATCCCAGCCTATGAAATAAAAGTGTGGCTTTTATTGCTCAATCTACTTCATGGTGATAAAAAAAAATCATAGATTTAATGGACACATACTCAAACCCGCACACTTTTGATATACTTAAAGGGGCTGTCTGTAGTTGCTAGATCCATTTATATATACACTACCGTTCAAAGGTTTGGGGTCACTTAGAAATGTCCTTCTTTTTGAAAGATAATTGTAAAAAATTGTCCATTAAAATAACATCAAATTGATCAGAAATACATTGTAGACATTGTTAATGTTGTAAATGACTATTGTAGCTGGGAACAGCAGATTTTTTAATGGAATATCTACATAGGCGTACTGAGGCCCATTATCAGAAACCATCACTCCTGTGTTCCAATGACACATTGTGTTAGCTAATCCAAGTTTATCAGGCTAATTGATCATTAGAAAACCCCTATTTAATTATGTTAGCACAGCTGAAAACTGTTGTTCTGATTTAAAGAAGCAATAAAACTGGCCTTCTTTAGACTATTTGAGTATCTGGAACATCAGCATTTGTGGGTTCGATTATAGGCTGATAATGGCCAGAAACAAAAAACTTTCTTCTGAAACTCGTCAGTCTTCTTCTTCTGAGAAATGAAAGCTATTCCATGCGAGAAATTGCCAAGAAACTGAAGATCTCGTACAACGCGGTGTACTACTCCCTTCACAGAACAGGGCAAACTGGCCCTAACCAGAATAGAAAGAGGAGTGGAAGGCCCCGGTGCACAACTGAGCAAGAGCACAAGTACATTAGAGTGTCTAGTTTGAGAAACAAACACCTCACAACTCCTCAACTGGCAGCTTCATTAAATAGTACCCGCAAAACACCAGTCTCAACGTCAACAGTGAAGAGAATCCAGGATTCTGACCTTCTAGGTAGAGTTCGTCTGTCCAGTGTCTGTGTTATTTTGCCCATGTTAATCTTTTCTTTTTATTAGCCAGTCTGAGATATGGCGTTTTCTTTACAACTCTGTTTTCTTTACAACTCCTCTATTGGAGGGATACGACACAATTCTTCCACGATAAATTCCATAATTTGGTGTTTTGTTGATGGTGGTGGAAATCGCTGTCTCAGGCGCCCCTCCAGAATCTCCCATAAGTGTTCAATTGGGTTGAGATCTGGTGACTGAGATGGTCATGGCATATGGTTTACATCGTTTTCATGCTCATCAAACCATTCAGTGACCACTCATGCCCTGTGGAAGAGGGCATCCTGGATGAGCCCACTCCCATCAGGATAGAAATGATTCACCATAGGTTGGAGGTGATCCCTCAGAATGACATTTATTGAATGACAACCCCATTTATTGTGCCTTTATTGGTGTTCACCTTGTCTTTTAAGGGGTTGAGTGGAACTTGACCATGCCAGGAAAATGCACCCCACACCATAACACACCATAACGTTGAAGATGTCGTTCCCATAGCAACTATAAAAACATTCCCTAACCAGAAACCGTGGATTGATGGCAGCATTCGCGTGAAACAAAGCGCGAACCACTGCTTTTAATCAGGGCAAGGTGTCTGGTAACATGACCGAATACAAACAGTGCAGCTATTCCCTCCGCAAGGCTATTAAACAAGCTAAGCGTCAGTACAGAGACAAAGTAGAATCTCAATTCAACGGCTCAGACACAAGAGGCATGTGGCAGGGTCTACAGTCAATCACGGACTACAAGAAGAAACCCAGCCCAGTCACGGACCAGGATGTCTTGCTCCCAGGCAGACTAAATAACTTTTTGCCCGCTTTGAGGACAATACAGTGCCACTGACACGGCCTGCAACGAAAACATGCGGTCTCTCCTTCACTGCAGCCGAGGTGAGTAAGACATTTAAACGTGTTAACCCTCGCAAGGCTGCAGGCCCAGACGGCATCCCCAGCCGCGCCCTCAGAGCATGCGCAGACCAGCTGGCCGGTGTTTTTACGGACATATTCAATCAATCCCTATACCAGTCTGCTGTTCCCACATGCTTCAAGAGGGCCACCATTGTTCCTGTTCCCAAGAAAGCTAAGGTAACTGAGCTAAACGACTACCGCCCCGTAGCACTCACTTCCGTCATCATGAAGTGCTTTGAGAGACTAGTCAAGGACCATATCACCTCCACCCTACCTGACACCCTAGACCCACTCCAATTTGCTTACCGCCCAAATAGGTCCACAGACGATGCAATCTCAACCACACTGCACACTGCCCTAACCCACCTGGACAAGAGGAATACCTATGTGAGAATGCTGTTCATCGACTACAGCTCGGCATTCAACACCATAGTACCCTCCAAGCTCGTCATCAAGCTCGAGACCCTGGGTCTCGACCCCGCCCTGTGCAACTGGGTACTGGACTTACGGGCCGCCCCCAGGTGGTGAGGGTAGGCAACAACATCTCCTCCCCGCTGATCCTCAACACGGGGGCCCCACAAGGGTGCGTTCTGAGCCCTCTCCTGTACTCCCTGTTCACCCACGTCTGCGTGGCCACGCACGCCTCCAACTCAATCATCAAGTTTGCGGACGACACAACAGTGGTAGGCTTGATTACCAACAACGACGAGACGGCCTACAGGGAGGAGGTGAGGGCCCTCGGAGTGTGGTGTCAGGAAAATAACCTCACACTCAACGTCAACAAAACTAAGGAGATGATTGTGGACTTCAGGAAACAGCAGAGGGAACACCCCCTATCCACATCGATGGAACAGTAGTGGAGAGGGTAGCAAGTTTTAAGTTCCTCGGCATACACATCACAGACAAACTGAATTGGTCCACTCACACTGACAGCGTCGTGAAGAAGGCGCAGCAGCGCCTCTTCAACCTCAGGAGGCTGAAGAAATTCGGCTTGTCACAAAAGCACTCACAAACTTCTACAGATGCACAATCGAGAGCATCCTGGCGGGCTGTATCACCGCCTGGTACGGCAACTGCTCCGCCCTCAACCGTAAGGCTCTCCAGAGGGTAGTGAGGTCTGCACAACGCATCACCGGGGGCAAACTACCTGCCCTCCAGGACACCTACACCACCCGATGTTACAGGAAGGCCATAAAGATCATCAAGGACATCAACCACCCGAGCCACTGCCTGTTCACCCCGCTATCATCCAGAAGGCGAGGTCAGTACAGGTGCATCAAAGCTTGGACCGAGAGACTGAAAAACAGCTTCTATCTCAAGGCCATCAGACTGTTAAACAGCCACCACTAACATTGAGTGGCTGCTGCCAACACACTGACATTGACACTGACCCAACTCCAGCCACTTTAATGATGGGAATTGATGGGAAATGATGTAAATATATCACTAGCCACTTTAAACAATGCTACCTTATATAATGTTACTTACCCTACATTATTCATCTCATATGCATACGTATATACTGTACTCTATATCATCGACTGCATCCTTATGTAATACATGTATCACTAGCCACTTTAACTATGCCACTTTGTTTACTTTGTCTACATACTCATCTCATATATATATACTGTACTCGATACCATCTACTGTATGCTGCCCTGTACCATCACTCATTCATATATCCTTATGTACATATTCTTTATCCCCTTACACTGTGTATAAGACAGTAGTTTTGGAATTGTTAGTTAGATTACTTGTTGGTTATCACTGCATTGTCGGAACTAGAAGCACAAGCATTTCGCTACACTCGCTAACCATGTGTATGTGACAAATAAAGTTTGATTTGATTGATTTGATTTGATTTAAGAGCTGCCAGAACTCTCATTTACTTAAGTGCTTCCTTTATTTTGTCAGTTACCTGTAGTTTTAGTAAGCAGTAGGAAAGACATGTTTTGGACACGGCCAATTATATTTTTAGTTCAGAATAAAATACCTTTCTATGAAGCATATGGTGCAAACGTTTTTCTTTGCTGGGGTGTGTGCTAATGAATACACCCCAACTGTTCAGTAGTTGAACAGCTGTATAATAATCAGACATTCAACTTTGGGCATTGTACTGGAAATGCATAAAGTGTACTTTCTGCAAACTAACAAAACTCACTGCTGACCAAGGCTTCATCCTGAGGATAAAAACACAGCTATTATACATGTGTAAATAGGCAGAATCCCTCGCTCTGCTTGAGCGTGTGTGTGTGTATGTGTGTGTGTGTGTGTGTGTGTGTGTGTGTGTGTGCATAGGATCCCAGCTGGTCCCTTACAATGCGCCTCAGGAGAGTTCTGGCCTTAAACGCGGGGACATGGATATTTGTGGCCTCTCTTCACTGGGTCAAAGGCTAACACTGCAGCAGGGGCCCCCTGCCACACACGCTCACACACGCACGCTCACACACAAATACTGTTTCCCAGATTTGCACTCATGTTCCCATCCTCTTCCTTCCTTGCAGAGTGAATGACTGCATCCTGCGGGTGAATGATGCCGACGTGTCTGAGGTGTCCCACAGTAAGGCAGTGGAGGCCCTGAAGGTGGCTGGCTCTATCGTCAGGCTGTACGTTCGCCGGAGGAGACCCATGCTGGAAACTGTCATTGAAATCAAACTCATCAAAGGACCAAAAGGTTACTAAACTCCCTTTCCTTTGTTTGTCTATCTATAACCAAGCACATCCAATATTCTTTGTTTTGTTCAGTATTTTATCATTGGGGGTTTTGTACCCACTTCTGCTGGCAGGAATTGAGACAAACCCACTGAAATCAATTTAACATGCTACACTGGCCGCAGAAGCGGCACATCAGTGAAGCAGCAAAAACACAAGGTTCTCTTTGCTGAACCATCTTCTTACGCTTCAAATCTACTTTCTAGCGCTACAGTTGTCTGTAAAGCGTACCTTGCTGATACAAGTGGCTTGTGCTTGTGATCTGGAGGCAGCAGCCTAGACCACTAAACCACCCTGGGCCACAACACATTCTTTTTCAACCTCCACCCTATTTCTCATCAGGGCTGGGCTTCAGCATCGCAGGAGGGGTGGGCAATCAGCACATCCCGGGGGACAACAGCATCTTTGTCACTAAGATCATAGATGGAGGTGCAGCACAGAAGGACCAGCGCTTACAGGTTGGAGACCGGCTGCTTATGGTAAGTTACTGCAGCTTCACTATTCCTGCACTGCCCTGTCCTCATACCGCATAGGTGGACCACTAACATACTGTACTGTGAAAGCGTTGTACTGCATAACAACCTTCATAACACATGTATTCAACATCATTCATAAAGGTTTTCAAAATAGAATAGTGATTTATTTATTTATATTTGAGCCATTTAGCAGACGCTCCTATCCAAAGCACCTAGGATTAAGTGCCTTGCTCAGGGACACATTGACAGATTTTTCACCTAGTTGGGCCGGAGATTCGAAGCAGCGATTTTGGTTACTGGCCCAACACTCCTAACCGCTAGGCTACCTGCCAACATTGTACAACAGTGCATTTTTCAGAAGAGTGAGTTGCTTAACTGCAGGTTAATTCAACTGGCTACCTTCCTGCTGCCTCCAGCTCCAGGGGACCACAGCCATCGTAATCTGCATTTGGCAGCACCAAGTAGCATGATGTCGGTCTGGCATGTGAGGAGTGGAACACGATGTTTAACCATCTTACGCAATGCCTGTGATTTTCTCCATGCTCTCTCCACCCCAACAGGTGAACAACTACACTCTGGAAGAGGTCTCCCACGAGGAGGCTGTAGCCATACTGAAGAACACTTCTGACGTTGTGTACCTGAAGGTGGGCAAGCCCACCAGTGTTTACTTATCAGATCCCTATGGGCCACCTGATATCACGCACTGTGAGTTTCACCTCTTTTTCACCACTCTACCCACCCGTGCTCCGGCGTGAATTTTCCACCAGCAGCAGATCTAGGATCAGCTTCCCCTTCCCCCATCCTGACCTTAAGTGGGGGGCAGTGCAAAACTGACCCAAGATCACCGCCTAGTGGCAGCTTTACCCTAGTCCCCCACCTGTAGAGAGACTATTTTAGTTTGGAGTCCGAATAGTGTACAAGAGACCAACACTTAAATGACAGATGAAACCTGTATGAGTAACCTCTACTGTTCTAGATCAGGGCAGTAATCTTTCACTTTGCAAATGAATGTTTCGTTTCACTCTGATGCAGCATGTTTGTTCAACTCTTTAGTATCATCCCTGAGTTTAGATAGAGCCTCAATTTGAATGTGATGTGTGTAGTGATTGTTTTTGAGTGCAATGTGCATAGTGTCATGTACATTTGAATGCCAAAGCATTGGATTTAGTCATATTTCTATTGTGTTTTTAGATAATGTATTATGCCAATGTTCCAACATTGTGTGAGCCTCTAAATGTGTGAGCTTCTAAATTATATATATTTGATTAAGTGATTGGTTGATTGATACGTGTAGTCAATAACTGAATGCTGAAGTCTGACGAGCAATGTACACAACTGTTTTCTTTCCAGCATTCTCTCCAGCAATGGAAAATCATATCTCTTCCGGGGGCAACAACGGCACTCTGGAGTACAAGTGCAGTCTTCCCCCCATGCCCATCTCTCCTGGAAGGTACTCCCCCCTCCAAAAACACTTACTCGGGGAAGAGGACATTAACAGGTTGGATGGTTTTTCCTTCTTACGGTAATTACATCCCTTCCTACCAGACGGCAGTAGTATTACAGGTAGAGCCTCTGTCACCCCACCCCATGTTCTATGGAAACTCAAAAGCAATCTTAAATGACATTACAAGTTGTGTTGGCATTGATTGCTTTGGGGATTTGTCCTCCTGCCCCAACCTCCCTTCCCACCTCCTTAGTCCCTGCTGTTTTCATCCTGTGCTCTGTGTTTTGCACTTGGGAGTCCTGTTGTTCAACTGTGTTGTCTTGTTGCACTGTTTTTAATCTGGTGCTACTTTGTAGAGACACATGTGAAGATATCCTGAAGGGTGGCATGGTCAGTGTGTGCACCTTTTCCACCTTGCTATAGGTTTTTAAGCTTGCTCTTTGAATCTAATAATATAATGTATGTGAAAATGGGCCAGACTATTACGGATCTGAATCATTTATTCAATTTAACGGTCCAATGGAAGTGTTTTTATCTTAATATCAAATCATTTCTGGGTAACAGTTAATAGATTTTCCACTAAAGTTTCTACTAAAGGAGAGAAGTGGAGTGTTATGCTGGAGTGATTAGGCTTGTGGTGATGTCGTATTCTCCTGCCGGCCACTGTATGGATCAGCATTTTGTCCCTGACGCATGGCAGACGTGTTACTCCAAGCGACATCCAGGCTGCGTATTGATTGGCTCAATGCCCAGGCAAATTCAGAGCAACACAAAATGACTTAGCAGTCCTTATGGAGAAAATATGTTTCAAACCTGTCATCAGCGTTCTAGAACAGAAAGAAAGTCTTGATCACTACAAGACGAACTAAGACAACTGCAAGTTAATTTAGTAACTTCCTACTGTACCACATCAATCGAATTTGTCTTCTTGATATGTTTGATAAATTAAACAGAATTTATAAATACTATAGTGCCAAATCATTTCAATATATGTTTTAATCTGCACAGTTTTGCATCTGTAAAATAAAAAAATATTGTAGTATTGTGTTCTAGTTCACAAAGATTCATACAGTTGAGAATTTAATAGGTGGTTTGAGATAGAAAGCACACTGGACTTTAATTCAGAGGGTGGCCCCACTAGTTAACAGGGTTGAGGTCAATTTGAATTGAAGTCAGTCAATTCAGGAAGTGATTCACATTTTTTATTTGTTAAATTATTGAATAGGAATTGCAGTTTAATTCCTGAATTGACTAACTTCAATTCAAATTGACCCCAACCCTGCTAGCTTATAGAGAACCAAACCTGCCATAAATAAATGCAGACGTAAATAGATAAATACATGAATAAATAAATACATTCACATATAAATAGATAAATACATGAATAAATAAATACATTCACACATAAATAGATAAATAAATACATGGATGAATGAATGCACACATAAATAGATAAATAATTATTAGCCCTTATTAGCCCTTGTTCATTTTATTCATTTATATTGACTTCATTTATTTATTTTTGTATTTCTTGCTCCAATATGGTAATGAGGGGGTGTGAAAGAAAATGTATGTGGGTGGGATCCAACACACCATTGGTTGATCAAAGTCAAGACGTGTTGCTCTATTGCATTATTGAAGAATGAAAATGAAGTCACTCCTCATACAGGCCTGATGGGAAAAGTAAGCTCATTCTGAATGTTTCTACAAGAGGCAGCTAGCTGGGAGCTGGGATCTGATTGGGTTTCATCAAAAAAGCTCAGAGAAGTGAGCTAGAGAGTGCAGGAGGAGAGGAGAGATATCTGGGTCTTTGCTGTACTGCAGCATGCTCAGAGCTGTGGCCAAGTAGAGGCATCACGAGTCTGGGCCATGCGACATAGTGGGGGTAGTAGGGGGAGTGGTGGAGGGGTGGGGGTATAGTACTGGGAGAGATAGAAAGTGGGCCACTGAGCAGGCAGGCTTACATCCAACCACACTGATTTAATCTGCAGGAGAAAAGCATGGCTAATGCTGCCCTACAACCAACGGAGCATCACACACACACATACACACACACACACACACACACACAAACACACACAGAAACACACATACAGACACACACACACAAACAGTCTTAAAGTAATGCACATGCAAGTGTTTTAGAAAACCTCTTAAAATATACAAAAATAAATAGCACAGAAATGCACACATAATGGACACATACTGCACACAAAGTGTTACTAATTTGATCAATCACTCACTCGTTACATTAGTTAAATATAAGGTGATACATTATTGATCCATATCAACCAGGAACCTTTAGCAATTAGGACTTTGGCATTTTATTACATTTACATTTAAGTCATTTAGCAGACGCTCTTATCCAGAGCGACTTACAAATTGATGCAAACACCTATGACAACCAGTGGAACAGCCACTTGCATCTAACTCTTGTTGGGGGGGAGTGAGAAGGATTACTTACCCTTACTTACCCTATCCTAGGTATTCCTTGAAGAGGTGGGGTTTCAGGTGTCTCCGGAAGGTGGTGATTGACTCCGCTGTCCTGGCGTCGTGAGGGAGTTTGTTCCACCATTGGGGGCCAGAGCAGCGAACAGTTTTGACTGGGCTGAGCGGGAACTGTACTTCCTCAGTGGTAGGGAGGCGAGCAGGCCAGAGGTGGATGAACGCAGTGCCCTTGTTTGGGTGTAGGGCCTGATCAGGCCTGGAGGTACTGAGGTGCCGTTCCCCTCACAGCTCCGTAGGCGAGCACCATGGTCTTGTAGCGGATGCGAGCTTCAACTGGAAGCCAGTGGAGAGAGCGGAGGAGCGGGGTGACGTGAGAGAACTTGGGAAGGTTGAACACCAGACGGGCTGCGGCGTTCTGGATGAGTTGTAGGGGTTTAATGGCACAGGCAGGGAGCCCAGCCAACAGCGAGTTGCAGTAATCAAGACGGGAGATGACAAGTGCCTGGATTAGGACCTGCGCCGCTTCCTGTGTGAGGCAGGGTCGTACTCTGCGGATGTTGTAGAGCATGAACCTACAGGAACGGGACACCGCCTTGATGTTAGTTGAGAACGCCAGGGTGTTGTCCAGGATCACGCCAAGGTTCTTAGCGCTCTGGGAGGAGGACACAATGGAGTTGTCAACCGTGATGGCGAGATCATGGAACGGGCAGTCCTTCCCCGGGAGGAAGAGGAGCTCCGTCTTGCTGAGGTTCAGCTTGAGGTGGTGATCCGTCATCCACACTGATATGTCTGCCAGACATGCAGAGATGCGATTCGCCACCTGGTCATCAGAAGGGGGAAAGGAGAAGATTAATTGTGTGTCGTCTGCATAGCAATGATAGGAGAGACCATGTGAGGTTATGACAGAGCCAAGTGACTTGGTGTATAGCGAGAATAAGAGAGGGCCTAGAACAGAGCCCTGGGGACACCAGTGGTGAGAGCGCGTGGTGAGGAGACAGATTCTCGCCACGCCACCTGGTAGGAGCGACCTGTCAGGTAGGACGCAATCCAAGCGTGGGCCGCGCCGGAGATGCCCAACTCGGAGAGGGTGGAGAGGAGGATCTGATGGTTCACAGTATCGAAGGCAGCCGATAGGTCTAGAAGGATGAGAGCAGAGGAGAGAGAGTTAGCTTTAGCAGTGCGGAGCGCCTCCGTGATACAGAGAAGAGCAGTCTCAGTTGAATGACTAGTCTTGAAACCTGACTGATTTGGATCAAGAAGGTCATTCTGAGAGAGATAGCGGTAGAGCTGGCCAAGGACGGCACGCTCAAGAGTTTTGGAGAGAAAAGAGAGAAGGGATACTGGTCTGTAGTTGTTGACATCGGAGGGATCGAGTGTAGGTTTTTTCAGAAGGGGTGCAACTCTCGCTCTCTTGAAGACGGGAGGGACGTAGCCAGCGGTCAGGGATGAGTTGATGAGCGAGGTGAGGTAAGGGAGAAGGTCTCCGGAAATGGTCTGGAGAAGAGAGGAGGGGATAGGGTCAAGCGGGCAGGTTGTTGGGCGGCCGGCCGTCACAAGACGCGAGATTTCATCTGGAGAGAGAGGGGAGAAAGAGGTCAGAGCATAGGGTAGGGCAGTGTGAGCAGAACCAGCGGTGTCGTTTTGACTTAGCAAACGAGGATCGGATGTCATCGACCTTCTTTTCAAAATGGTTGACGAAGTCATCTGCAGAGAGGGGAGGAGGGGGGGGAGGATTCAGGA